>NC_137145.1:12615148-12747648 GCF_949319135.1 Squalius cephalus
TGATTTGAGACCATCCAGCATTATGATATTTTACTAACTCTGTTTATGCAGAAAGAATTCAGGGGGAAATCACTAAGAACTTGGCATAGTGACAGGCTAAAAGGTCCTAAATACTAAACAGCAAAACATTCAGGAGATGATCGCAATGACAAAAGGCTAAATTTTTAGATAATAATTTTGACAATGTCACAAATTTGTAGCTAATGAGAACCCCTAAAATAATAATCACATATATTCTGAGACAAAACGATGGCCAAAAAAAAAACCCTGCTATAATTAGGGTATAAATCAACTATGTGCAAATTGGGCCAATAATGACTGTTCCAATCACAATGGGGATTCATTTGAAAAGAAAAAAGAAAAGAAGCAGCAGCCTGCAGCTGCACTAACAGTAAAATACAACACAAACTGCAATAAAGTAAAATAATAGAATTATATATTTTTTAAAAATCTAATTAAAAGGTTATGAAATGACAGATATGAAACCTGAAGTTGTTGTTTTGAAAGCATATACCCTTAATGTTCCTGAAAATGTTGTGTTCCATCAAAATTAGCATATCGTCACTGTTGGATGTTGTATCTCCATATTTCATATTTTTTCATAAATCATTACTATTGATCACCCTTTACATCTATCTGTGGGCTTTGCAAATATTTAACCAATGAAAAATATTAAAAAAGCTTGTGACTAAACCTCATAAGACCCCTGGATCCACAAACTGTCAGTAATACCTCAAATCCACCTTACCTCAATCTTGAAAGAAGTGCCGCACACATTTTGGAATGACTCTGCTTGTTTGCACTGAAAGGGTAAGTAAAAACAGCATTTTCCTTTCTCAAGAAACACTATATATATATAGAACGTGTTTATCCATTCCACTGCACTATTTTCCATTGTTTTTCAATGGAAACACGCTAGACAGACATCTTTAACCATTGTGCTGGCGCTTAAGGTAAAAGTTGAACTTTAGAAAAAGACGCATCTCTGGGCGATTTTTGTTGTTCCACTGACCTGTGTCTCACGTTTTAACAGCAAAAACACATTCTATGTGAACCGGCTCTTAGTCTAGCTCTTAAATAGCCTGTGCGTAGCACAGCCGACTGACTAAAAAAACTAGGCGCCCACATAGCTAGAACAACCTGCTTAATGCAATGCACTTACTGCTTCAGATGTGGCCGTTCTAATGACAGAACAAACACGTATGTCCAAAATTCACTAGTCAAAAACCTCATAACTCCATTTGAGCTTGATTATGGTAAAATTTCAACATTATAAATGACACATGCTGGACGATGACAACTATTTTCTGAAGAACTGCTTTATAGATGAAATGAACTAATTGTTCTAATAGTTTTGACAAAACTGATCTTTTCAGCTGTACAATGATTCTTATGTATTTTCCCTGTTATCACAAGCTGCTTTGAATCAATCTTAATTGTATAAAACGTTATATACATAAAGGTGACTTGACATGCAAGTGTCTGACCATATATAAAGCCACAATATCAACTTTGACAACACAGTGTTTAAAGGGAAGGTTTGGAGGGATTTCAACCTAGGGTCCTTTGCACCATGACCTCAAGCCAAAAACCCCCAGAAGCTTTTTTCCCCTTGGTCGGACATTAATAAAGTTAGAGCTTATTTAGAGAAATCAGCCGAATGGCTCAGTGCAGGCGCTAATGGATCCAAGTTTGTATCTCGTAAATTACCCCACTAATAATGCCCGAAATGGCATCAAACTTCTACAGTAGTACAAATAGGTTCTGTACTCATAAAACTAAGCATTGGAAAGTTTGTAAGTACATCAGGAGTTTATTTAAATAACACTTGCCAGACAGTTGCTCATGCTACTGCTAACCCGGACGTCGAGGTCACTTCCGTGATTTGGGAAAAGCCCATAAAAGTTCTGGCAGAAAGCGATGCATAAGGATGTAGTGTAACGACGCCCAGTTCCAGGAATACACTAATATTTTGCTGGTAGTACCAGTTTGCAACAATTATTAGTAGGGCTGTAGTCAACCAAAGAAATGCTTAGTCGACCAAAGTCCTGTCCTGCGCAACGATTAGTCGACTAAAAAAAAACAAAAAAAACCGCAATGTTTTGCATTTTGATTGAACATTTATTAAACAATTGTCATAGAGCATTTATAAAACAACAACGAATAAAGTTTTTTTTTTATTTTTTTTTTATTGACACCTGGGATCCCCCGCGAAACGATTCTCATTCGCGCTTGAATAAGGCCGGCGACACATTGGCTGCTGGCGTGGGCTTCTCAGCTGCTGTGGCGTGTCTGTTTTTATTTCGGCTCCCATGTTAACAGGTTGGAGTTTGCACACTGCCTGCGTGAGACACGCGTCTCAGACGCGGCTCGAGCCACGCGGAAAACGCGTGCATGCTAGAAATAGAACCGACTGAGTGTTCCTCTGGCTAGAGCGCAGAACAGCGGAGTTTGTATGGACCGAAGTGCATGTCTGAGCTTGTATTGCTGCTGTTGCTTTGACATTGTGGAAAATAGAATAATAGAAACAAAATGTATTAGACTTTTTACCCGTTATTATAAATCTAAATTAATCTCGTTTTTAATTTAGGCTAACTTAATTTCGTTTTTCTTTATTTAAATTTCGTTTTTTCTTTATTTAAATTTCGTTTTTTTCTTTATTTAAATTTCGTTTTTCTTTATTTAAATTTCGTTTTTCTCTATTTAAATCTACCCTTTACTGTGTCAGTAATTTGTTAGTCAGAAAAATATTAGACTACCTTAAAAGTATTGCTTAAGTTAACAGACTGTGTGCGTTTTATATCGCTAGTGCAGTGTCCATTCAATTTCTCTGAGAATATAAGCCCTGCTCGCGTGAGGGGCGCCGCTTCCCGCTCGCGCTGTTCTGTAGTTTACTATTAATTCTGAATGTGTCGCGTCTCTGTCTATATTGCACCAAATGCGACACTGCACTCCCTTGTGAAGTCGATTGGATGAACGGTTCTCGAAATAATCAAAATGCAAACGGACAGACAGACACATAGAGATTACTATATTCCTTACTGAGCGCGAAGCAGCAGTGCAGCCTACGAGTGTTCTATGTGGTGCGCTAAACTGTGGCGCTGTTACAAAATAGCCTAAATTAAAGCATTTAAAGTTGGGGATAAAACAAAGGCTAATTATATTTAGAATACAGTAATATATAACTGCTTATAAAGGAATAAATATCAAGGAGTAAATCAATGAAAATTTCTTTATTGGTAAAAAAAAAAAAAAAAAAAAAAAAATGCAACTGGTCGACCAATGAGAATGTCGGTCGACCAAGACGGCATCGACCGATTAGTCGACTAAACGACTAAAGTTGACAGCCCTAATTATTAGTTAACACTAAGTTGTCAACACTTCGGAAAAAAAATAATAGGGGGGTGGGCTCGAGGTCATGGTGCAAAGAACCCTAGGATGGATGGATGGATGGATGGATAGATAGATAGATAGATAGATAGATAGATAGATAGATAGATAGATAGATAGATAGATAGATAGATAGATAGATAGATAGATAGATAGATAGATAGATGGATAGATGGATAGATGGATAGATAGATTTCCAGAAAAGTAGAGGTTTAGGGCATATGAGGCTTCTGCCTGTCAGCAACAATATGGTGACAACTTCTGTCATATCTTTTTCGTTTCCTCTACAAGTAAGTAAATAAAACCACACACTTCACAGTGAAAATCAGTCTACAGTTCTGATTTTGAAAAATCTACTCAAACTTGTCAAATAATTTATGAGAATTTTTCAGCACATGCCGCAGCGCTAGTTGCGCTACCTGCGGTGTCACCATGCCAAATGTTTCTCCACAACACAACAACATTTATCGCATCATGGATGGCAGTGTTTCACGATTACTCAGTTACTTGTGTATTCAAACTGTGTGAGAAAACAGTCCAAAAAACACTGCAGTGTAACACTGCAGCTTGACTGAAGCTGAACTTGAGCCAGTTTCTATCAATAGAGGCAGGAATAGTTGACTAAATAGGGCTGCTTTCTGTGTATACACTACAGGAGTTTGATCTAATCCGCATTACTAAAACGATTACCAACATGGTGCTCAGTGAAAGCACAGGCTTCATGAGTCACAAATACAGTACAGCAGTTACTATTACTGTAAATATAGCTTAAGCATATGCTTCCACTGAAAAACAATTTTCAAATCGACACTAATTCACAGTTTTAGAGCCTCACAAAAGCAAAAGCTCAAGGAAAAATGAGCTTGCATGGAGACAAGGTAGTCAAGGGAGCTCAGCGTGATTTAGACACCTTGCCTCTAATGTTGTGGAGACTGACATTATGTTGTCATCAGGCATGTCGTAGCCTCAGCAACCATTAGCACAGCCTCCTCTGATCAGAGTCTGTCTGCCAAACGCATCTAACGTCTCGCTCTGTGTTCTTTAAATAACACTTGACTTTTCAGGGACTGCATGTGGCTTTTGAGAGAACCTCTCACGGGGAAGGAGACACACATGAAAAGGTTAAAAGGAAAATGATTTGTATAAAGGTGAACGCATAATTATGGGCTTCATAAATACTTCGATTCAGCTGAGATAGAGCACATAGATGTGCCTGGAAATATTTTGTTGTCTCCGACAATGGAAGGAAAAGTTAAACTATCATTTACTCACCCTATAATGTCGTTCAAAGCCTGATTTTCTTTCTTCTGTGGAACATTCATGAGAATGTCCACGCAGCTTCAAAAAGGATGTACAAGCACTATCAGATGTACTATAAAAGTAGTTCAAATGACTATATATTCATGAACAAATTCTTGAATCTGATGTTTTTAATTAATCATTTGATTCAAACCTGTCCGGATCAAACTATTCCTTATTGCCTTTCTAACTCACTAGCAAGGCCATATTTCATATCATATACAGAATAACAACTTAAATCTTGGTCTGATTCTCTCAAAAGGCTAGCAAATGACTTCAGAGTCTTATGGACCATGCAGTGTTATTTTAGTATTTATACACTATTATGGAATTTATTAATATTTTACTCTTAAGTTTTTATTTTGTAATGTGCTTTTGTCTTTTTATATATATTTTAATATTCTTATTTTTAAATAATATTTTTATAAATATTTCTATATAGCTTTCATATTTGTATGTCAGTTTTGGTTTTCTAGTTCATAGTAAAGTAGTCATTCTATCTTAAATATCATTTAATCAAATGTAATCAATCATATTTTAAGAAATCATATAGTTTGATGTGGTTAATCATTATTATCATTTGAAAGTTCAATGCTTTTCTTTTATTAATCTTGATGTTCCTATATAGCTGACTTAGGGTGAACTTTTGTTCTGTCTGTATGTGGGCGAAAGCCTAGAAGTTTCCGAGAGACAGACCACAGTAGCGTGAACATCTCAGTTAAAGTGATAAAAGATGTTATCTTGGCTAAACATCTTGCAGAAGCGACAAGTCTTTTGAATTGTATTGAAACTAATGACTTCCTGACTCATATTGTGGTCCGGAGCAATATGTGTATGTGCCCACACCCCAGGGTATGAAACCATGAAAGCTAGATATGTTTATGTCTTATGGGGCTGCCTGAATGCTATATACTATGAAAATAGGGATTTCTGTACAAGTCTGTACATTTTCCTTAGAAATATTAGAAGTGATTTTAACTGTTCATGTTTTGTTTTTTCATTAAAATTTGAATCCTGATTATGGATGAAATATTATTATTTCTCATTTATTATTTAATTGTCTGCTGCTAAGAAATAAAATTTGATTTACTCATCTGACTGGATCTCCTCCTCGCATCAGTTTCCATCCAAAGTTGTGAATATAACTTATCCACAAACTGGAATATTGAATAAAACAGCAGCATTTCCATACCATGTGTTCAAGAGAAAAAAATCGTCACTTCCTGGAAAACTGGGGCAAAATATCTGTAATAAAAATGGAAGTTGCTGCAGTCGGGGAAGCCGCTGTGGCTCTTTTATCCTACATCATAAACGACTTGCTTCTCAGAGCGCAAAGACGAAACGCAATAAACGCTGTCATGTTATCTTGCGTTCGGATGCCTGGTGTTTGGGAACACAATCATGTTAGACACTTCTGGGACATTACACCAAATCATTCTGATGACAGACTTTGGCTCAGGCATAAGTTTTTATGTGCATTTTTAGAATTTGTGCGCATCTTGGCGTTTTCATCCAGTTTTTTTTAATGTGACATTCCAAAATGCACATTAAAAAGAGGTGGATGGAAACATAGCTAGTGAAAGCATTTTACATAACCTTGTTCAAATCACATTGGTGAGTCAAGAAGTTTCAGACTGAAAAAATTTAGTTTCAGTCTAAAGTGAGATCAAAATGCACGGAAGGTTTTGATGTGATGTCCTACTGAAAAACATTCGGTTACTGATATTATTTGATAGGTTAGTTTCCTCTCCAAGACAAACTATCATTCACTATCATCAGAGCCTCCAAGGGATTTTCCTAATACTCGGGATCCTGTGAATAATTGAAGACATTCGTGCCGGCTATTGAAATGAACAAGACAACAAAAGGCCTCTCACTTATCAAAAGTTCGGAATGCGTTATGCAAATTAGGGGTTTCCAGATAATGCCAGGTACAAACAGGGTCGGTTGCAGCATCTCTCCGAACAGACAAAGAGAACATTATAAGAACGTGGCTGGTATCCGTAATGCCCAACAGGCTATTTCTAAGATGTCTTGGAAAAATCATTCAATAAAGTGAGATCAGGTTGAGGATTAAGGGAGAAAGCCAGACTTTCATCTGACTTTATCTTGCTGTAATGTGAAGAATAGTGAGAGCAAGGTTTGTCCTCTACGCCGCCCGTCCCCTTTCCTGCACTGACCTTTACATTAATAACAGGCTCTTAGAGGAGGCAGGCCTGCTCCTATAGAACAGGCTTTAAAGAACAGCACCTTTCACTGAGCTGAAGATGAGAGCCGTCTGAGAGAGAAAATTAGCCCTTCTTCAGTAGAGCAATCCTGGATGGAGAAAGAATACAAGTGCGGATTGGAGATGGGGAGAGAGAGAGAGAGAGAGAGAGAGAGAGAGAGAGAGAGAGAGAGAGAGAGAGAGAGAGAGAGAGAGAGAGAGAGAGAGAGAGAGAGAGAGAGAGAGAGAGAGAGAGAGAGAGAGAGAGAGAGAGAGAGAGAGAGAGAGAGAGAGAGAGAGAGAGAGAGAGAGAGAGAGAGAGAGAGAGAGAGAGAGAGAGAGAGAGAGAGAGAGAGAGAGAGAGAGAGAGAGAGAGAGAGAGAGAGAGAGAGAGAGAGAGAGAGTGTGTCTGGACTGATGTTCTGTGCACTTTATTTTATAAATTAAAAGAGCGAGTGAAAGAGAGCACACTTACATTTAATGCTCAAACTCAGGACATTATTAAAGGGATGCACAAAATATAATTTTCAATGCACATTTCCAGTTTTTTTTACATCGATTACCTTCGCTGCCATCTAACTAACAGTCACTTAAAATGAATCATTAAAAACACAATTTAATAACACTGTTAAATGTACTCTCAATATTAATTATTCATGTTGTACAGTTTAGTGTTGCAACATTTAAAACAACAGTTTCAAGTGTTTTATTTCTTAATTTAGATAAATAAATAGTATACATTTTAATATCAGCTACATGAAAATACTCAGCTTAAAATTGTGCATCCCCAATTTTAAAAAGAGCAATTTGAAACTTATATGATTTCGGTTTTCATTAGGTCTTACAATTTACATTTATGCATTTAGCAGACGCTTTTATCGAAAACGACTTACAAGACAGGGACGAAGCAATTCCTAAAGGAGACAATAATATATGTAATATACAATGCAAAGTTTATTTACAAAAACTAGATTAGGAATCACGCTATAGAGAAGATTATATATACACACACGTGTTTTTAAGTTTGGGGTCAGTACGATTTCTGATACAGTAAAGCAGTAATAATGTCAATAATATTTTTACAATTTAAAATAAGTTTACAGAAAACATCTATTTTAAGATATTTTAAAATGTAATTTATGTATTGTAATTCATTTATATTATGCTTTATGCAAAATAGGCAAGAACCATTTTTCAAATGGGCCGTATACTGGTGTGCTGATCTCCAATGTCTTTAAACTTTAGGTCATTAAAACAGCTGTTGTCCTTATGCTGAAGCACTGTTCTAGAATACAGGAGCAAATGACTACACATTCTCATAGGAAAAAAAGAATGAAGGAGATGTATCAATTACACAAGTTTTTGAGTGTCAAACCTCAAATCAAATATCTGACATTTGCAAAGTGAACAGCTCAGTTCTTTCATATGTAAAATAGTTCCATATACAAAAGACAGATATAATATAGTCGATCTTATGCAAGGCCATTTAATATAAAGGAGAATTTAGCCACCAGTCACATCTACATAATAATAAGCATGTGATGTTAAATTACCACAGTAGCTAATCCACATTTTTGACATCTGATGTAAAATACACGTCACCTCAACAGTTCACTTACTTTAGAAATCTGAAATAGCTTTAAATAGCCCAATGTTCAGCTGATGACCGATCTTTCAGTGAAGTTCTCTTTCTCTCATACAGTGGTTTGATGAGGCCATATTGAATTTGAATACAAACAGACACCTTAAACTAAACAAGGTTGCAACATGGCCTCAACCTTGATGATAATTTGGCTACTTATTAAACAGACCGTGTTTAATAAGGAAGGGCTTCTGTTTTTATTTGGTTTTGTTCTTACATAGTACACATGGCATGTGGATAGTGCATGTGAAAAAGAAAAAAAGAAAAAAAGAAAAAAAAGGGGAACAAAAAAAACAAACAAACACAAAACAAACCAAACCAAGCCAAACCAAGCCAAACCAAACCAAACCAAACCAAACCAAACCAAACCAAACCTCTCACCAAGGGCAAAAAGCAAGCTTTACAATAAGTGTTACCATGCAACATCGAAGACCGCAGCCAAACAGCTACACACGGCATGACGCACTTTACTCCCCAGAACAACTTGTAACAGGTCCAGGAAATGAGACACTCATAGCTACGAGTGGAGTTCTCAGGGTAAAAATCACTGTCGCTGACGCCAACCTGAAATCGGCAGGAAAGAGGACATCCATTATACATACAACTGAACTCCTGATGGTTCGGAAATGCACGATAAGTGGGGGCTCTTGCCCTTCGTGAATACTGGGAGATCATCTAGGTCTATGTAAAATTAGCATGACGAGCCAGGGGTGACAGGAAACAATCAAGGCTGCCGAGAGGGTTTATAATTATTTCTGCATTCTGAAAAAGAAAGCATTAAGCTATTCTAATTATGAAAAAGAAAACATTAAGCTATGACAATGAAATCAGAGCGAAGTTTTCAGCAACAAATTGGTATCCTATTGAGCACAGTAATCACAATGAAATCAAGACGCATAATTTGAAAGCATTTAAGAACTAAATATTTTAACTCTTACTATTCACACAATGAACTTAAACATCTATATTAGTATAACATTTATGTTTATATACATAGTACCATTTAAAAGTTTCAAAATGGTATGATTTTTTATTAAAAAAAATTTAAGTCTCTTCTGCTCACCAAGGCTGCTTTTATTTTAAATATACAGTAAAAAGAAAAAAATTAAATAGTGATATTGTGAATTGTTATTACAATTTCAAATAGCAAGAAGATGTGAAGATGCTGGATGTGGAGGTCCTGGGCTGGTGTGGTTACACGTGGTCTGCGGTCATGAGGCCGGTTGGATGTACTGCCAAATTCTCTGAAACGCCTTTGGAGACGGCTTATGGTAGAGAAATGAACATTCAATTCACGGACAACAGCTCTGGTGGACATTCCTGCAGTCAGCATGCCAATTGCATGCTCCCTCAAAACTTGCAACATCTGTGGCACTGTGCTATGTGATAAAACTGCACATTTTAGAGTGGCCTTTTATTGTGGCCAGCCTAAGGCACACCTGTGCAATAATCATGCTGTCTAATCCAGTGGTTCTCAACTCCAGTCCTCGGGACCGGCTGCTCTGCACATTTTGTATGTCTCCCTTATTTAACACACCTGAATCAGATCATCTGCTCGATTAGAGAGACTCCATGAACTGAACTGAGTGTGTCAGATAAGAGAGACATACAAAATGTGCAGAGCAACGGGTCCCGAGGACTGGAGTTGAGAACCACTGGTCTAATCAGCATCTTGATATGCCATACCTGTGAGGTGGATGGATTATCTAGGCAAAGGAGAAGTGCTCACTAACATAGATTTAGACATATTTGTGAACAATATTTGAGAGAAATGGGCATTTTGTGTACATCGAAAAAGTCTTAGATCTTTGAGTTCAGCTCATGAAAAATGGGGGCAAAAGCAAAAGTGTTGCGTTTATAATTTTGTTCAGTGTATATATACACATATGTATTCTAAAGAAAGAAGTGTTAAAGAAAAGTGTTATTTAACAATCCTTAAGAAAATTAAAGATAAAAGGCCAAATCAAAATGCTTCAAGTGTCAATTGATTTGTAGGCTGGATTTAACCCTCCTTTTGTGTACATTTCAGCAATGTTTTTGTG
Organism: Squalius cephalus; assembly: GCF_949319135.1. Taxonomy (NCBI): domain Eukaryota; kingdom Metazoa; phylum Chordata; class Actinopteri; order Cypriniformes; family Leuciscidae; genus Squalius; species Squalius cephalus. Next base: position 12,625,728 of record NC_137145.1, read on the forward strand.
TTGGGTGCCCCCAGACATCACGGATTGGGTACAGGCATTTGAAAACTCTGTAACGCAATATGTTAAATCTTCTAATAAATACATTTAGCAGCATATTTTTCAGTGATGAGTTGCTTTGTGGTCAATTTGACCCCAGACATTACAAGAGGGTTCAGTTTGACAGTTGAGACCCCAGCTCTAATGAATTCAAAAACAAACTGAAATTCAAAAGAATAACGAAAGCAACACATGTGAGCTCTTTTTTAACAGAATATGTGCCCTTCAGATATTCTAATAAAGACCAATCTTCTGAAACAATGAATGGAATTACCAACAAGCGTTCCCCTATCTGTCGTGTGTGCTGAAACACAGTTAGGAAGGTGAACGCCACGACGTAGCAGAGCAGAATACTGATTTTCAGTTTGGCAGCAAGAAGCCCCTTGGCCAGGCTGATCTAGGCACAGCCATGTGCAACAGCATGCAGCCAGGTAATCACAAACCTTTCTCCTTTCTCTGAGGGGGTGGAACCAGAAACCTTCAGCCCATCCTCAACCTCTCCATTTCCCCATACAGCAACCAAAACAATACTCTTCAAATTCATTCAGCAGCACACAAAAATGTATTTAGGACATTCTTCAAAGGACCAGGTGTGCAGCTGAAAACAGGGGAGAGGAATGTATGTTGCTCTTTCTGTGTCGACAATGGTTTAATCACTTACTTTCAAAACCAACAAATCCCCAATATGGCCGGTTTAAACAGCGATGAGCCCTGAGGTTCACCAAAATCATGATGATCAAAGAATTGTCTTATGAGAAGGCTAAAGGTCCTTGCACACTGAGTCCGAAATTTTCGCATGCGTTTTTTCGTATTAGTGAAAATTTGTGATTCTGTGGCTCTAAATTGTCTTAAATAGTCTTAGATTTGGACTTAAATCTTCCACTTACCACCAAACAACAATATATCATCTGAACACATTAACTGAGCAGGTAAAAAAGCACAAATCAGCACTTCAGTCGCAAGATTAAGTTGTAAAAATTTGTACATTGTACGTTTGTAAGCTCGGATTTTTCTCAAGAGGTTTCATAGTGCCCCATTTGTCAAAGCCGAACATCACAATGGCACTGGTGAAAGAGGACATGAGCCATAGTAGCAGAGTGTTAATTCTACATGACTGAATTCAAAACTCAGATTCATTTGGTCCCCACTTTGCCTTTTCCAAATTTTAAAATGTTTTATCAACAAAATTGATTAGAATAGGACAAAATTGATTCTGTTGGGTTTAAATAATGATTCTAGAAAAAAATATCACTTTTATTAAGATATACATTGAATATCATGAAAAGGCTGAAAAGTAGCTACAGTATATTATATTTTTTTTATGTAAGGAGTAATTGACGATGGGCCATTGAATTATTAGAAAATAATGCATGCCTGAGGTGGTAACATGGCCAAGATGCAATTTTTTTTTTTCGAATAATTCAATGGTCTGAAGTTACCACACTTCATGACATTGTTCAGATTATATATTTCAAGACATTTGTCTGGTTTTTGTCCTTAAAACACTTGTGTGTAGGACTAATTTCTTACGCGTCTCATCTCACGAATCCGTTGCCAATTCCAAATCGTAATTTTAAGAGTTATTACGGAGGCTTGAGCCACTGATAGCAGACTAATGCAGTTAGTCTAAAATTGTCAGAGCATCTCTGATAAAACTTTTCTGTGCGAGTGTGTGAGAGAGCGGGAGAGAGTATGTGCGTATATGTGTATTGAGTGGCAAAAACATGAAAATAATGTCATTTTTATCCTATTGTTTATTATATTTATTTGCTCGGTCAGTCATTGTAGGTTTTGGTTCTTTTGCTGTTGTAGGCAGTAAGGACCTTTGAAATAACTGAAATTATTTGGTGAAGTGATATGAAACTGTAATGCGGGCAAGAACTGGCTGGAACTACTTTAGCAGTTTGTTTCCCTGAAAATAATTGCACGCCTTAGAACGATTGTCAAACAATAAGATTCAAACATTCAACAGTCCCGTAGAATAAAAACAGATACTGAAAAAATGTGACATATAGCCCAACTATAAGTCTTACAGTGTTTTTCATGTCTGTCAATTCATCAATAGAGCAATAGGTGTTTAATGAATTCAAGCAAATTATTCACTTCTTTACATCAACTAATTCACACAAGACATCAGTTGTTAAAATGCTCATTATACTAGGTATGTATTCTGCTCATGTCCTAAATGTTCATGTAATCAGTTTTACCCCATGCCAGATTTGATTTCTTTATCTTGAGAATGTGATGTGTTGGTCATCTGGAGAGTTCTCCATTTTAATGACCAGAGTAGCTTTGAGATCTTGGGGTTACCCCAACTTAATTGGCTTACTACTTTGTGCAGCGTGGATCGGATATCACCATGTGTAGGAGAGCAACCAGAGGTACTCGCACTCCTTTGACACAGCAGATGCTGAACTAATTCACTCAGTTGTTATTGATGAGCTGTAATATTCTCTAAACGCTTGATAGATGGACAAACAGGATTCTCTGTCTTTTTCATCTACCGAAAGATACTACACTCCTCTCAAGATCAATAGGACCCCTGTGGAGAGAGTAAGACGGTCATAACTCAGAAGGCTTTTCATGGACTTTTCACACAAACCCCTTAGTCAAGAAGGCCATGACATTATATACACATACCGTTAAAGAGTTTGGGGTCGGTAAGGTTTTTTATGTTTATGAAAGAAATGTTTAATGCTCATCAAGGCTGCATTTATTTGATCAGAATAGCATTTACATGCTTACAATGGAAGTCTATGTAATAGGGTATTCCAAGTGGTTTAAAAGTTTTTCAGTGATAACAGCAAGTTGCAGACAGAACTTAAGTCGTATTTAACCCAGAAAATTCCTTTAATCTCCAGATACTGGTCACCTTACGTGATATATCTTAGCACTTAGCAATCAAAGATTTAATGCATGTTAGGGCTGGTACCACAATTTTTTTTTGTTGTAAGTTTGAAGGGAAGATAGATATCAAAGAAAATTCCATCAGTGGGCCTCTAAGGTCAGACAGGGGAAACTATCCATTCAAGATGTATTTCTCGAGTTTAACACAGAGGATGTTCTTGTCTTTATTTTACCCATCTACTCCTGAAGAATATGAAAACAGAAGAGACAACGTCTCCAGGGAACTGATCCCATCAGTCTCTGTCTCAGTAAGCTGTCTAAATATTATATATTAGACAAAAATAAATCCTTACAGATTCTCGCCTCCACACAAAGTGTTCCATTTAATAGTGTAAAAAAAAAAAAATTCACTGAACTTTTGTTTCGCACACAAAGCTATTGCATGTCTTCAGAATACTCTAGCACACAAGTCGTATGGAACACTAGTCTCCATTCAATGCAATTGCATTGAAAAAAAGCAACCAGGTTTTCAGAATGTCTCCTTTTGTTTTTCAATAAATAAAGAAAGTCAAACAGGTTAGGAACAACATGAGGATGAGTACATGGCAAAATTCTTCTTATCCCTTTCTTAAACCCAGCTGGTTTATACCAAGTCTCATCCAAGTCTTCAATGTTTCGAAATGCTGTGAGCTGCTTATAATGTACTTGTAAGTGTATTCGGCTGTTAATAATGTGAGATGAGATTATCAATTAAAAAATTTCCTCAGGGCAACAGAAACACAAGCTATTCTTGCCTTTTCATATATAATGCAGCTCAGTAGAGCACAAAAATATGGCACCATGAAAGTGTCAAAGCAGTATAAATGACGTTGCAATGACGATAGCTATTCTGTTCCTCTATTTAATGTGTTTGCTTTGTTTGATGCCATGCAAACATTCATTGCACAAAGAACCGCTGCTGAATATTAATCTAATGCCAGCTTGGAATCGTTTTACTCTACACCTGGGGTCTTGAGGGAAAGTCAATGCTCAAGTATTGAAATTCAGAAACCCTGCTGTTGCTCTCAAATATCAAGCTTCTATTCCACCACACACACTCACACAGGCTGTCATATCTCCACTGTATTTCTAGATCAGCTTTGCCATCAGCAATACACCTGTTATCGCAGTAATGCAGTCACCTCCTCGCAGCAGTGTTTTCTGCTCTCAACACACACACACAGACACACGCACATGCATAACACTCCCCTGGAGTGGGCTCTTACAGGCAGACAAATGGGCAAGGCGAAGTAACCACACATGGGGTATGTACATTATTCAAACTTTCCCTTTCATGCAGTGTTTAATATAGCTGTTTGTGAATGTAAACGTTCTGCAAAGTTGTAAAGTCGAAAGTGCACAATAAAGTTATTGTCTCCCAAAAGAAAGAATTGGCTCTGAACCACCTTAACGAGTCGTTCGTATTTAGAATTCTACTGCTTTACGGTTCAACGTCACTCAAAAATATATTTGCATAATGCCCGCCTATGTTGTACATTGTCCGCTTGGGTCATTTTACTGACGACTGCTTCTCAAATCTCGAGGGAGTTCAATGCGAGATTCGTAAAACGCTTGCTCTTGAAAGATGGGTCAGTACTCAGTTTATTTGGACCACCTTGCTCCTCAGAATCACAACCTGTAAGTATGAATAATCATTGATGTATATATTTTCAACCTGGTGTTCAAATATGTATTTTTGTGCTTTATATTGTGTAAGTTTGCAGCTAACCGGCTAACTCGCGCTATTACTGTCTTACTGAAAAATCAGCTGTTGGCCACTATTACCTAAAACTGTCTATTATTGCAGATTGTCTGTCATTCTTACTACTTTGAGTAAAGATAAAGGATGGAGCAAGATTTGTTTTATAATGTTACGTTCACGTTAGTGCTTTTTAGTTCACGTTAGTGCTCGGCTAATGTATGTGCTATTATTGATACAGTTCCCGCATATACACTGCAATAAATTAGAAATATACACATCAGTTTGTTGATGGACATACACTGTTAGGGTTATGGTGAGGAATTACAGCTTCAACATCTCATAATGTACCTCAAACTGAGTAGCGCATCACTGAGAAACTTCCTGCTGAAGTCGTCCTTGTGATGGAGGTTTGGGTTGAATAATTAGTTCTTCCAATGTTTCATCATCTGACTCACACTCGGATTGATAAGGTAAAATCAACATCATCGTTACCGTCTTTACAGTGTGTACAATCACTGAGCTCTAGGAAGCCTCCGGATGGATCTGAAGCTCACTTATGGTAATGAGCGTTAGCTTCCGACACACGCTGTATGCGGTAGACCAATCACAACAGACTTGGCCATCTAGCCAATCAAAGCAAAGTAGGCTCGCGGAAAGGGGGGATTTAGATAGACTGATTCACCTGTCGAGTTGTTTGAGAATCATTGAAAAATGTGGTGATGTTCATGGTATATTATGAGAAAACTAAACTGTTTTTTGACTTTTGATGCATGTAAACCTGTTGTAGGAGACCTCTAAAAAAAATTAGGAGCTTTTAAAATAGCATATAGGGGCACTTTAATATAATATTTTTTGTATACACATCAGTGTTGTTGTTGTGTGTAACAAATAGTTACTATACAAATAGTTAACCATTACAAATAGTTTCCAGTGAATGCAATAAAGCTGAAATAAAATTACATATATGATGAAAAACATAAAATTAAAAAATGTTGAAGTACTAAAATTACTAGAAATACATTAAAAGCTCAATAGAAATATTAAAAAAAATTACAAAAGCACATAAAATCTAAAACAGAAATAAAATGCATCTAAAACAGAAAATATAAATTGAAAAGCTAATTCAAAATATATTATGTAAATAATACTGTATTAAATACTAAAATACAACATGCAAACATAAATAATGTAATGTAATGAATAAATAAATAAATATAGGTAAACTAGTAATCTCTTTATATACATACAACCGGCACATCCGGGAACTTAACTGTCAATTTCGTAACCGCCCCTTTTTAGGGGAAAACAAGCCAGACTTCCCATAGACTTCAATACAAAATAGCGGCACAAAACAACGTCCGTACACAGCCGGCAGACGTGTATAACTGCAGAAATCACTTAGATGAAATATGTCGAGTAATTATATGTCCACCCTGCTTTCCATAGAGCGTGAACGATACATTTATAAACTTAATTTGGCCAACTTAAAAACATGTCCCTTTCATTCTACCAGCGTCAAATTGGTCTAACAACCCCACCCATTGGCCAGAAGTGTATTACCCGGACATTTACTCGTACCTCATCGAGTCACCAGGTAGCCAGTGAATGATTTTACTACGGTTTTAAGAAGTAAACATCTTTAAATGTATAATATTATGTCTTTATATTTAGAGTAGCTACTGAGTGCATTTTTCTGTCCAGCCATACAACTAGCCTGATTTAACTTTCGATAGCATCATCCGTAATTCATGATATTTCCATAACAGCAAGATATTGATGATGATGGCAGGCAGAGATGGGCATAAATACATGGAAATTGTATTTAAATTAAAATAAAAATACAAAATACTGTGTGGAAAAATTTAATTAAATGCAAATACATAATAGGGGTAGCCTACTGTGTGAAAAAAAATGTTTAAATACAAATTACATGTTTGTAAGGGTTAGTACACGTCCTCAATCTGATACTGTGTATGGCGCTGGCCGGATTGTTTTCCCCTAAAAGTGGGCGTGAACCTTTTCAGAGACGTTCTATGACGCTACGCCGGTTGTATGTATATGAAGTTGACCTTTTAGTCGACTACTATTTCAGGCAGCCCTCCAGGTAGCATTTAGTTGATTTTAAAAAATATGTAGTTTAGTTTTGTACATCGTTACCGTGGATACCTGCAAACATAGTACATAAATACAGCAGAGAGGAAAAGCATATTATACTTCCCAATTATTGTGAGTTGAGAGAGAGCATTGCCATAGAAATGTCAACATCCAAAGGTCAGATACAAGCCATGTAAAGAGGCTGCTTATGTAAAGCTATTAATCTCAGCAGTTGATGCTTTATGAATAAAAGGCCATAGTGACATAATCACAGTGATTACAATATGTAGGTATACTCAGAATATACTAATAACTGCATAGAGGGCTGGAAATGGTCTTTATGCTACAAGAATGACTAATGCATATACATATGCATTTTGTCCATGTGGGAATTCTGTTAGTCACGGTAACATTAAACAAGCTTCAAAGTTTTGCTGCATTTAAAAAAAAAAGTTTTATGAAATATGCAGCCAAATATATTTTTGAGGAGCGATACAGTGAGAGGACAAAGTGTATTCTTGAAGAAAAGCTCAGATTAGATTACAGTCCGCCTATGCTTGTCTCCTAACTGGATTAAAACTGCTACCTCCCATCGCAGACGAACTCCACTCGCACATTTGCAACGCTAATTTAGGGTGAGCTGGAGGGAGTGGGGGGGGGGGTCTGGTGGCCGTCTGGCAGGCAGACCTTTAATCTCCCACGTCAGCACGAATCCTCAACTGTCAGAATGAGTGATTATCCTGCAGTCTGTCTCACCTGTACTGCTTGCTGGATGCCGTGGATATGTGGAAATTAAAGCGGCCACATTGAAACTCTCTGTGAGGTTTCTTCTTATTAATTAATGATCATCCCTCTATGTTGTGACACGGCAACACAAAAGCCAGTCAAGTGGACATCGAGACTAAATAGTTCATTTAATGAGATGATGATCAAAGGGCAAATCAACATTTCACTATGGCTTAAAAAACATAATGCTACGTCTTTACAGCATTCGCCGAAAAACTAAGGACAAGGCTAAATGCAACTCAAATAATTGGCAAAAAAAATAAAAAATAAAAAGAACTAAATGATTATAATTCAAGGCCCAGTGACCGAGTGACTTCGCTGTTTGGCCTGAATTGTAATCGTTATGCTACATGTGAAGCTGCAGAGCCACATCTCCAGCAAAACTTAATGAGCATGAGCTGTCAATGCAATTAGAGGCTAATTGTTTTTGTAGCGACCGTCCTGTTGTTAATAAAATCACAAGAACAGAGAATTTCACCCCTCTGACTTAGCTATTTATGTATCCCACAAAGGAGGTCTATGATACCTGGAAAACCGTAAGCATTCCCATGCATCTCAATGGCAATTGCTCGGCTAACACAGGACCCCCTGGAAGTATGCGATTTGTCATCTTTTTTTATGAGCACTAAGATTCCCCATCCAGGATTTTTTGAGCCCTAGAAATGTAGGACAATTACTGGCAACCGAAGGCACTACTGACTATCTGTGATATGATAAAAATATATATTGAAATATTTCTGATTATAAAAAGAAAAGAATAATAACACAAGGCTGCTATTGAAAGGTCAACAACAGAGAAAGATGTTTTTGGGGTCCAGAATTCTACTTCATATGTAACCTCACTATTTGACCGAAGAATTTCAGTAAAATTTGCAATTACTTAAGTGGCTGTAAAAAGATTTAAGTCATTTAACAGAGATTGCACTCATGAAGAGCGGTTTCAAGTTGTTCCAAACCTGTATGAATTTATTTAAGACAAAAGAAAAGAAAAAGTCTTAAAGAATATGGGTAACCAAACAGTTGATGGGCCCCCATTGTCTTGGAGAAATATTAATGAAGTCAGTGGGGCCCATCATCTGTTTGGATACCGGCATTCTTCAAAATACCTTCTTTTGTCTTCAGCAGAAGAAAGAAATTCATTCAACTTGAGGGTGAGTAAATTATGACAGAATTTCCATTTTTGGATGAACTATCCCTTTAAGGCTTTTTCTTTTCCTTTGGCTTAAACAAGGAACAAAGTTAACTGCAAGTCTTATGACTTGCATGAAGTATAATACATGCTGCTGTATCTATTTTGACTTGCCAGAGTTCCCCTTTGCATAGAAAAAGCTATCAAATCTCTGGACATTAATTTAATTGTTAAAAGAGACTTTTATTCAACCGTTTTGAAAAACTCCTGAAGTATTCTAAACCTAAAGAACCCTAAGGACTTGTTTACAAGCAGGAGACTTGAGTTGAGTCTAAATTTATTCAAACAAGCTGTAGAAATGGCTTCAGCGCGGTCTTTTGGAAAAACCATCACGCTTGGTGCCCCTCCGCCTCATCATCTCAGAGTCAAAACTCCAACAGTTCATAACCAAACTGTGTCCACAGAATACGCTTTCCATCCAGTTTATTCCATTCTCACTTTCTCCCTGACATACTTGGAGCTTGTCATAACCTGAAGTGAATTTACAGGAAATCTATTGCTGCCTGGACCATGCAATGCCCTAGGAAAATAGAAAAAAAAATCCAATCAGCCTGCTGATTTGTATTCAGGTTCAGGTGTGGAGTCTTTAAGGTGAATTATTGCTTCACCTATAACCCAATGGTCATTCATTCTCTAATGGCCATCTAGATTGATATGAAGTTTACAATGTGTTTGGTAGCTCATTTTTGAACGGACGGTCAAACAACTCCAGCATGAGATAACGACTTTCTATTACACAAGAATGGTGAAACCGCTCTCAATGTACTGCTCGAGGAATGTTAATGAGCGTCCACCCATGCCATTAGCCCTCCAAATTACAGACATCTTTCGGTTTATCCTTTGCACCGAAAAGGGACAATATACAAAGCCAGTAAGCTGCTATATAGAAATGACCTTCCAAACAAATGCAAGAGGGACATTGTGCAATGCAGACAGCCTACAACGGGGCTGTTTCTATTCTTGTATTTTGTCAGTACAGCAAAAACTAGAATTTTTTTACAGCTAATGTCTTGTGTATTCATAGTCAGCTAATTTTTCCCTATGCTATTTACATTATTCATCACTGATTTGCTAAAAACAATTTATGTCAAAAATAATAATGTTATTTTTGACAGAGTGAAACTGCACAACATGCATCATGTGTACTTTTTCTTTTACTTTTTATTACTTATTATCTATTTGTGATGAACCTTGTGTAACCAGCTAACGCACTAAAGAGTTTAAATGAGATAAGTGCATTTAGTCTTTTCCATGGCCTTTCTATCCTTGCAGGCATTGTCCTGAACTTCTAAAATAAACTCACCTTACCCCAGAGGACAATATGACACTGCTACTCCAAACACTGAGGTGAAGTCCAAACAGAGCAGGAAGACTATTGCTTATAAATTGTAAAGAAAGAGGATGACAGACAAGCTCAAGAGTTGAGGCATATTAGATAGCACACCTACTCTGACACATTGCAAGTTCAAGTACAGCTCTGTCTCTTCACACTCCAGTATTTATTAGATTCTGTCCATTCTCCACTTTAAATGAAGGTCATTCATTTTAGTCTAAAATATAAAGGGATAGTTCACCCGAAATGAAAATTCTCGTGTCGTTCCAAACCCTTAAAGCCAGGGGCACACCAAGCCGGCAATGGGCCGTCGGGCAACGTCGGGCCGTTTTTGAGCATCAGCCGAATTAGTTGTTTCGGTCTGTTCTGCACATTGACTCTAGTTGGACGCCGTCGGGATTTTTTGGGCCGATTCAACATATAGAATCGGTGTCTGGCCATCGGTGAAAGAGATAACTCTGATCGGTTGTTCAGCTTCAGTCAGTGCACGAGAATGATAGCAAAACAAAGTACAAAGAAGTAAAAAAGTTACAGATAGAAGGCTGTTTTAATTTTACATCATCTTACCAGAGTGTTGTATTAACGTTAGAGGAGTGCATGGAATAAAGAAAGTGATCAGCAGCATCGATATTCAAAACAGTAAGCACGTGCTGCTTTGTTTATGGTTTGTGTGTCTGCAATGTCGGTTTCCTTTTTTAAATGAAAATTCAAGTGCAGTTTTTTTGCGCCGACGCAGGCGACGCAAGGCGACAACACAGGCGGCTTTCATCAGTGCTAGTTCTTTGGTGTCGGTTTGGTGTGTCCCTACCTTAAAGGATTGGTTCACTTTCAAAAATAATTTTGCTGATAATTTACTCACCATCCAAGATATCCATGTCTTTCTTTCTTCAGTCGAAAAGAAATTAAGGTTTTTGAGGAAAACAGTCCAGGATTTTTCTACACAGAATGGACTTCAATGGCAACCAACTATACCAATGTTCAAAGAAGGTTCAAATGTCCGTCTCAATGCAGCTTCAAGGTCTCTACACGATCCCAGCCGAGAAATAAGGGATTTTCACTAAAATCTAGCGAAACGATTGGTCATTTTCTAAAAAAATATATGTATATACTTTTTAACCACAAATGCCCGTCTTGTAGGCTACCATCTCTGAGATGCGCCACGTATTACATCATCACGTTGGAAAGGTCACAAATTTTTTTTTTAATAATAATAATAATAATAAATTAAAACAAAGATGTCGGACGATTTTGAATTTGGAGGAGAAAATGAGATGAAATTTTTCGCCCTACCTTTTTGAACCGGAGTACACAGACAAATAACTTAGATAGATGACGTGACGCGTGACGTTTCCAACGTGATGACGCAATCTCAGAGATGGTACACGACGAGCATGTGGTTAAAAAGTATATATATATATATATATATACACTCACCTAAAGGATTATTAGGAACACCTGTTCAATTTCTCATTAATGCAATTATCTAATCAACCAATCACATGGCAGTTGCTTCAATGCATTTAGGGGTGTGGTCCTGGTCAAGACAATCTCCTGAACTCCAAACTGAATGTCAGAATGGGAAAGAAAGGTGATTTAAGCAATTTTGAGCGTGGCATGGTTGTTGGTGCCAGACGGGCCAGTCTGAGTATTTCACAATCTGCTCAGTTACTGGGATTTTCACGCACAACCATTTCTAGGGTTTACAAAGAATGGTGTGAAAAGGGAAAAACATCCAGTATGCGGCAGTCCTGTGGGCGAAAATGCCTTGTTGATGCTAGAGGTCAGAGGAGAATGGGCCGACTGATTCAAGCTGATAGAAGAGTGAAATAACCACTCGTTACAACCGAGGTATGCAGCAAAGCATTTGTGAAGCCACAACACACACAACCTTGAGGCGGATGGGCTACAACAGCAGAAGACCCCACCGGGTACCACTCATCTCCACTACAAATAGGAAAAAGAGGCTACAATTTGCACGAGCTCACCAAAATTGGACAGTTGAAGACTGGAAAAATGTTGCCTGGTCTGATGAGTCTCGATTTCTGTTGAGACATTCAGATGGTAGAGTCAGAATTTGGCGTAAACAAAATGAGAACATGGATCCATCATGCCTTGTTACCACTGTGCAGGCTGGTGGTGGTGATGTAATGGTGTGGGGGATGTTTTCTTGGCACACTTTAGGCCCCTTAGTGCCAATTGGGCATCGTTTAAATGCCACGGCCTACCTGAGCATTGTTTCTGACCATGTCCATCCCTTTATGACCACCATGTACCCATCCTCTGATGGCTACTTCTAGCAGGATAATGCACCATGTCACAAAGCTCGAATCATTTCAAATTGGTTTCTTGAACATGACAATGAGTTCACTGTACTAAAATGGCCCCCACAGTCACCAGATCTCAACCCAATAGAGCATCTTTGGGATGTGGTGGAACGGGAGCTTCGTGCCCTGGATGTGCATCCCACAAATCTCCATCAACTGCAAGATGCTATCCTATCAATATGGGCCAACATTTCTAAAGAATGCTTTCAGCACCTTGTTGAATCAATGCCACGTAGAATTAAGGCAGTTCTGAAGGTGAAAGGGGGTCAAACACAGTATTAGTATGGTGTTCCTAATAATCCTTTTAGGTGAATGTATATATGTGTATATATGTATATATATTTATATTATATATATTTATATATTATATATATATATATATATAATTTTTTTTTTTTTTTTTTAGAGTAAATTATCAGCAAAAAAGTGAACTAATCCTTTAAGACTTTCATTCAGCTTCCAAACACAAATTAAGATATTTTAACAAAATCTGAGAGATTTCTGTGCCTCCATTAAAAGTCAATTTCACCAAAACTGGGGGGCTTTAAAAAGTTCAAAGATCATAAAAGAAATCCATATAAATCGAGCGGTTTAATCCAAGTCTTCTGAAGAGACATGATAAAAAGATTTAGGCTTCTAATCACATATAAACATTGATTAACGCCAATACATAGAACACCTCAAATATAGATAAAATAAAAATAAAAAATTGGATAAGAAAAAAATATTTGGAAAAGAAAACCATTCTTAAGCATAATCAACTAGTCAGCCATTTGTGTAATGATTTGTATATTGAAAGAAAAGTGTAAAAATGGCTACTCTTTTGTGGCTACTCAAAACATTGCTGTTTGTTTGATAATTCGAACCTGCCCAACAACAGCAACATTGGCTGAACCAATGGCATGAGGTTGAGGCATGCTATCGGTTTATCGACCAATGGCAAGTGAGCAGTGTTCAGGAACAAGTATACAATCTCTGTTTGGTGAATCTAATTAGGGGTGTTCAGTTCAAGGTTTTTTGGAGTCGACTCCGACTCCCACGGTAGACTCCATTTACTTTACATCAAAACAGGGTCAGAAATAAGACAAGATGGCAGTCGTTACACATCCTTAATTTATTTTTCCCCCGACACGAAGCCTTAAAAACCCACTTATTAAAACAACACACTTTTAGCGTGACTGTCCAAATTCACCCACTTGATGAGTATTTAGTCTGGTTGCTACCTAGCTGTTGCCGATACCTCATTTTACATAGGGAAAAGTCACGAAAAACAGCCATGGCGGAATATTATGTCAGAAATAAGGTTTTATTTAATGAATTACATTTACATGTAGGATAAATGTATGTGATCAAGTTTCTGTGACAGCTCTCTGACACGGTTCAATGCGTCATTGTCTGAATTCCTCGCTTCATTGCGTTCACTCCTTGCTATATAGTGCACTCAACTGCCATGTTATAGCACTATATAGGGATTAGAGAATCAGTAAACAAGTGAGTGATTTCGGACACAGCAACAGAGTCGACACAGAGAGTTCTATTCTAAAAGGGCTATTCAGAATCGAGGAATCGACTCTTTTGGAGTCAACACTTCATCACTACTAGTAATTCAGAAATTGCACACTTCACCTTTAAGAAGCAGCTGTGACAGTCAATTATACAATGTCAACATAAAACTTGTAAAAAGCCTCAGTTTGTAAAAAAACAATGTTGACAAATGCACTTACAATGGCAGAATATGGACCAAGCGTTCTGTCATGGATGCCATCAATAGTGCTTGTATTTAACAGAATATTTCTTTTAGGCCCCATAGTATTAATTTACACTTCATTTTACTTTATTATTTCATCTTCAATTATCTTGCATTAAATGTCAACTACTATAAACTTAAAAACACAGCTAAACCCAGACTGTCAGAATTCTCCATCAACTTCTGTTAGATTAGACACAGAGATCACAGTGTCCTATGGTCTTTATCTAATAAAAGAAAACAGCAAGGCTGAAATTACCGACTCGTGAATGAGAGAGAAGGTGAACACTTCGAGCCGACTCCTTCAGATGTTCATGCGGAGGTGCCGGCAGGCTAATTGATTATTGACAGCATGCCTGTTTTTCCGTGCCTATGGCAAGGTATACCATGTCCTCCTAGTGACTGCGTCACAAACCTGTGATGACAATTTGAGGGAACAACTCGGATTTATTTTTCTTAATGAAACAAAAAGGTATTTTGCATAAGTATTAGACAGATCAGCTATGCAAATATTTTATCATTTCTTGACTTTCAAGAGTTCCTCCTAATGCTGAGAAACAAATTGGTGTCTTCACTACTGCATTGTCTTACCCTGAGGAGCTTTTGTTTACACTGACTGCAGATGCTTTAGAAAATAACCATTTCATGAACACGGCATTCTGATGCAAATCACTCCTAGCCAACTAGTGTACATCAAAGAAACATAATAAATTAGATGGTTAGATAAAAGAAACCATTCACTCATGAAAAATCTGCAATTGTAAATGTATGGGGGAAAAAAGTGACCAATAAATTGTGTTTCACAGAAGAGAGTAAGTCACACAGGTTTGAACAATATAAGCATGATAATGAGGACAAAATTAAAATTTTGGGTGAATTAAAGGGTTAGTTCACCCAAAAATGAAAATTCTGTCAGAAATTACTCAGCCTCACCCTACATCAACAACTTAGGAGAATGACATGGAAGAGAAGAGATGGTTGAATAAAGTCGTTATTTTTGTTGTTTTTTGCACACAAAAAGTATTCTCGTCGCTTGATAAACTTATGGTTGAGCCACTGTAGTCACTTGGACTATTTTAACGATGTCTTTACTAACTTTTCTGGGATGGCAGATATCGATTACCTAGCAGCCTATGAAGGAGTGAGCCAGCTCTCAGATTTCATTAAATATCTTAATTTGTGTTTCGAAGATGAACAAAAGTTGTATGGGGTTGGAACAACATGAGGGTGAGTAACTACTGACAGAATTTTAATTTTTGGGTGAACTATCCCTTTAACACCAGCAAAAATAGTAATGATGCCAACTCTTCCTGCTAGCATCAACAGCCAGAGACTTTTAACTGGTTATTCTAAGAAAATGGTAGTTATTCTGAGAAATACTAAATCAGACCATTCAAAAAGAAACTTTTGGTTGAATTTCAAAACCTTTTCTCACTCCTTTTTTTTATTCTGTGGAAAATTCTCACTGATGTACTTCCCATTTGGAGGAGTACAAATCACCCCAGGGGAACTTATTTTGTTCCCCAACTCTCCCACAGAAACCAGCATCCTGCAGCAAAGTTACACTGCGACAAGTTTATCATGTGAAGTCCTTCCATCCTTTGGACAAACAGCAAACAAGTTTGTGGCTCACATAGGAGCTTGTTATTTATCATGACATTTCATGAATCTATAGAAACTCTTTGAAAAATGATAAAAATAGAGAATTGCGAGATGAGCAAGGAAAGCACAGGATGTTTTTAAATGGAGTGTGTCTAGCCGACACTCCCTCACTGCTATGTGACTGAGTTAAAGTGTCGGAAAACATGGCTTGGTTATACGTGGGTGCTGTTTTTCCTTGACTTGTCTTTTCTGAAGAGTTACGCTCACAGAGGAGACTTACCACTTACACCTGGATGTCACTGCGCTCGTGGAAGGGCTGCTCTTATTTCTGTCCTAGCCTCCTCTTTTAATCTCTATGTAAACCTAACAACATTGCATTTCCTGATTAAAATCACTTGTTATTCCTGGTGCTAATCGCACATCTCTATACAAGGACAGACAAAAATCAATCAAAATATGTCACCTTAGAATGACTTCACAAATTGTTTAACACCGCGTTCCATAATACCGTGTGCGAGAGAGAGAAATCTTTGTTGCTTTCCATTTATTTTCGCCTTAATCTATTTGAGTCGTTTAGGCAGAGCCTCAATATGACCCAATAAAAGTTTGGAGAGAAATCTATTTCATTCCTCATAAAAATAGTCTGAGAAGTCATGCATTTAAATGTGGGCTTCCCAAATGGTCCCTTGAATGTGTAACTTTGCCTTCCCCAAGACCCACACCACTGAAATCAATCTTTATAGATTGCCATCACCATAATATTTATGCATCAGTCTCAGAGCTACAGTCAAACATAAACAATGAGGTCAGTTTACTGTAGAGGGCTGATCCATAATTGGTATTTTAATTTTAAAATAGTTCACAGTCCTACTGGAACAAAGTACATAGGCAAAAAAAACTGATAAAATACAATTTGAAATGAGATTAAACCAAAGTAAACAGCTCATGCATACTAAAGTAAACATGAAATGAAATATCTCATAATAGCATACAAATAAACACATTATGAAGCTGCTCACACTATCCAGGAGCAAAGCAAAAAGATGAGAAATGTTGTTATACACACACACACATATATACATATATATACATATATATATATATACATACATATACATATACATATATATATATATATATATATATATATATATATATATATATATATATATATATACACATACATATACATTATATATATATATATATATATATATATATATATATATAATGTATGTATGTATGTATGTATGTATGTATGTATGTATGTGTGTGACAGTAGAAATGTATGTATGTGAAAGGAGAATGTATGTGTGAGACAGTAGAAGAATGGATGTTGGCTTGTACGGCCCCTATACATATATACAGTATTGTGCAAAAGTCTTAGGCATGTTAATATCCCCACCCCAAAAATGTCCCCAAAAATGGTTTTAAGTCAGTTATTCATATATTTTGCTGTAGTGTGTCAGTAGGAACTATCATTTTACATTTCCAAACATTCTTTTTGCCATTAATTGTAATAATCCAGTGAGATTTGTGTATGCACAAGGAATCTGACAACAGCCGGTCTGATCTGATCTCACCATCATCGAGTCCGTCTGTGATTACATGAAGAAACAAAAAAAACTGAGACAGACTAAATCCAGAAGAACTGTGGGAACATCTCCAAGATGCTTGAAGAAACCTTCCTGCAAAGCTACCTGAACAACTATGCGCAAGTGTACATCGACAAAAGCCGCAAAGGGTCGTTACACCAAATATTGATTTGGATTTGTTAATAGAAGTTAAATCATAAATAAATTCAATTTATGATTTTATTTTTGAAAGCATTCTCACTTTACAGCATTTTAAGACAAGTGCCAGTACTTTTCACAGTACTGTAGCTTTGCAGGAAGGTTTCTTCAAGCATCTTGGAGACGTTCCCACAGTTCTTCTGGATTTAGTCTGTCTCAGTTTTTTCTGTTTCTTCATGTAATCACAGACAGACTCGATGATGGTGAGATCAGATCAGACCGGCTGTTGTCAGATTCCTTGTGCATACACAAATCTCACTGGATTATTACAATTAATGGCAAAAAGAATGTTTGGAAATGTAAACTGATATTTCCTACTGACACACTACAGCAAAAGATATAAATAACTGACTTAAAACCATTTTTGGGGTGGGGATATTAACATGCCTAAAACTTTTGCACAGTACTGTATATATGAAGAGTTCAGATGCAAAAGCCTCTAAGTGCCGTCTGAAATTTTCTTCTAGAATGATCATTTTTATCAAGCTTGTATATTTAAGTTCAGTAATTTCACTAAAATGGCAATGAAAATTACCTATGAATTGCCATTTAAGTGAAATTACTGAACTTAAATAAACAAGCTTGATAAAAATGATCATTCTAGAAGAAAATTTCAGACGGCACTTAGAGGCTTTTGCATCTGAACTCTTCATATATGGGCCATTCTACAGAATTGGTGCAAAGTCAGAGTTGGAAACATCTTGAAATTTTTTAGTTTTTTCCCACAAATTTTGCATGCAAATTGTATAATATCCAAGGTACGCTTTTCTAGTAATTGTGCAGTTAATTCTCATATTGTATATATCTGATTTCTTTCTCAACTATTTACGTTCACTTGAGACATAACCGACTGTCTTTTACTAGAATACTTGCCGAGACTGGTATTTTGACATAATATTTTATTTGTGCCCGTTCAAGCGCATGGAGTTGGTACGTGAGTACCAAAATGATGGTGAAACTTAGCAATTAATCCGCAAAACACATGCGTGCCGAACCGCGGGGCCTGGTCCATACAGATCACGGATCTGTTTAACCCCTAGCATAGAGCGGAATATTGAGCGGAGTGTCACAGTGTTCAGTGATAACAGCTAAAGCGAGAGTGAAACCAGAGTGCTAAACACTGAGGGCAGGTTCAGCATATGTTTTCAGCTCATATTTTTTGCCCTTTTTTTCTCTTTTGGCCAAAAAACATTTTCAGCTTCCAAAATTTCAGTGTATCTCTACTTTAAAGCTCAATAGAGAGTATGCAAACAGGCCATGGTGTGATTCATTCTAGTATTGCTGCTTGGATTTCCTAATTTAGATTTTAAACTAAATGGCGTCCCACTGTATAGTGTGGGATTTCTGATGTCACAACGGGTGCTAGACTTTTGTCCCTCTAAACCTCTACTGAGAAATATCTTCATCATTTCTTATAGAAGAACAGGCTGAGTTTGCAGTTCCTTAAGCCTATTTGCAATAACAGTACAAGAATAAACACTGCAGAGAGAGAAGGCAACTGAAATAAGGCACTTAACTAAATCCTGATGTATATGGCTCTCCGTGAGCTATAACAAGACACTGTCCCCTACAACAATACTGATTTTGATGAGCAGTCAGTAAGATGTTATGGACTGGCTGAATATCTGAAGGCTCTTATGAATACATTCCACCTGAAGTGATTTTTTTAGATCCTCTCTCACATCTTAATATCACTCCACACACACAGCCCACCACAGTAATCAACAGCAATCATAGTTTGAAAGTCTCTCTCACTACAGCTAATGAGCTGCATTCCAGCACCGTTGAAAAGCTGCCTTCAAGGATACAGCGGGGTTATTTTTTACCCATCAAAGAACAGCTCCAGGTATCCTTTGAACATTAGAGAGGAAAAAAACTAATGTTTTGCTGACGGCTGTGATGTACCTGGTTGAGATCTGTGGTTCAGGTGAGGCCAGTAGAGAGAAACAGTATCTGAGGGTACTAACTAACAAGTATATAAAAAAACAGACTAATATTTGTCCAGTTGCAGAACAAAAAGATGAGAAAACTGGAAATTAAATGTAAATTAGAAATAATAACCTTTTTCACAGTTTGAAAGCCGGAAAATAGATTAAATAACCAGTTATACTAAGTGGTGTTAGAGTCGTGATGTAACTGAAGTGGTTCAATGAACTTGAGTCTATGTTGTTGATTGGATAGAGGCAGATCTGAATGCGAGCTGCGGTCAATAGTTATAAAGGGCAGGGTTTAAGCGGTTTAAATGATTGGAGAAGTCTGTTTCACAGAAAGACTGAGCTATGACACTTTAATTAATTAAAATAATCAGGTCAAATGTTAAAAGGAAAAAAGAAACATATGCTTGGTTGAATCTTTCACTTTAATATCAATAACGTGCCTTTAGAAATTTTCATTTCGTGCCGACTTTTAAAAAGTGCATGAGCGCCTTTTATAGTATCTGGAGTTTAATGATGACAGTGCCATTTAATCACTCGCTTGCTTTAGAATGCACTACTTTCGTCAAATGCGGACTTTAAAATAATAATACAATAAAATCTAAGTAAATATGCTCAAACTTTTGTTTTCAAAGACATCTTTGTTCACTGTGCAAAAATATTAATGAAATTCACTGTCGATTATTTTTATCAATTATTTTTTATTTTGTCGAGCAGTCATTGCTTGATAAAAATATTTTGAACTGCATTGTGAGAATATAAAGTCAGCTTTGACTAGCAATTCTGTCATCTCAGCCAAAACTTTATGGCTGTAGAGGACCAAAAATATATATATTTCTCAAAATAACTCATTCTCTTCTCATCGTTGTCTCTCTATATGTTGCTTTGCTCTAATCTCCTCGTTCACAGCAGGCAGCATATAAATATATAAAATCTAGACACCAGGATACAAGGAGAGTCCCTAAGAGAAGCATTATTATATTACAGCTGTAGCAGACACACTCTTGAGCATTCCTTACATAAACCTCTACCTTAGCTCATATCAGAGGGAATATTGAATTTCTAAGGTTATACTCTCCAGTATTAGCATTTCATTTTATAATTTAGTGGCTGACCTGAAGATTAAGTAGTCAGTGACTTGAACTGCACAATGACTACTGTAGTGAATCTAAAGAGAAGTATGCATGTTATTCAATGTTAACATGGCAAAGTCATCTGAAGTGGTCAAAAGGTGACCATAATCTAGATGTTGTCATAAAAAAAAATCCAAAAACAACGAGATAGACCTGGATGTTAGTACAAAAGAAAAAGACAAGAAAACCTGGAGGGAAAATTGCATTTACATCAAGATATTAAAAAACAATATTCATCTAAAAAAAAAAAAAAAAGCTCTTGAGCTCTATATTTTATGCCCTGAACACTTACATCCTTATTAAAGCATCCTGATAAATATGCATCCACTACTTCTAATTCTGCTGGGACATGCAAATGAGCGATTGCAAACATTGCTTGATTAAGTGTCAAATTTTAATGAGATGAGCTATTATCGGTCCTAACTTAATCTAATGTTATTAAGGAGGCAAAAAATGAACTACGAAACTGTGAAATATTTATATTTACAAGATTTGGGTCACAAATCTTGTTTGATGTGTGTGACAAGAGAGCTGACATCATCGATTTCAACGAGATTAATTCCTCCAACCTCTGGCAAGTTGTTGAGCCACGCAGGGTCCACTTATAACCAAACTTCTCAAGGGAATGAATATTTACATAGCTTGCTTAAGAGGTTATTGTGATTTGACAGCCTGTGGAAATTACTCATTTCCAATGCTGATGGAAAATGATACAGAAACACAAGTGGAACGGCCAGGGAATTCAGCAAACTAGATTCCCAAGATTTGTTGTAAATTCATGTTATGATGTACATGACTTTGTATACTAGATTGAGTTTGATCAATGCGATATTTTATTCAAGAGTGAGAATGTTGTAGTATTCAAGGACGGATGTTTCTTTAAATCTAGAGATGCACCAATCGACCGGCCAGGGACCGGAATCCTCCAATTTTCCGCATGATCGGCCCGGACTGGTAACCGGCCGGTCAGTCTCACGTCTAATCAATTCCGAGCCGGTCCGTTTTGTTGCCAGCGGCACAGGAGTCTAATATTCCTGCTGCTGTCTGTCATGTTAATCAAGATTTAGAAAATAACTCTCTGCTCTTGACTGAATAACTTTTGTAACTAATTGTAAGCATGAATGTGTGTTTGAATTTTTACAATGAAGACTATTCAGTGTTATTTTCATTTGATTCCTTTCATTTCTGTTGTATTTCTTACCTGAATAACTGAAAAATGTAAAGCCATGTTTATTTCATATCCCTCTTTATTCTATTGCATTTATTTGTGCTGTTGCTTAAAATGTTTATTTGTTCTTATTTTATTAGTCTTTTTACTTGTTTTTTATGAAAATAAAATTTTACATTGAAGAAAAGGAGGAGTTTCTTTGCTGTCAATTATAGTTCTTTGAAAGAAAATCGGAATCTGCAAAAATCGGTCACAATTACAAACAAATTGGAATCAGCCGAGAAAATTGCAATCGGTGCAGGGTCATTCCGTGTCAAATTAACCAAATTTCTTAGTTAATATTTTTTCTGAATAAAGACAAAGATAAATAGTGATGAAAGCCAAAAAATATGAAATGCCACAGATGGATATTAACTGAGCAATTCACAGAGGGGGGTCAAAATTAGTTTTCACATGAGATTTGGAGCCAAATTACAGGAGGGTAAAAATGACTTTAAAAAGTCAGTTTATTTTTAAAAAGCCTATATTTTTACACAGAGATTGGTAGGTATAATAGTAACATCGGTTTACTTTAGCAATTTTGTTGCATTACATGTCAAATATAAAAGTTCAAAGAGACTGTAAATGGTTCGCACTCTGAAAAACTAGACAAAGTCTTTAGCAAAAAGAATCAATTATTTTAATAGAGCAAGAGCAGACGTTTCAGCCATCCAGCTATTCTCAATGCTCATAATATATAAGTACAAAAATGGAAAAAAGCACTTTCTTGTGTATTTTACCCCAAGTTTGCATGCCTGTAACTCAAGAAGTATTGAAGATTTCTTAACATCCTTTTAAATTTTGTTTTTTAACAAACATTTCCTTTAGTACCTTCATTTTAAAGGCCATATATGGTACAATGCCAGAGATATGGAGATCTTAATGTGCCTCCTTAAGTAAATTAGTCAATTGTACACATTTTCAGTTGCCAAAAAACAAATGTGGGTCACTTTGCATACAGTTGATATTTTTTTCTTTTAAAGAGAAATATCTGAATAACAAATAGTGTTGAAATTAGAAATGTACCTCTTTTTATTTCTATCAACACAATTGCATAGAACATACCTGTCTGAGTCTTTCTAAAGTCATTTTCTCCCCCTGTAATTTGGCTCCAAATCTCAGATGAAAATGGTCATTTTGACCCCTCTCTACAAAATAGTGGATTATTCAGTAAATATACATTCATTGCATTCAATATTTTGGCTTTCTTCTTCATTTATGTATTTCTTTCACAAGACAAAAAATAATCTAAATTAAAAATAAAAAAAAATTAGCCAGGGACCTCTGATTGAGTTGACATGGAATGACCCTGTATCTCTATTTCAACCCACGATGGTGTGAGGAATTTGTTTTTGCACAGGACTACTTGTTAACATAAGTGAAGCAACTGTAAGAGGAAAAAAAAACAGATAACAAAGAGCCTATGATTAATGAGAAAATTCCATTTCAACAGTGACCCAAAAAGACCATTAAGATTTCCACTCAAGCATTTAACATTAATTATAACAAGCTTTCCATAAGCTTCCATGAAATTCAACAAGCAAAGCAGAAGTTGCGCCGGAAAGCTATTCAATGAATGCTGAGTCAACCGTAATTTCAGCCTTAAATGCTTGTTGCTTCTTTTTATTCCACTTCACACATATTAGATTTTACTCAAAGAACGTCATTAGATTATGACAACATGCTGACTGAGTTCTTGCGAGAACCTTTGAAAGCTAACCTCTAGATGAATGTTTAGGAATTAAAATGATAAAAAATGCTTTAAGTGTAATAAAAAAAACCCTGCTTGCTGAATTCATAACACTACTCAAAGTCATTTTGGCTTTAACTAAAAGGCTGATTGATCCATGCCATTTTCAGTTGGAAGACTTCTGTATTGACAAGTAACGCCCATTATGCCTTAAAAGCTGAGTAGCAGCACTCTGATAGATTAGCAGAGCTTTTTTAATCAGGGTTTGTGCAGGGTAACGGCACAATCCCTGATAGCTCTAATTGAAATGTCCAGGCCTTGCTCTACCTCTTCACTCCTCATAGAGGCCACAAACTAATCAAAAACACAGGGATTAGAGTCTCAACATGTGCTGCTCAATCACTCTATCCCCCATCTGTTAGATGAAGAACAACACAACACTGATCTTCAACTCCACCAGCAGTAGGATTCATCATTTCACAAAGAAATTCTACATTTATTTCAAACGATTAAGAAAAATGAGTTAACGTATGGAAATGTACTGCAATGTAATGAACATTAATGTGAACGTTCTTGAGAAATGACAAACCAATTGCTGAATCAGAGTTTTGAATTGATTCAAACACAGGTTGGGATAATTCACAGAAATGCATCAAATGCTGTTTTTGCCAATTAGGTTTAAATCAGGCTATTAAAATACCTCCGTTAACGCAATCACACACTCGTGACTCACAAGACAAGGTATGAAATTAGTGTAATGATACGCTCTTTAGAATTAAAAAGTGATTAGTCATCACAATATTCATTATGTCTCTTAATTTTATATTGCCATCAAAAATCATTGCAATTGTTAACATGATTATTCAATTTCATTGTCACATAATCCCACAATGCAAGCTTTGTAAAGAGGTCATTATTTAAGGACTAACACCAATACACAACCATTAAATGTTGTTAAAGGGCATTTAACATTGAGCTCATTTTTTTGTAAATTTGGAGTGCTGTCAGTACAGAGAAAAACGACAAAAATCGGTGTTGCCTACACCGTGTTATCCTCTTTTTAAAATTTGCACCCTGTTGACTTCAATGGGGCAAGTTTTAAACCTGCTTTTAGCCTCTTAACATCCTTGATGTGTCATTACAAGTGCCCAGCCATGTTGAGTGATTCCTTCAGAGTGAACACGGGTGAATCTGACTGCAGTAGATGTGAAAGATATGAATAAAAGTGATGTTAATTCAGCCAGCGCACATACCTGTATTTACATCCTGTTTTCGGTCGAAGTCCACAGTAGTGGATTGTCGAGTTCACGCGCATAGGTTTAGTACCTATGATCACGCGCGTGAACTCGACAATCCACTACTGTGGACTTCGACCGAAAACAGGATGTAAATACAGGTATTTACAGGTATTCACTTTTATTCATATCTTTCACATCTACTGCAGTCAGATTCACCCGCGTTCACTCTGAAGGAATCACTCACATGGCTGGGCACTTGTAATGACACATCAAGGATGTTAAGAGGCTAAAAGCAGGTTTAAAACTTGCCCCATTGAAGTCAACAGGGTGCAAATTTTAAAAAGAGGATAACACGGTGTAGGCAACACCGATTTTTGTCGTTTTTCTCTGTACTGACAGCACTCCAAATTTACAAAAAAAATTAGCTCAATGTTAAAATTGACCGGAGTTCTCCTTTAAAGGCACAGCAACAAAAAATAACATCATGTTTAACACTGAGGGTCAGAGAGAGTGTGAAAAATTCTGACTGTTTTTGGAGCAAAAGTTATTCTTGGCTAACATAAGTGGCCCTCAAAGAGAAAAAAGGGGGCAGAGGTCAGTTTTTTTTTGTAAATCCAGACTGTGCTGAAAAATATCTACTTTAAACAAAACTTGGAAGGATTTAGTGTACAACGTTGCAATTACTAAATATGTATATACAGGCCTACTTTGTGCTATAGAAAGCTTTAGTGTCATTTTTATGTCATTTTTATGTCGAGAAATGGTAAAAATCTGGCATCTCATATTTTATGTTTCGAGCCATTTGTGATCTCTGCCAGTGAAGTCGCTATAATCACACCATTAAGACTGAGATGCAGCCTGTGTGATCAGAGATGTTTGCCTCTCGGTGAGTGTAGAAGAGACGAGTTTGACAGGTTCATTAATGCTTCAAGAGAAAGAGCATGTTCCAGCCGTGTGCCTTTTGAAAGAGTTTCCAAAGTAACTCAGCAATGGCTAAAACGCGTCTTATTGTTAGCTTCAGAACAGTGGGACTCCAGAAGCATGAAAAGAAACAGCCATTAATGTCACAGAACTCAAACCCGAACCATACCATTTTGGACACTGTGTATGAGACATAAATAAAAGTCAGAAAATGCAGCTTCTTCCAGGATTCTTAAGATTTAAAGTGCTCATGGCTTTGAACAATAACTTGATTGTTCCTGAGTGAATATTTGACATGTCAAAAGTTTTCCAATTGCATTTTTTTTGACATGCTGGTTACATAGAAACAGAGATATTGGGCTGCCAACTTATGAAAGCTGCATTCTTCAGACGTGACAACCCATGAATAGCCCCATCTATGGATGTTCACTGCACCAACTCCTAATCTAAACGTCTAGGTCATTCATACTTCACAGAATCACTCACTGGACACAGTGCTGAACTTCTCTTCAATGGCTTTTGTGAATGAGCACAGTGTCTGACAGAATCTTCTCACGTCATTGTGGCAGATGTTTAATGAACAGTGCTGGGACCACTAGGATCACTAAGACATTGCTGTTTACATCAGCCTATATGAAGGCTATTTTGTACTATCCCTGATTACTTATGGAATAAACAAGCAGGCTTTATGCGTATAGAAAGGTCAGAGAGTCCGAAATTTGAACTAAAGCTACTTATTAGCCACTGACAAATCGTTTTTAGGTATTTATTTAAATAGACGCGCAAAAAAACAAGCCAAAACGGATGTGAAATTGGTTTTGACACTTTTGACACAAAACCACTGTCCACTTCAACACTATATACACACAAAAAAAAATCATATTTATACATCTTATAATATTTTATTATTTTTCACAACCAGAATCACTGCAGCTTCACAGGACTCCCTGCATATGTAGGGATTTCTATATTAGTTTTATGGAATTAGTCGTTTTTTGTTCTTATAAAGGGAAACGCATTTCAGTTAACACTAAAACTTATTTCCTGCAAAGTAATTTGAATTAAAGGCACAACAACAAACTGAGAAATAATTGTGGTCGTAAAGGCTACGTCAATATAATAGTGACACACAATAACAATTCACTTGAGAAAATGTGTCAGCACTCTTGTCTTTTTGATCAGATTAGCAAAGAAATAATTTTACATCTTAGGCTGAAATCGGCACCCCTTACTTTCTGTCATCAATCATCAACACCTAATGGGTCTAATTTGCCTAATAACACATCATGCTGAGACTCAGCGGGACTGTGTCACTTTGGAAAGATGAAGCTGCATTTAATATCTTAATAAAAGGCATCATCAGACAAAAGATCAGGTCATTTTGACATTGTAATCTCTTAAGATTTTTCAGAGCACCTCTAAAATCAAATGGCTGACTAAACTGTTGCTTGTCCTAATTAGGGCTAGTCAGTGAAATCATCTTAAATATATCATGAAAACATCACCCTAGACGTTCATTTCTGGGAATTACAACTATTGTAGATTCTATTTTTACTGTAAAGATGCCTCATGCTCTGCTGTCATCCACTGATTAAACTTCATGAGTTGAACTCTTCTTGAGCAATGATCCTAAAGTCTATTTCAAAGGGAAGTTCTCTCCGTTAAATCACTGTACTGTACTCCATTCTCTCCGTGTGAAGCTGGACCACAGCTGTGGCACCAAATTTCAATTTAATGACATATAATTCCTGCCTTGGCTGAGAGAGAGTAAGAAAAGTGACAGGGGGTTCAGTGGACAGTTCAGGCCTGGAGGGATGTTGGCTTGAGCGCAGCAAGGGAGTCTGCAGCTTCCTGGCAACCAATGACATCTTCTCCCTCTCCCTTCGCCCCAAAAAACACTCTTAACCCCTGACAACCTCCATTAAACACAATTCTAATTCTACACTAGTGGAAGCTGATTGTGCAGACAGTAGGGGCTGCAAGGACAAGTATGTATATTTGCTTAGGATACATCATTTTTTTTGAAGAGGGACGCGTCACGGTCAGATGCTGAGTGGATTCTGTTACGAGCACTTAAGAACCAGACTGAATAGAGTACTTGCCACATTTTCAAATCTTATTTGACCTTATAAAGTCATCACGTGTATTTTTTTTTTCTTTGAACACAACAACATGTACTATTAACATTACCATATCACTGAGACTTACATTTTTAAATGTTAATCAATATTAAAGGGATAGTTTACAAATGAGAATCCTATCATGATTTATTCGCCCTCATGTCAATTGATTTTCTTTCTTCTGTTGAACACAGGAGACAAAATGAAGGTTGTGCTAGTCAGTTTTTTCATACAATTTCAGTGAATGGTAATAGAAGATGTGAGCCAAAAAAGAAAAGAAAAAAAAACTTCAGCATGAATCCACCACTTTTGTGATAAATTGATTTTGTGGGCTATATTCCAAGTCTTAAGTCATACCATAGCTTTGTGTAATGAAACTCAAATTTATTCACAGAAAATCATCAACTCCCAGTGAGATGGTCAAGTAACAATGCAACAGAAGTAACATCTTTTCTTCCGTATTGTGATGCACATCCGGAAGAGAAAAAAGAAAACAATGTATGGCAGGGACTTAGATCTATCCTTCGGTTGTTGATTAGATGAAGGCAGATCTGAATGGGAGCTTGTAGTCGACTGTAAGAAAAAGCAGGTTCTCTTTCATCATCTCGTGTTCAAGATCCACCTTTGGAAAGGGCATCTATTCCAGAGAACCGGGGTTCAGTAACCTATTATTTTAAAGTCAGCATGACAAGGAAGTGCTGATAGTCTTTCCTTCTCTATTGTGAAAGATATATCCGAGTGAAACAGCTTCTTGAACAAGAAAAAATGTAGGGCGGGACCTGATTTGTTTTTGTCCAACATGATTCAGGAATTGATTGGATCGTCGGGGTTTGCTATTGCTGTGAGTGACAGGTTGTCCCTAGGAATGCACCAAAAAAATGTTCAACCGAAAATTTAGAACCGAACAGTTTAGGGCCAAAAATCAGTGACCAAAACAGACATTTAATTACCGCTTCTCCAATGACACATTTTGACGGTCCATTTTGATTTCATGGTCACTAAGTTGGCTAAATGACTGAGAAGTCCAGCAAAAGTCACCAGAGAAGTCTGACGTTTCACCAGAACAGTTAAATTGTTAAAAAGTCAAAAAAAAAATTGTATTCGCGATAATATAATGCATTTAGAAATTGAATATTTGCCTATTAGCCTATTTCATTACAGTAAAATGCATTTTAGATTAATGGATGAATATCCATTTCATGGGACCACTAGACCATTAAGTCGAACTCACAAATCGAACGAATCAGATTGTTGAACGAGCAATCAATTACTTACAAAGATCCGATTCAAGCGAATCATTTGTTGACGAATCACAATAGCTTCTGTCACGGACGAAAATCATGATTTCCAGTGAATAACTGAATATTCGCGGTTTCTTCCTCACACAGTCGGTGTCACATTACTTCAGAAGTCTTGTAATATACAAGACATATGGATTTCTTTTATGATTATTTTGTATCTTTTTTATTTATATTCTTGACATTCACCCCTATTCATTGTATTTGCCTGGAAAAGACGACCATGACGTTACTTTTCTCTCCTGTATACTGGGTTAGAAAAGACATGAGGGTGAGTAAATAATGACAGATTATTACATTTTTAGTTAAGTATCCCGCGTATATTAAATGATTAGTGCTTCATTTTTTCATCAAATCATGCATGAACAGCAAAGCACATCTATAACAAGCCAGAGAGACTGGCGCGTTCTCCTGACAGGGCATATGTTAAGCACGAGGTCATTCCCTCGACAGATTAACCCTTCTTAACTCAGCTGAACACAACTTAGTATATCTCTGCAACCAACTTAAACCAGTTTATCAGAAACTACGATGGGAGCTGCTCTCTGAACGCACTCATTACACTGTTGCGCAGTCGCACAGATGTGAAACAAGTGCACGCGTTTGGAAAGACAGCGTCCTCACACACCACATCCAATGCGCTTTTCAGAAAACTTTCAAACGCGAATATAAAGTCAAACCATCAGTCCTCCGTCTAATATTCTGAAAATACATCAAAAGCCAAACAGAATTATAACCATCGTAACAGTTTAAAGCCGCAGAAAACGCCACAGAGTTGCACTTGTCTTTATTGATCTGCGAGCGCGACCACCACGAGACCCACACAATAATCTCCAAATGAAAACCAATGGTTTTCCTGCCAAAAAACACTTTCCGAATAATATGTAAATCTCCCGAAAAGATTAATCTTACCTTGTTGAATAAATGCGATGGATATTCCAGTCAGGACGACCCAGCACACGGGATTCTTCATGGCGTCTGGAGAGGATCGAGTGCGCGTGAGGTCTGCGGGATTGTTTTCCTTCTTGCAAATACCAATTTGAAAATCCGGAGGAATAAGTGGAAGTGGAAGTGTAGTCCCAGACTCTAAGTAACTGTGAAGTGGGCACTCGCTCACTCACCTACGCAGGCGCTGAGAAGTCCCTCCTTCAGTGAGGTATTGCTTATGGAGCTGTTTGGCTTGGCTTCCACAGGATTAAAAGAACCCGCTGTTTTCATTTGCTCAAGAGACTGTGCATTTGAAGTGCAATGCTTGGGTTAGTTTCCAATAGTGTATTTGCTGCATATAAGGCCGTTTGTTTTATTGCTTAGTCCTTTTATAACAGTTGTTGAGTTTAATTTTGCAGCATGCCCATTGAAATTAATTCACCCCACTGTCTCGAAATTGGTCCTTTATTGACGGAAAACAAAAAACAAGCAGCGTTCTACTACATTTTGTTTCAGCATCTAACTTTTTTAGGAGGAGGAGTTTTTAATATACTAAAAACTGAAACGTTTTTCCTTTGCTTTTTTTCTTTGTATAGACAACAACGTTGTCAAAACTATCCCTTTCTCACGGATCAGCGAAAACTATTAAAATATGCATGCCAGGCCAGTAGTTGGCGATGTCACTTTGTAAAGAAACAAGTGCATACAGACTGAACACTTAGGCCCTGTCCCAAATGGCACACTCCGGACTTGTGGACTTCCTCAGAGTCCACACTTTGGTGACGTCATGTAGTGCAGACCTATAGGGCCCTTGGCGTGAGTCCATGAGGGCGCATTGAGAGGTATTTTTGGGACAGACTCGATCGACAAGCCAAAAATAACAGTCTGGTTGTTGTTGGACAGGAGAAATCACATTTTTGCACTCCGACGTTTTATCTCCATGTCAACTAGCCTAATTTTACAGTTCTATATTTTGATATTGTGCATGCCAATAGATACATCATGCTTATTTAAATGATGTATACAGTTGTACATAATAATACATAATGTTCCATTTGAACTAAGATTACAATTTTATCACATAATGAAAATGTGCATGAGTTTCAGATGAATTTACAGGTTTCAATATTCATACTATGTTTACATATGACTCAGTAAAGCCCTGACATTCGGTTCTATTTATTTAATGAATCATAATGTGATCGTATTATTCAACGCACTATTATTATGTTTGAGACATCAACCACTGGTCGATGACCATAATGTTTGTATAAACTGTAGGTTACAACTGGTAAAATGTACATCTAGGTCATAAAAACCGTAATATTTTCTTCTCAGCCATGTCAACAATTGTCCGTGAGCGAAATCTCCTCCCATCCGTTGTCTGATTGGCCTTTCGCAAGGATTCCTGGGTAGTTAAAGTGTGTGGAGCCTGCATCTATGCGGGCTTTGTGGAAGACCGCTTCAAGGGTACAAAGGGGGCGCTGCTGAGCACACTTCAGAGCGTTAAAATGCTGAATGGGACGGCCTACGGACTCATAGACTCGGCAAGCACGCACAATTTAAGTCCACGAGACCGAAAGTCCACATGAAGTGCGCCATTTGGGACAGGACCTTGGGTGCTTCTCAATATCCCTCCTCTCTCCTCCGTCCTCCATCCTATGCAGGGGGGCACTGTTTCATAAAATATTGAAGCTTCCCCGGGCGCCGCCATTGATTAGCGGACCCCCACCTGCTGTTAGCATTCCATTGACTCCCATTCATTTTGGCGTCACTTTGACAGCGAATAACTTTACATCTGAGGTGTTTAAAGACTCCATTTGTCTATTATTTATTTCTAAAGAAACACGAAAATGTATAAAAGGCTCCATTACCTTGTGTCTTACGTTATGGCCCCGTAGAAGCAATTTTTGTAAAAATAGGCTAACGATTGCGTCATAACCGTGGAGGTGGAGGCAAAATGACAAAATAATTAATCAGAATACTTAGCAAAAGTTTCTCTTGCTCCTAGCTCATGGACAGCTCCTACTCACACTCTCCGTCTCTGCAAGTTTCGGAAGGGAATGATTCAGATTTCTCTTGGCACAGCTACTAGAAGATAGACGGGTTGCTCACGTCACATCGACGTCGTCAAGCTCAGTTTGAGTCTGCGCAGTACGGTCAGCCATCAGGAAGTGAGAGCTTCTAATTGACTTCACTTGTCTCCGTTGAATCCAATGGGGTCGCTGTGTCCAGTACTGATCATACTGTCTATGATCCTATGACCCGGAAACCGATCGAGCTCAGCCATCTTGAAGGACATCTCAATTCTCTAAGGCCTCGTTTACACTGTCAGTGAAATGTAACCCAATTCCGATTTTTTGCTCATATGTGTTACAGATCAGATGTGTTCTATGACAGTGTAAACAGGAAAAAAACGCATGCATTCAGATATTTCTAGATCGGTTTCAGGCCTCATTCATATGTGGAAATAAATCAGATATAAATCGGATATGTGCCAATGCGACTGTCATGTAAACAGGCAGATTGGATTTTCTGAGGCATTAGGCAACGTCTTGGTGAGGATCGAGGAGGAGGCTTCCAGAGGAGTTATGAGCAAGGATACACAGGTGTATCCTATGCGTAAGTGTTTTACCGACTAAACGCGACGCACGTATAAATTCTCCTCCCCCTTCTCTTCAGTCACAATAATTTGAATTTATACTTTACCTTTGCAGTTTATATAAACCACACATCTCACATATTTCAACAGGGTATCTTGCTTTATTATTATTTATTATGAATTTCTTAAAAAAACAAACTTCAACAACATAAGGGCAGATCCTTTGAGCGCAGCTGATGATGCTGTGAAGTGACGCTTGAGTGATCAAGTATTCCAATGTATAAAAAAGCTTTCATTCGATTCTTCCGTCCTCATTTTCTTTCCTTGCAGCCTTCCCTCACATCCTATAGGGGCTGGAGCTGAGACGCGAGGAAAGAAAACGAAGATGCACAAATAATAATTGAGAAGCACCCTTAATACACATTCGCATGACATTACCGTTTTCACAAATTTGCGTTTTTGTGGTTTACACGGAGACGATAACAATATCATTTTCAAAAACTTGCACTTTGAATCACTTTTTCAAAAGTTAGCATTTTCAAGGTCCCAAAATGCCATTGTCATGAAAATGAACTGCCAAAACTGCATAAAAAGTTTAATGTTTTTAGTTGAAAACGGTTTTGTGTAAACGGCCCCAATTTAAAGTGTGTAAATTAAAGGAAAACTATTATGCCCTTTTTCACAAGATGTAAAATAAGTCTTTGATGTCCCCAGCGTGTGTATGTGAAGTTTTAGTTCAAAATACCCAACAGATAGTTTTTTTTTTACAGCATGTTTAAAATGTCACTTTTTGGGGCTCAGAAAAACGCACCATTTTAGTGTGTGCCCTTTAAATGCAAATGAGCTGCTGCTGCATGGCACAGGGGGCGGAGCCTCACGAGCGTGCTACAATCTCATATCACGGAATGATGCTAATATCAAAACAGATACTCTCTGTAACGGTGTTCATTTCGACCCGGAGTCTGACAATAATGACTACAGAGTCAGAGAATATATGCTTTATGGAGATGGAACAGGTATAGTTTAGTTTAATTACGGTTATAATAATGTATTTGTCATTGCTTGTATCCACTAAACAAGCCTGCTGTAGAGGACCCATCCGAATGATGGCCAAAAATATTCTGATGAGTTTAATAAAGTTTACATCACACAAAAGATGAAGCGTAAGTTTTACTCCAGAAAATCACCGTAAGAGCTGAGTAAACACAGTATAAGATGTGCACAAGTACATAAACGAATTTTGGTGGAGTTGAGGGAGCATTTTCTTCGAAAACAAAATTAATCCACCTCGTCTTCAGCGGCTGGCTCAGATATTGGGAGTAAATAGAGAGAGCTATGTATTATGGATTAATACATCTAGCCACGCAACACCTACACCCACTTTTCTGTGGACAGACAACAACGTTGTCAAAATGATCCCATTCACACGGATCCGCGAAAACGATTAAAAAACAGACCTGCATACCAGGCCAGTAGTTGCCTTGGTCACTTTGTAAAGAAATATTATGCACTTGTAGACTGAACTCACAACATGCATGCACAGGACATCACCGTTTTCACAAATGTGCGTTTTTGTAGTTTACACAGAGACAGTAAAGGTTTAGGGTAAGTGTATTAAAGGGATAGTTCACTTTGAAATTAAATTTTGGTAAGTTTTAGCTTACCTCAAGGGCATCCAAGATGTAGGTGTCTTTTTTTCCGCAGTAGTTTCAATTTTGATATTTTTAGGTCAAACCGTTCTTGTCTGTCAGTCATATTATGCAGGTCTGTGGTCACTGTCTCAAAGAGCATGCACAGAGTCCAAATTAAAACAATTCCCCATCGTCCAAATTAAACAATTCCCCATCGTAAGTACACATTGATGGCCTAAGACACGAAACGAGCGGTTTGTATGAGAAAACGAACAGTATTTATATCGTTTTTACCTCTTGTAACACAGCCACGTCCAAGTGATCTGAGGGCGCGCGCGCATCCTGCTGTGTGACGTGTGCGCAGACTGGTGCATAGATATATACACTAGATGTCGCCTTGGCTACGGCATTCGTTAAGAACTGCCGTAGCCAAGGCGACATCTAGTGTATATATATCTATGCACCAGTCTGCACCAGATCACTTGGACGTGGCTGTGTTACTCCCGCATACTCCCGGTGTGGGGGGCACACTAGGAGACCCCTGAAACCCCAGAGTATGGAGCCCCAACTCGGCTTGGCTCCCGAGATACACCCGGTCAAACTTTACAGCATGACTCCAGCTACAACTCCAGTTAAGCCGACTTAAGGCTCCAGACCACCGGCCACTGACACCTCCCCATCCCACCCAGGGCTCTAATCAAACTTTGGCAAAAGGATTTTTTTTAATACTTCCCTGTCACTGAATAAATATAGTGATGTTTTACTTCTTTAAAATCAATTAATTAAATTTTTTTGTGAATCAGTGATGATGTGGGCTTATTTGGAACACATCCGGGCTTAAATGGTGCCAAAGTACCAATTAAGCCCATGCCAGACTACTGACTTTATCCTAAATTACATTTTATATTCTAAAAAGTACATCAACTAATTAATACATTTTCAAATAAGAGATAAATCTTGCATTTTAACAAATGATTTTTCTTATAAACCATGTCAATATCTATGGAAAAAACCTAGACTTAGATTTTGGTGGGCTTAACAGGTACACTTACCCTAATTTTCAAAAACTTGCACTTTGAAACCTGTTTTCAAAAGTTTGCGTTTTCAGGCCTTGAAAATGCCATTGTCGTGTAAATGAACGACCAAAATGCATTAAAAGTTTTCCGTTTTTATTTGAAAATGGTGTCGTGTAAACGCCCCCTAAAACGTACCACACATACTGATATATTTATACTCTTCAGTATTTTTGGGGTTAAATCCTTTCTATTTTTCCATTCCAATCCATTTTTACTTAAAGACCTCGGTAGCTCATTTTTTATTGGTTAAGCCAACCGTGTTACAACTTTCAACATTCCCTGGTCTCTCCTAAGCACTTTTTATGATATGAGGAAGTGGGCCTATGAGAGATATCAGAAGGTTATTAAAAACATTATGTGCTTTTCTACTGCCAATTGGTGAATCAAATAAACAAATGTTGGCCTACTTCCAAGGCCATTAATACTATTTAAAAACATGCACACACTTCCTCGTGTCAGTAAAACACTCTAAGTCCAGCATCCACTTTAGAGAAGCACTATAATTAATTGGGTTTTTTTAGGTGTGGAGCACCACTTCAGAAACAGGTTGAGAAAGCGAATAAATATTTTGTGGTCGCTGCATTTTGTTGTAGCTGCATCTGGTGTGCAAAAGGTGAACATAAATTAATCATGTAATAATGGCTTTCCATTGTTCTTCCTTGAAGACCTCAGCAGGTGACTTGCTGTTAAATTTGGCTTTGAATGTGAATGTGAAAAATCATTAACCAGCTCAGTGAAGTGAAACTGCTTGTCATCTCCAATGTCAATGAATCCTTTTACGTCACACAAGGAATAAAAAAAAATCCCTGAAGCAATTCGGAGTCGAAACAGCAAACCATTTGGCAGAAAATGAAGTGTGTGGGAAAAATTGATTATTTGACAATCCTGCTTAACTGAGTACGTCAAGCCATGGCATAAAGATGATTATATTCATTGACATCTCTGACACAAATACACTGCCTGCAACCTTGATAACAAGCTTGAGCCGGTCAGAATTAGTAGCAAAACTTTGTTACAGGTAAATGATTATTTGAGCCAGGACCAAATATAAATTAAATAACAAACAAAACATATTCAATTGGCAAACAAATGTGAATTTTTCTCCAAAACAAATCTCGCTGCTTTGACGCAATGGTGTTGCTGTGCAGTTGGTATTCTCAATGGCTTTTAGAATGTTGCTATGTGGTTGCTAGGGTGTTCTGGGTTGTTGTTTACTAGCCCTACTCTTAAGAGCCTAATATATGGCTCAGCTCCATGCTTTAAAGGGCTTCTTGATTATGATTTAACTTTTCTAACTTTAGTTAGTGGTTAATGTTGCTGTTTGAGCATAAACTACATCTGCAAAGTTATGACTCTCAAAGTTCAATGCAAAGGGAGATATTTTCTTTTTTACGGAAATCGTTTTTTTAAGGACTACAACAAACGGCTGGTAGGGACTACAACGAGCTTCTTCCCTAAAATTGACATAAACCCTGCCCTTGGGAACATGCAACAAAGGGGGTGAGGCCATGTTGGGCTGTTTTAGAGAAGAGGAAAAAGTTTGTCCTAAGGCTGACAAACTTAGAAAGGTTATAATTTATTTTTATAACCTCTATAAAAATTCTATAAAAACTCTATAAAAAATGACAACCTCTTTTTATATTATAATACATTTTTTAACACTGTTTCTGAACATTATAACATCAACGTTTGTCTGTGCGCTGCACATTTCACAGAGAACAGCTTCCAGAAGAGAGTACAATGCAGACTATACGCACAAAAGCTTCTCCTGAAAGACGTAGCCATTCCCATTTTTTCGGGACAATCTGTTGTTTAATGGATCACAACTTGTAAGTATGTCTTATTATTTGTAGTTGTGTTTTCTATTAACAGTTGCAATTATAAGCTTTATGTAGTTGCTATGATAGCTATGGTGTAAAGGAAGGGCAAAGCTTTGCCTCCGCTAGCCTGCTAACTAACATTACAATATTGATGTAGTTTACTTTAGCTTTTGTAAGCTCTTGCTTTTGTAAGACTGTTCACCACCCCTTAGGAAAATGATCCATGATTTTGTGATTGATTACTGTTTGTATTACCATAATTTTCCGACAAATATAATAGTGGATAACATCGTATCTATAAGAAAATGACATACAAAAAAACATACCAATCTGAAATGTCCTGTGAAAAGTCCCTGCTTGAAATCCGTTCAGCACAATCCTCTTTTTCGTTAACATTTGTCAGGGTCTGAATCAGGCTCGAAATGGTTTGAAATCAACGGCATCATTAATATTTACATCTGAGTGGCGGTATACCCCTCAAAATCCACTTTTCTCAGGATATAATTTTTTGTCTAGTAATTTGAATGTTGTATTCGAAAGGAGATGCAAAGAAATTACACATTGCTGGGTGTTAGATTTTTTAGAGTCACTTATTTGCTTTAAAAAGTCTTTCAAAATGTCAATGACGTCAGAATGCTAGCGTGTTATGGGCAACAACAACTCAACCTGTAAGAAATCAAAACGACATAAGTACTTTTTCATTCAACTTTCGACCTAAAACCCATGTTGAACTTGCAAAATCTACAATCAGATCTGAGATTTCTCAACGGCAATCGGGTGAAAGAGACAAATTTAGCCGTCTAGCCCCATTGACTCCCATTCATTTTGCACTCATGGCGATCGCCCCCAGTGGAACTCTGGTGGTACTACAACCAAAATTCGGTACAATAGGACTTAATAGGGAGTGGGCAGGCTCTCCGTAGACGGGCTCTGACTAAGCGCTGCCAATCACAACACACTGGGCCATCTAACCAATCACAGCACATTTTGAATTTCGGAAGGAGGGGCTTCATCAAAAACAACACATTCAACCAGACTGGGGAGAGAGGAGCTGTAATAATGTAAAATATGTAAAAAATAAAGCGTTTCTTGAACAATCAAGCATGAAATCATATTCTAGACACCCCAAAAAACTAAATCAAGACTTCGTAAAAGGGCACAATAGGACCCCTTTAAAGGCACGTTGAAATGGAAGTGGCAACAGAATTTTCCTTCCCTATTGTGTTGGATTATCGAAAAAGAAAAAAATAGGGCAGCTTCTATGCATTGGTTGTTGATTGGAAATTGAGATGTGTACGTTGCACTCAAAAGCTGATGACAGGTTTAAGCAGATTAAATGATCTGTCATTTCACAAGAAGATCTGGTTGTCACATTACGTGTAGGACAACGCTCATGGAGACGAGGAATACGTAGAAATAACATTTATTAGCCAAACTCTCAGGGGAAACACCAAGCACTCACGCTTACATTGACGATAACAAACAAAGACTGAAGGAGAACACAAGGTATAAATACACAGGGACTAACAAGATAACTAATGAGTTGATTGACAATGCACATGTGATAGACATGACTAAATAAAACAATCATGGAGCACTAGGTCACAGGACTGAACCAAAAACACAATGAAGGGGGGAAACACAGATCATACATGTAACACTGGTTATGATCTTTTGATTAAACATTGCAAGGTCAATTTTTT
Source organism: Squalius cephalus (assembly GCF_949319135.1). Taxonomy (NCBI): domain Eukaryota; kingdom Metazoa; phylum Chordata; class Actinopteri; order Cypriniformes; family Leuciscidae; genus Squalius; species Squalius cephalus. The sequence continues at coordinate 12,664,520 of NC_137145.1, forward strand.
TTTTTTTTATGAATTTGCACGGATGAATTGTTCCCAGTAGAATCTATAACAAGCATTTAGAAAATAAATATGATGAATTTTCATTTCATGCTAACTTTAATATTAGTCTATTAAATTGTTTCACCTGTTTTGAGTTCATTATGAGTTTTGAGACCTTTCTTGTCATGTTGTTCATGTTGTTTGTGTGTTTAGCACAAACAGTGCAAGCTTAAACTGTAGTCTAATACTTAGGCTCAAATAACTAACCCTAGCACTAATCAAACGTGCTTGATTTTCTTTTCAGCCCTGCATCGGTTCCTTGTTGTGTTCGTATCAGTCCAAATAAATTGGTTTCTTGCTAGCACTGCAGACCGGCAGCATATATCGTTGCCCAAGGGAAAGCCATTGCTTGATATAACCAGAGATCAGGAAGAGTCAGTTAATCTACAGCAACCAAACTGCATTGTTAGTACGGTCTGAGAATTTCAGCTCTCTAGATGAGTCTGTCCTGCACTTTCGCCTGTTGACTGAACAGACCATAAGACCGGAGCACTGTGAGACCATGCTTAGAGAAATGAAAGACTCTGGGAGAGTAAGTGTATAAGCTAGGAGGGAACTCTATGAAGGAGAGTGTTTCAAGTACCAGGCCATTTGAGAGTCTAGCATTGGGACAGTCGAAACACAGAAAGTCACCTTGCTCACTCTGTGATCCTTTAAATCACTGCTGTCTCGGCTCGAGTCGGCTGACCTGAGGACAGCCTGAAGTGCATTAGCCAGAGAGACTGACAGATACATTAGTCAGCGAATTCTTCATAGATGTGCTACAGCTCCATCAAATAAGCTGCATGGCTTTATTTAGTCTGTCAGGGCAGTTGAGCAGATACCTTTAGCTGTTTTTTTCAATGTCTGTGCCATCAATAAATACCTGCATTTTAATTTATCATATGCTAACGACATGAAGGTTGTTTCAAAAGGCAGGCAACTTAATTATGCTGCCTACTATAGATTCTTTGGTCAAATTTGAGTTATTGCTATAGCTTTTGTCAAAAATCAATCCCAGAATGGATGATGATGAGAAATGATGTTAATTTTGATTATAAATAAGTTGCTTGCATTCAATTCAGTACATTTAAAACTGCTTATTATTTGATTGCCATTTGATTTCCAGTATGCCATTATTTAATTTTCTTTGGATTTTTATGTTTGTAATTGTATATATTAAAGTATAGGTTGATAGTTAGAGACTGTTGATTGATAAAGACATAGATAGATGGATGGATGGATGGATGAATGGATGGACCTTCTGTATTGACAGATAGAGACTGTCGGATGATTAACCCTCATAAGGTCTTCGTTTCCGGTTTACAAATCTGGTCTTTGGGGTCTATATGACCCCAACAATTGATAGAGAAATTGGACAAAAAATATACATTTTTAATTATACAAATAATATATGTTTTTTTTTTGTTTACTTCTCATCTATTCATTAATGCTGTGTTTTGGGGGATATGAAGTACTTTTTTACCTATTTACTGCAAAATTCCTCAACTACACCATTAGCATACATATGAAATATAATTTTTTTATGAAAAAAACACATTAATGATGATCAAATTTAACTATGAGTTGTTTCTGGATATTGATCTAGGTGTTAGATGCATAATTCTGCCATCTGCTGGTTAGATGTTTTTTTGTAGCTAATATAGTTTTAGCCACAAAGTGTAATTACCATATACTTCCAGCAGAGGCCCCATAGAGATCCATTCATTTTTCTGGATGCGACTTAATGCTCTTATAATAGCTTTTTTATGAATTACATATTTAAACATTGACAAAATACTGATTTAATGTATTTTAAAAAGTTTAGAATTTTTTTTTGTTGTTGTTTGAGGTCTTTTGAAGTGTCTTATTATTGCAATAATGCTATATAAATTTGCAATAATATCTTTATTGTTTGTCTCTCTGTGTGTATTTGATCTGTGTGTAGTCATGTTCTTTCCACGTTGCATTTGTGCTCTCATACCATACCTTCATTTATGTGTGAAATTTTTTAGATTTATGCAGAAATTATTGATTTTATTTCACAATTTCAGTAAAAATGCTCTCTATTGCAGTCACACCCTTTCTCTGTCTATGTGTGTATTTGTGTCTGTGTCTGTGTGGGCGCATATGTGTGTGTGATAATGTTCATTCCACATTGCATTAGTGCTCTAGTACCAGGCCTTCATTTATGAGTGAGAATTTTCAGATTTATGCTGGAATTATTGATTTTATTTGTCAATTTCTATAAAAATGCTTTCTTTTGGAGTCAGACCTGTGTGTGTGTTTGTGTGCGCGAACATGTGTGTGTGCAAGTGGTCATGTTTGTTCCACATTTCATTTGTGCTCTAGTACCAGGACTTCATTGTGGTATTGAAATTTTCAGATTTATTCTGGATTTATATATTTTTTTTGACAAATGAAAAATAAAAAACATTTTTTCTTCGATTTTCCCATTCATTTCAATGTGGGGTCATATTGACCCCAAGGGACAGATTTGTGACTTTTTTTTTTACATACCTTTAGAACGACCGAATCAAGCCCAGTTTTTTTCTGTGTGTATAGATAGATAATGTAGGAAAAGTCACCAAATTTTATTCCACTGAGATGAAGGGAACCATTTTTTTTTATTAAAGAAAAGTCGCTTGGGGTCATATAGACCCCAAGGACCAATTGAGGGTTAATAGAGAGATAAATAGACTGATATATAGACAGACAGACTGACACAGACATATAGATAGATAGATAGATAGATAGATAGATAGATAGATAGATAGATAGATAGATAGATAGATGGTAAGGCAGCTCACTAGGTTATGGAACAGTATTTGTTAGTATTCATGCGATTACGTGCTTATATTTCCACCGAGAGCATGTTTACAATATATTCTGCCTCATATCTAATATGCCGTAATGCATGTAATTATGGTGCTACCATATTAGGGGAAGAATGTGTATCAAATGCGTCTATATTGATAGTTTCAATATTAATTCAAAAGCTAATCCCACTATCAAAACAAACAGCTGTGAAATTATATTTCAACATATTATGAGTAATGAGGTAATGGATCTTGCTGTCAGGAATTCATAATTCTTTCAGGACACAGAATTTTACATTTCACACAGAACATTTTATTTCTCTCTATCTTTAGAGAGAAAACGATAGAGAGAAATAAAATGACAAGTTGGATTTTTCTTTAAAGTGATCTACTGAAAATTAAAAGTGTCGTTCCTATGAGACAAATTGCTATCTGTCAACATATTATTTCATCTGTCCTACATATGCTGCAATATACAAGCCAGTGGTTCTCAACAGGTGGGTCATGACCCAAAAATAAGCTGTAGGTCTGTTCTGATGGGGTCACAGAGAGCAGGGATAGTATATGCCCACAATGTGTTTTGTGCTGTATATTATTGGCTGTAAGAGCATGGAACCATCGAAATTCAAGAGGCCAACATTGTCCTATTAAGCCTTAAATGATATTGCTAGACTTGTGCAGCTCTTGGTAATATTATTTATATTTATGTCAGTGTTTGATTTTCAGTACATTTTTGTTTTCTTTTATGCAATATGATAAACAATTTTGGTTCATGCGATGTACAGTGTGAAAGTTGTGAACCACTTATATAGACCACACACTCAGCCACACTTATGTACACACACTGATATTATTCATGCTTTCCCTGTCTCATAATAATTATAGCTATTCTTACTGTTATGTGTCTGTAGATATGATTGTATCTCACTGCTAGTCTCAGAGCAAATTTTACCCTTCCATTATAATACAAAAATGACTGGGATGTTTGAGATATGAATATCTTTTCTTAATATCTTTTTAGGGAGTGTCGGAAAAGGCAGAGCCGCTGAGGATGAGAGATTGTGCATTGGAGATGGATTGCAGTTCCCTTTCCGGTTCTGTATCTGCAGTGGAATTACAGTCCTCCAGGTTGGAAACAGATGAAAGAGTTGGAGAATCTGGAATGTTTGATGGGATTTCAGCGTTTATGGGGCATCAAACAGTACCTGAGAACTGATCTGAAAACAGGTTTCTCCCCTTTTCTTCTTTCTTAATCATAAAAGCTGATCCTTAATCAACATGTTTTCCTCTGATACTTGAAAGTAAAGTATAGTAATAAAGTCTGGCTTACACGAAACTTCCTCTACCGCAGAGATTCCCTGTGCTGCTCCATCACAGAGGCTCAGCTCTGGATGACAAGGAAGTGTTCTGAATTTTGATGAATGTTTAATTTCTGTTATACAAGTTGATGGGTACTGTGCTTGCGCTCTCTGGAGGCTTATACGTTATTAATCATTTTCATGGTAAATGATTCCACGTCTCTGCTGAGAGAAAGGGGATGGATGAGGCAAAATTTCTGACATGTATTTGCACCAGACTTTGCCATGATAATCAGCTGGGGACGTATAATAGAGGCCGTATATTATATCAACGTCCACATAAATCCTGAAAGATAGAGGGAGGGTGATTCCAATTGAGATTCAGGACGCAGAATGAACGGGGTGGTACAGCCGTTTGCTTGAGAAAAATGGAAAGTGATTATATTTTGCTGTCAAAATTGGCTGTTTTATTAAGATATTACGAATGACCTTTTAGAGGCAAAATAGAGTTCAATATTCAAAACAAAGTGAGCTCCGAGAATTCATCTTACCCTGGTGAGTAAGTCATTGCAAAAGGGCAAAATAATTAAATCTGAGCACGTACTCTATATCTCACTTATTATATTGAAAACAGGATGCATGGGAACCGTTGATCTGACAACACTGAGTAGCCATATATATATATATATATATATATATATATGTATGTATGTGTGTGTGTGTGTGTGTGTGTGTGTGTACACACACACACACACACATCTGAAGTCAATCTAGTTTTTTATGTCATAAAATATTATGAAGTAAGTCATAAGAGAGACTGATGTCATTTAATGTTGATGTTATTTGGGAATATATGAATTCAGAATGATTGATTGTTTCCCCTTGAGGTTGTTTGAATTTTTTTCTTCAAATAAGTCGGGTTGGAAAGAATATATCAGAAACATAAAAAAAGACCTTGTGCATGGTTGCATAACGATATATATAATAGTATTTTTTTTTATATTTATGATCTTCTTGTATAGTTCTGTTCTTTATCATTACTTTTGTGATTTATTATACTACTATAAATTAGATGTTGTTCAGCAATAATTTAGATTTAGTCTTAGACATGGCACAAGGCTGCCCCCTGGTGCTCGTTTAAATGAGTTACAACCACAGTGCAAGTGTAGCTGGTTGATAACAATATGTACAGCAGCAATGGCAGTTGGCAGCTCAGCGCAGCTTTGCTCTCCATTTTGTATTATAATGTTTAAATAAATTATATTATACATACACAACTGCCGTATTAATAATCACCAGTTATAAAGTGGATAAATAATTCCTTATTGAGGATAGTATGGCATACAAATATGTTTTCTATGGCATTTTAGTGGCATGCCCACTGTCCAGAGGTCCATTCTTCACAACTTGCTTAATACATCTGAGATGATTTGACAGATGCCAGATCTTCTAATCGAAATAATTGATCTTTGGCTGATTTGGTTCTTGAAAATAATTTGTGGATTTGATTCAAATATCTGGACTAAGTTGTCTGATATTACTGCGTGATCTTGTGTTCATTGGAACGGACAGATGTATCGAAACTCGAAACCATGAGCCAAGCAGACAGACAAAATTACATAAAAGTTCTAATAGATAGATAAATGAAATGTGTAAATGTTTGTTACACGATTCCAAATCATTTCCATTTTTAACAACTTTGTTGTATTTTTACAGGCTTTACACTTTTTTCATTGTCAAGTGTAGCCTATTGAAATTAGCACTTCATTTGATTTTACACATGAAGCGTGTAAAAGCCACGAACTAAGAACGGGCCCCAGGATATATAGATCTAGTTAGCATTGTTGTTTCCTCTTCGTAATTTGTGTAGCTTAAATGAAATTTCATGTTACTTAAATGTTAGTATAATCAGCATGATTCAAATGCATCTAAAACATTATTTAAATGTCTTAGATGTTAAACAAAAACAGCTAACTATACTGGTTTCTTATGCATTACCTATAAGGCTTTGCAGCTTTACTAGAACACTCGGTTCTTTATCAGTGTGAAGGACACAATGACTCAAGCGAAGGCATAAAATCACTTTGATTCCCTGTCTTTTACCCCGAGCAACATGACTCATAGGCTTACATTTACAGGAAATATGGGAAAAGCTGTGTGTGTATGTGTTTAGACACCCTAGAAGTACCAAATTGCACACATGTATTGACATAACATCTCGACATGCTGCTAGACTTCATTTGAAACTATTTATACCGCATTTTTACAGTTCTAATTCTTGTGAAGTGATTAAACATGGTGTTCTATGACCTGCTATATTTGTACTTTACAAAAATCACAGAAAAATCAACAAAAATTCTCACAAAGCAGGAGAATTTAAATGAAATTCCTGGTTGTGCACCATTCAATTGAGAATGCCTTTTAAATTCCAGTTAAAATCCCGGTTTTGAACTGTGCTTGAATTAGGGTATCAGACAGGATGCAAAATCACAATTTAAGTTTGAATGTGATTTTTTTTTTTATTAAAATCAAATAAAATTAAAATATGTTAATATACTGTGGAAGCCCATTTCAGCCACATAAGAAAAAAAATCATGCTATGGTAAATCATGATTATGACATAAAATCTCATTAATATGGCATAAACATTTTGAGATAAAAAAAAAAATGAGTTAAATGTAAAAATTGTGAGATAAGAGTCAAAATTATGAGATGAAACAAATGTAAATAATGACAAAAAGTCCACATTTGGATAAAAGTTACAATTATGACAAAAAATAATAATAATTATGAGATTAAAGGTTATAATTATTACATAATTCTGACATTAACAATTGATTTTTGTCCGGAATTCAACTTTTAAAACTTTTTATGTCATAATTATGATTTATCACAGTTATAAAATTTCACAAGGTTTTAATTTGAAAAGAAAAGTTTGTCAATAGAAACTTGTTTGAACGTTTAAGAAAAAAAGTTTAAAATGAAGTTTGAAGGATTATAGGTCTATAGAAATAGACAGATAGATAGCCAATTCTTTAATTCTGACATTTGCGCAACCCTGCTAAACTGCAAAGAAAGAAAAAAAGCTTCTGAGTTCTTGTTCTTGCTCGTTGTCAACTATAGAGACACTTAGATAATCCGAGACAGTCTAACTGACTCAAGGCTAGCCATAAAACTGTCTGAAAAGAGCAGTTTTGGTGTCTGGTGTTATTGAATGTTTTTGGCCAGGTAGTTAAATGGTTTTCTAACACAACAAGGCTAAGTGGATGAGACAGAAGAGGTGCCTGAGCTCACATGGTGTGCAACACTCCTGTCAGACCATTTAGTGATGTGTGTGTGCGTGCATGTAGAGAGAGAGAGAGAGAGAGAGAGAGGCTTGAAAGTTTTTGTTTGTTTGATATCATGCTGAGACCATCTCTCTCCAGCAGCAGGGGGCCTTTGCTTGGAGAGCAAGCTAGAGAAAACAACAAAGAGAAAGAGGAAGAACGAGTGAAGAGGTGGCAGAGCTATCATGCTTCTCAATGATGTTACATTGCCAAATCTGGCTCCTCAACAAACACAAAGACTCCCCTCAGGGATGCTGGTAATAATACCCTTCACAAAATATCCTCAATAATTCCCAGATTGCACCAGTCCTGGATATTTATCACTGAGCTGGTAGGAAGAGGACACTTCCTCGTAATCAAGTCAAAATATCTCTACAGTATACAGTATATATCATTTTTACTTGCCGTTGGTGAGTTACTAGATAACATTACAACAAGAAGAGGGTCATATTCTTGAATCATCTCATATAATCGCAGGCCAAAAGCTAAGCAGCTCAGCTTCCTTTCTACTCATCTCATTAGATTCATTTCCAATATGTGTGTGTGCGTGTGTGTGTGTACTGTTAAGACCATTAGACCGCACAGCTCCAGATCTACTAAAGATGAAAGCGGGAGGAACAAATCTTTAGTGATTAACTCGTACTCGTTTTTCTTCCCAAACCGTTACTCCAAAGCACCTGCTGCTATATCTCACAATGAAACTCTCTGTCCCTTGCAGATTTTACCCATTAATTCCAGATTAGCAGAGTGGACACGGTGGATTCTGCCAAACGATGTATAATTTGGATATGGGACGCAAGGTGCCGTGGCTTCATTTAGAGGGAGATGCAGAGGGGTGAGAGGTCTTTCGGATACAGACGGTTGATCTCGAGGTAAGAAAGAGCTGAGGGGTGAGAGGTCTAGATTTCCGGGAGCCTGTATGTCTAGGATGGATACGCATTAAAGAAACTGTCTATCAGCCTCTGGTCCATCACCTACTGAACTGATTATTACAAGCCTCATGGTTCCGATTTTTCAGGGGTATTAGCATTTTTAATGAGCCCTTGTCATTAATTTGATCTGACAGCCTAGACAAAAAATTAAGCTTGACCATCAAAATAACACTTCATGTTATGACCACTAGAGGCCAGTGTCTTCAAACACTTACCTCAAAGTTACTATATTTTTATACATTCCACACAGATGGACAAATCCATAACACATTACACAAGTCATGTATATGTAACATGTAAATCGGCTAAATTAATTTTACAGGCTTTTAGCAGCAGTCAGCTTTATGAATTGGAGAAACCCAGAGTACAAAATCAGCTCTTAGGGGAGAGTATTTAAAGACTTTGGGACCGTCCCACTGGTTTCTGTCAATCCAAATAATAATAAAAAAAAAAAATAAAAAAAATATATATATATATATATATATATTTTTTTTTTATATATATATATATATATATATATATACAGACCCTTTCCAAAAAATTAGAATATCATGGAAAAGTTTATTTATTTCCATAATTCCATTCAAAACGTTAAACTTCCATAGATTATAGATTCAGGGCCCACAACGAAAACAGGATTTCAAAAAATTTGAATATTACATGAAATCACACAGTAATTACACAGTGGTACCATGGTCATTGACCGAGGTTTTGGTTATTTTGGCAGTGTGGGCAGGTGCAAATCCTGCTGGAAAATGAAGTCAGCATCTCCATAAAGCTTGTCTGCTGAAGGAAGCATGAAGTGCTCTGAAAATGTCCTGGTAGACGGCTGCGTTGAGTGGACAGCACAGTGGACCAACTCCAGCCGATGACATGGCTCCCCAAACCAACACAGACTGTGGAAACTTCACACTGGACTTCAAGCATCTTGGATTGTGTGCCTCTCCATTCTTCCTCCAGACTCTGGGACCTTGGTTTCCAAATGAGATGCAACATTTGCTCTCATCAGAAAAGAGGACTTTGGTCCACTGTGCTTTATTAAATCCAGAGTCAACGCAGCCATCAACCAGGACATTTTCAGAGCACTTCATGCTTCCTTCATTTTCCAGCAGGATTTGCACCGGCCCACACTGCCAAAATAACCAAAACCTGGTTCAATGACCATGGTATCACTGTGTAATTACTGTGTGATTTCATGTAATATTCTATTTTTTTTTAAATCCTGTTTTCGTGGGTTTTATGAGCTGGAAGCCCAAATTATGTACAAATAAACAACTAAATATTTGAAATCGTTTAAGTTGTGGGCCCTGAATCTATGATCTATGGAAGTTTAACGTTTTGAATGGAATTATGGAAATAAATAAACTTTTCCATGATATTCTAATTTTTTGGAAAGGGTCTGTATATATAAGCATTAAAAAAATGACAGTAAAAACATTTATAATGTGACAAAAGATTTATTTTTCAAATTTCTATTCAACAAAGAATTTTGAAAATGTAACACGTTTTCCACAAAAATATTAAGCAGCACAATGAAATATTTTGGAGCAGCAAATCAGCATAGCCTATTACAGTTATTTCTGAAAGATCATGTAACACTGAAGACCTGAGTAATGGCTACTGTAAATTCAGCTTTGCCATGGAATAAATTACTAAATTAATTAATTAATACATTTTAAAATATAATAAAATATACAAAATTGGTAACACTTTATTTTAATGTGTCCTTGTTGCACGTTACATGTATTTACTATAGTAATAACTTTAAATTAGGCATAATTACATGCAACTAACACTAAACCAAACCCCAACCCTATAGTAAGTGCATGTTGTTAATTACTATTACTCAGTATTTAAATGTATAATTACACTGTAACAGGGACACATTAAAATAAAGTAACCAGTATTTTAAATTGCAATGATATTTCAGAATATTACAGTTTTTACTGTATTTTTGATCAAATAAATAAAGCCTTGGTGAGCATAAGAGACTTCTTTCAAGAACATAAAAAAAATGTCCCGACTGAAAACACAACTGTTCCCTCTTGTCGAAATGTGACCACTGGCATGATGATGATGGTAATTTATACAAGAACAGTCTTAATAATACAACAATAGCCTTTAAATAGATGTACCATGTATAAAATATAGGCTACCTGCGTCTGGTCTGTACAAGCCTTAAATTTACTACCATTTCCTGCCACCAGAGGACACTAATTTTGTCAGTAAAGCAGGTGTTCTCATGAAAATCATGTTTACCTTGAATGTTTTATTAGTTGAGTTTTACATTTTTTTTAACATTTTTATTTCGTTCAGAACATACCGACTAATTATTTTGTACAGAATGAGGATTTAAAAAGTCATATAGTTTTTATCAGTCACGTTTCTGTTACTGTTCTTGAGAGAAACAAACAGAGTAATTTGAGTTGTCTGTTTTAGGTCAGGGTACCCAGAGGACTGCGCTCCATTCCATACAACGGATCCGTTATGCTAAGTTAAACATCTGCGGAAGAATGCATTCACACTACCTAATTGACACCAGTGACGCCAAATAGAGTTATATTTACAAACAACCACTTAAATCTAATAGAATTCATTTGCATTTTTATGAGCTGTTCTATCTCGGCAACAGGCATCTGGGGAAAGCAGATGGGAAGAGAATTAAAGAGTGAATAGAGGCATTATGTGCGTCCACAGAGAGTGGGCCTGGGTTTATTTCTATCCCCCTCTCACAAGGACACTAGATGTTCCCGATAGCCCCGCGGTAATGGTTGAATCATATGGACGGAGGGGTTCACGCAAGTCACCAGCCGACAGAAGCCCTTAATGTAAAGGAGTGGGATCGGACACAAAGAGGGCGGATGGGGCGGTGCGGTCGGGGGCAGAGGTGCAGCGGAGGGAGTGATGCCCCTCTGAGTGCACTTAAGTGGTTAAAAGTGTAGGGAGGAGGAACAGGCCGCTCCTTAAATGAAAAGACACAAGATGAGTATAGTTTGCTCCTCCCGTACTTTCCGCTAAGAAGAATCGCATCTCTTGACTATTGAAGTAATCCGCGTCCAACGGTACCCATATGGTCCGGACATTTATCCGAACAGATTGGCGCTTTCCGTAGCATCAGCCAACTGCTAATCCCCGCTTTCTTGAGTCTCACACAGAGCCCAAAGCCTGTTAATGGTAAAGTGTCATGTGCTGGACGGCCCAAGCCAACGTCAGGCGAAATGATGGGCAGCTTGGCCCATCCCCACGTGATCGCCTCTCTCGTATTGATTCCCCTCCAATGTCTAATTCTATTAATCAGAGCAATTTCCCTGTGGGCAGTGGTTTATTTCACTCATCAAATGCCTGATGAAATCTTTAGACACTGCGAATTAGGGCCAATCACAACAAATAGCTGATAGTGTTAACCAGTCACAAGCTGCGCCGAGGCAGCGGTCCACTCTAATTTGAAAGCAAGTGAGGTGATAATGCGGTGTGTCATCCTTTTGTGGGCGCGCATTAATGCCGCTGCCTGAGATGGCAATTGACGGCAAATCGACTGCTTCCAAAGGCAGGAGAAGAAGATGAAATTGGGTTGATGCTGAAAATAAAGAACATTGACTGGCAAACTGCAGAGCGACTGCCGACTTTAATCCATTATTGCGACTGATGGGGAGGGCTTAATGCATCCCTGTCTTACATTATATTTGCATGGAGCTCTGCTCTCAAACTGGAGATATACATGAGAGAGCCACTGCGTTAAGTGACCGACTGCGCCTAATTGATTTGCCTACAACTTTGCTGTGCGTTATGAAAAATCTATAAACTATTGACAAATTATATGTGCAGAGGCTAACTTCACACATGGCTTGTCAGATTTTCAAACAGAAATCTTACATTTAAGATTGTTTGGGTATCTGAGTGAGCACAGATACTTACTATATACTTTATAAAAAAATTCAATGAGACAATAAAACGACAAGTAGTTTGTTGAATAATAATCTTCAATATTATGTATTTAATAATGTTAAAATACGTTTTTTAAAAGTCCATTCCATCTTTCTCCGCTGCCTCTATGTACTGTAACTACGACATCAATACAAAGCATCAAAATATGTGTAGCGAGCGAGCAATTTCATGAACATGAACCCTCATACTCCTCAAAAAGGAGCATGGCATTGTTCTTTTGAATCTCACAAATCTCACAGTTTCGTTACTCCATTAAACTCTGTCTGTCTTGTGATTGCTAGGACTTAGATATCATATCCCCATTCCAGGATTCTCCTATGCACAGGCCAGTTCCTTATTTGCCTACGAGGAGCGATGTAATAGGCAATTGCTGATATAACCCCCCCACCAGAACAAACAACATGGGCAACCAAAAGCAATCTGACTGCATATCATTGTCTGCCGATATTGAGTGTTTCTAGACACATACCTGGTGATGGGCAGGCGTCAGAAATGATTAAGTATAGAATTGGAGAGATATGCAGAGGTCCTGGCCTTATTTGAACATACATACTTTTGCATTGATGCGCGAGGGAGGGGCTGACGTCGATGCTTTGGTATGCCACTATCTTGCCGCTCCACGCAGTTAGCAGAGAACAGCTGTTCATTTGAAGCTGCCTGCACCTTTTCTTGACCCCATTTTGTTCTGCGCGGCAGCCGAGACAGAGGAGGAATTAGTTGTATTACTGTCGCCCTGCCGCCGTGTGTGTTTCTGTGATTCCACTTGTATTCTCTCCATTACCGTGGCCCCTCTGTCTGATTAGGCACAACACACTCACTAACATGCCAAATCACTAGTGCGTAGCACAGCCCAGAGCCCGGCCCTGGACATACACACTCGCACATCCGCTCACACTCGCTCAGACACACACTTCCAAACCCTGCCACCTGTCAGAATCACATCCTGAATGAAAAATAGGCTATTGATGTCCATTTATCTTTGATTTGCTTGCCTTTTTCAGTTGTTACGATCCAGAACTTGCTGGAAAATAATGGAAAAGAAATCTCATGCATAGGTTAGATTAGAGATGGAGAGTTTGTCTTATAATGCAAGAAAATTTGATTCCTGTTTTCTATTCTGTTTGTTTATGTATTTGTCATTCTTGTGTTTTATGTTAAATCACAAAAAATGACAAGGTGTTCCCGTAAAAAAAAGAAAAAAAAAAGAAAATTGTGACTTTCACCTCAACGGCAATGCATGAATAAAATATCTCTGGGGGAGGGGAAATCTATTGCCACTCTTTCTTCCATTGACTTGAAATTCAAAAGAGAGAAAATTCTAGCGAAATCACCTGCATTTCTTTTATAATATTCATTTAAACAAAGCTTTGGCTAAGTCATATTGATTGTGTTCTGATTTAAAAGTACCTGAGGCAGGGTGTCTCTAATCCAGAGGCTATTTTAAAAATCACCTGGTCAGACAAATGGGACCTTTTAAAGGAGTATAATGTGTTCTTAAATTATTTGATTGATGGGAAGTGGAATGGCCTCCGCGGGTACCCATACAAATGTTTGGAGCATGCTGTGAAAGGGTCAATTTGTGCTCCATTTTCCATTTCTTCATTATCTGCCTTTAAAGCCGTGCTGAGCAGCTCAATAGGTCTGCAAGAAACTTCCACCCTCGTGCATTTACCACTGCCAACGTTTGCCTCCCTGTCGATTTTTAAACGCTTTAATCGGCAAATCATAATTTGTAGTAATTTGTGGTTGTCGGATATCACAATTACATGGTTTAGCTACGATAATGTGATGTATATGTACTCTATAATTAAAAAAAGCTACATAGCTACCGTCATATTCAGAACTGAAACAGTGGATTTCTTGCATATAAAAAATACTTTAACTGCAGCTTGGGCTCACTTGAAAGCCAATTTTGCTGTTGTTTATCCCTGGTAGACCTATAATATAAGTATTACTGAGCAGTAATGACGAGGTTTCTTTATCTTTCTATATGTGTCAATATGCAATAAAGCCAAATAACAGGGTTACTTTTGCTCTGCGGTGGGTATATTAGCAGTGAGGCCTGGATGACCCTGACATGAATGGGCTGAATAGCATTTTCAAATGACAGGTTAAAATGCACTTCCACTTACATTTAAACTTCCATGTAGGCACTTCAATTTAATAATGCAGTCATCATTTGTAAATTACTCCTCTTTCAGAGTCCATTAAGAAGTTTTTTTTCCTCTATTGAACTGCGAGTCAATAGGTGTGTAATAAGGAAGTGCAGCCCATGCGACTCAGAGGATTGTGGGGGTGGGGGAGCTGATGAGAGATTGCTCTATGAACAGGCTAATTAACGTCTGCTTGCCCAGACTCGTGGTAAAGTGGCACATTTGTGCTTTAGCAGCCGTCGTTTCGTGACTGACATAGACTTGGGTTGTAGATTAGTGGAAAAATGGGCTCTTAATTAGCCGTTAACAGTAGGTGACGCTTACAAATGGGGAATAAGTTAGTCATCATCAGTGTTAGGCAATTCAGCAGTGAATTTATTTATTTTGTTTATTGTTAATTCTCTCATATAGAATGGTGGGAAGATGAAGCACTGACAATGAAGGACACACATTTTTACATTTCTTTTTACCTTACACATACTGTATATATGTCTACGCATATGCGGATGTCTTGTAATGATATTGTGAAATATTATTACAACTTTTACAACAACTGTTTTCTATTTTTATATATTTTAAAATGTAATTTATTTAGCATAATTTTTCCAGTCTTCAGTGTCACATGATCCTTCAGAAATCACTCTAATATTTTTTTTTTTCAGGATTCTTTTGGAAAAAAGCAGAATTTATCTAAGTCACTTTTGATCATTTTAATGCGCCCTTGCTGAATATTGTAGATATATATACAGGTTTATGTTTATATGTCTTTGTTGTATGTTTTTGTATACATTTACATTTTTATTTTAAAATGTTTTATTTTGGTTCAAATTAAATGCAAGAATTATAATCATGTATTATAAAAATACTAGGGCTGTCAAACGATTAATCGCGATTAATCACATCCAAAATAAAAGTTTGTGTTTACATAATATATGTGTGTGTATGGAGTATAATTATTTTCTATATATAAATACACACACATGCATATATATTTAAGAAAAATGTGTTATTTATATGTAAAATATTTATATATAATATAAATTATATATAATATAAATATATATACATGCAAATATTTCTTAAATATATACATGCATGTGTGTGTATTTATATATAGAAAATAATTATACACCGTACACACACATATATTATGTAAAAACAAACTTTTATTTTGGATGCGATTAATAGCGATTAATCGTTTGACAGCCCTAAAAAATACATTTGGCACTTTTGCACTTTTCATGAAATGAGATTTCTCAATTGTTTCTCCTAATAAGATTACATTTCTCTTGCTTACATTTCCTGATTCTTAGAAGCTTCTCCTGAGGAAAAGACTTAGTAATCTGTGTTTCAGAAGAGATCTTATTAGTGTTGTTTCTTTCAAATGATGTTTATGTGAATCTCTTGAATTATGAAAGAACAACCTCTAAGATGAGTCTGCCATTGTTGGTGTGTAATCCCTGTATTGTGGTAGGATTCCTACAATACGCCACCCATAACAGTAAAAGGATAAAATGGCAGGATTTTAGCTGGTTGAAAAAGGTGTATCCTCTTGGTGAGATACAATATGACTAGCTACAAACTGGCAAAAGGCCTGTTTCAGTTAAGTGACTGCGATATCCATTCTTCTGCCTCAGGTCCAAATAAGTAGCTAAGCAAGCCTTCGTGTCCCATGGCACTTTCCCATTGCCCTTGTGTGATCCTGCCCGCGTGAGGCTCAGCCAGGCTGAATGTAGAGGTCTAAGGTGTTGAGTAGAACACGGTCATAAAGAGATAGAGAAAATGAGGGTCCCTCTGGCTCAAGCTTTTCACCAGGATGTCTCAACTGACCCATGAAGACCCCTCTTTTCTGACCTAGACAAAAGTGGGAGTTAAGGACAAATGAGATCACAGTGCTCTGAATTAACTCAGAGAGTGCTCACTTTGTGTAGTGTTTGCTGGGCCACAAGCAAAAGAGTGCTGCAGTGATGACACGTCTTTGTAGGCCAGCCTGGAAGTTAGCATCACTACAAAAACCCAATAGGATTTCTCTATTGGCTTTCATTTTTCTATTGGCAAAAATGTAAAGTCCCCCTGAGGTAAAAAACATGCTTTTGATGTTGTTTATATGTCTATGTGGTGTTTTTAATATGATTTAAGACAAACCATGTGCAAATTCATAAATCAACACCATTGCTGAGTATTTTCTCCTTAAAACTGCAGTGAATAAAAGACGCGGTTTGAAATCGCTGGTGTTTCTGATGTCACAAACTACCTTGTAACCAATCACGTCAACATGTGATCGTCAACGAATGCATCTCTGACCCGGTGTGAGTGAGTGGAGGCAGAGCTAATTTGCATATTCATAGAACTGCGTATACTAAATGAGGCAAGGGTGTAGAGTTACTTTTAAGCTATTTTAAGGCAAGGAAATGTTTAAATATATATTAGTGATCAAAGATGAGTTTTAAGGGATACAAAATTACTTAAAAAGCTTAAAGAAGGCTATAAATGAACTATACCATGGCCACATGACTTCAACTTCACCACCAACTCTTTCCTTCTTTATTTAAAAAACATTTTCCCTGAAGGTTTGAGTTAGAATAGTTTGCATGATTACAAACACAATGAGGCTGTGAAAGTGGAAAAGTGAGTAGATAAGTTTACCTGTTCGGCTTGATGACGTTTAATGTCATTGACAACCTTTGTAGTCCAATTTAGTCACTTACTTATAATCAGTAGAAGGTCTGTTGGGCTTGGGGGAGCATCAGCATAATGTAATAGTAGATATTAAGCAGACAGTCTACTAATGCTATAATGAGAGTTAGTTGACATGTAGTTGCAAAGTTACTTGTAGTTAGTAGAATGTCTAAAGAGGACCACTGAAATAAAATGTTACCAATAAATCTGATGTATTTTATGTCATAGAATAAAACGTGAAAATATCTTGAGCTTATGTTAACCACAGACCTTACATTAACCAAAAACCCGGAAATGCTAAAAACCCATTTCAGGGTTTTGGCCTACCAAAATACATCATCCCTGCAGCTGCTCTCTACACTCACAGATCCAGCTGGAGCGCCATTGTTTTTGAAGAACTTTTTACGAGTATGTTAGTGTACAAAAGTAACCTATAGCTGTTTGGACCTCGTATTTATTTCACATTATGCCTACATTTATGGAAGTGTAGGTTTGTGTATTTCTCATCAAGAGCCTGTTCATTCAGACAAAATAAAAATCGATGCACAAAAAAAGTTATCGACGTCCACCGTGCCACAATTCTCTCCATAAATGTTTGAATACTTTATTAGGTGTAACTTTTTTTTTTATGAGAACCTGTGCCATGCATTTTTCCTTTTCTCAGCAAGGGAGTGCTTTTAAAGCAATGACTCTGCATGGCATTGGGCGTTAGCTGAAAGAAAGGTCATCGGTCTTCGCGTGGTGCCGGCTGAAAGGGCTTCCAGTGCGATTCCGTAAGCCTTCAGTCACATCTGCACCTCACTGGATTACGCAGCGCTCTGGCCGGCAGAAGAGACCCAAGACCCTTTTTCTTCTTGCTCACTTAGAGTGATCAAATGACCAGTGAGAACTCAATTAGCAACATGTCTCCCTCTGGGAGTCAGTATTGGGCGCTCGCCCTTGTGTTGCAAAGTGAGGCACAGAGTGAGGTCGAGCTTTGATTTGCTTATTTGGGATCGACTTGTACAATTACAGGGTGATAAAGGCTTTTGACCGGGAGCAGGGACGTGGCTTGGGTTTGTTGACTGTACTCTGTGTCTGGGTTAACTGAAGCTGAATGGACATAGGAGGCTGGTTAAGCACTGCTTATTGAGTCCCTCGTAGGACCCCATGAGACCTCAGGAACAACAATGGCAGAATTAATGGGTAAAGCGCAATGAGAATGTCAACGCGACGGGGAGCGTGCTCAGAGCAGAGGCAGCTCTTAAGGCGATTGTGTTGCCAAACGCCCGCGTTGGATCTTTTGCATTTGTTTGTGTGTTTGAAAGCATCTGTTGTTTTGGTGTGAAGTCAAATGCCCTTTATTTGATTTGGCTCTAAACAGTTGCACATAAAGCACTGTATAGATATATGCATATATTAGCCCCTAAAACTCCTAATGTATCATATTTGATACATTATTTAAGGCCTGTAAATTATCAGCATGGTCAAAACTTTGATGAAAAACCTGTTGTACACAATCTACTACATGCCTTCTGTCATCTGATTGATGGCTTACACTTTTTAGCCACTTGATTTCCATAAAAAAAAAACATTTTTAAATCATGTTAAAATGTGATTATCAAGTATAATACATCAGGCTTTTAAGAAACATGTATATACATCTCTCAATCATTTTATTGCATTGCATTATATTTTTTTGCCATCCACAATGAAAACTACAGAACTCTGTTCATAAAAATAAGCATTTAAATCTCATCTTACTAAGACTTATTATTGGTAAATAATATAGATTGTCAGCTGATATTTATGTTTCAAGTAGCCTGCTATATTTTTATAAGGATATCATTGATTTACATTACGATCTTTCAGAATTTCATCTTACTTTCTTCCCATAAAAAAATATCATCAACTGCACTAAATGGCTCTTTTTTCTTTCTTTCTTCTTTTTCTTTCTTTTTCTTTCTTTCTTTTTTTTTTTTTTTTAACATGTTGGCAAAACTGACATGTTTTTTCCCCCTCCAATCGGAATTGCTTAATTGTTTTGAGTTTTATGAACTTGTTTCTTTTCATTTAGACAAACTTAAATTTAACTGAAACTGGGTTGGGATTTCTATGTCCCTGCATGCTTTGCCATGACACTCGAAAGGGAGAGTAAATGCTAAAATTTAAGGGGGGGGGGGGGGGGGGTACCATCATGGTAACAAGAGAAGTATGAATTTGGTTTGAGAACAAATGTTTTATTTTGCTGTAGTCATTCAGCAATTGCTATGCTATGCTAATGCTATCGAAGCATTGTGTTACAAATGAGCAAGTTAGCATTTACTGAATTAGCTCGTTAAAGCTAGCCAAGTTTCCACTACTAAAAATATTTAAGTTGAGATCACATGAAATTTTAAGGTAAATGTATGAATTAGCTTACTCAGATATTTCAAGTTGAGTGATTAAAATGTGTGAGTAAAAGATAAAAATCTGCAAGTTCTGCTTAAACTTTGAATTTCTTAACTTAACAAGTTTGATGTAACTGATTACCTAAAATTAGTTTTACTTTACAGGGGTAAGATATCAAAATTGACTCAAATGTACATTCTTAAAGGGATAGTCCATCCAAAAATTGTTAATTCTGTCATTATGTTGTTCCTTTTTTTCTTCATCTGCGAAATTAATTTGGGGAAAAAATTGGGAACCAAACAACACTGGAGGCCATTGACTTTTATTGAATGGTTAAAAAATATATATAATGATTTGCATTTCCGCTGAAACAACTTTCCTTTTCTGCTGAGGTACTTATGCCATGCAGTTAACTGAAAAATGTTAAACAATAAGCGAATAGCTATTTAGGCATTGTTTTAGCATTTGACCTGACTCCATTCTGTGTGTAAGTATCATCCATTTACAACATCCAATCAGTTTTCAATAGATATAATCATGTTTTATATATATTTTTGAATTATTGTTGACTACAAAATGTTCAATGCTTGAGATTCCTTATACAATTTCTTTTTCTTTTTTTTTCTTCTTTTTTTTTTTTAAGGTATTGACCAAATTGGTTTAGAAGGCCTAGACGAAGTCCTGAGCTGTCCATTTGTGAGATGATTCCATAACACTCTGCCTCACTCTAGAGTTGAAAACTTGGCAGACTCCGGAGAACTTCTGAGGAGAACCATCCATCAGTCATAGTTAGGACTAATGATGTGTCCATTTTGACACTTCAGAATCAGTCACGGCAAATTGCTCTGTCGGGAGGGAAAACATTGAGAGAGATAGCCTCGGCCTGATATAATTTGTCGCTGCAAATGACAAAACAGAGCAGAGAATAATATGTGAAGTCAAGTTTAGTGAGAGAGAAAATGGAAAAATTTAGGGTTGTGAGGCACCTTAATGGATATCCTTGCAGCTAGATGAAAATGGGCTAGAGTAATGTGTCCTTAATGTGAGCCAGCCGGGTTTCTCGGAGTGTATCAAGAGAAAGGTGCCCTGTCATTTCAGCTAGCAATCACTTAATGGGGGCGGTAAATCTCAACAAAATGGACATGCACTGTGCTATTTCTGGCTTCAGCAGATGGAGTGAGTGATTGGCTCTGGTGAAAAGGAAAAAAAAATAAAACAACGGAGAGGAAAAGTAAGTTGGAAAAAACAAAGAGGACGCAAAGAGCAAAAAAAGCAATCTCTTCCGTCTGGGGTCTGTGTGCTGTTCGTGTTTTGCAAAAGTGCAGAGACAGTGACAGGAATTTCAATTATCTAATTACGGCAAAATGAAAAGACATAAATGTTGTGATTTCTGCTGTCTTTCATAGATCAATCTAATGTGCGCTCACATTGAAAATCCAACAAAATGGAAGAGGCAAAGTGAGGCAGCGTCTCTTCAAATCATGCAATTAAAATGACAAATTAGTTTCTTGATATATTCATCTAAGTGGTTAAGTGGAAGGGTTTTATTCCATACTCAGTGCCGTCGAGCAGGGATGGGAGGGAGAATCGTCTGCATGCTCTTTTGATTAAGGCAGCCGCTTAAATGCCGGGAAAATGTTGAAAGCACTTGCCATACAAATTAGCCAACCGAAGGCTGCGGAATGAAATTCTAAAGAGTTGATTTAGGCATTTAGGGGGGATGCGCCTGGCAGCTTAAAGGATTCAAAGACATTTCTCAGGCAGTGTGCATTATGTTGGAGGGGTCAGGGCTGAAACTGGTTTGTGTTTTGTTCCATTATGAAAGGGCAAACCACTGAAAGGGAGACACTGGAAACAGAAATTATTTCAATATCCGTTTTTGACCCAAAAGTAAACTGGAAAAGTTATTAGCTGAACATGGTAAAGGCAATTCATGGACTATCTATCTATCTATCTATCTATCTATCTATCTATCTATCTATCTATCTATCTATCTATCTATCTATCTATCTATCTATCTATCTATCTATCTGTGTGTGTATGTCTGTCTGTCTATCTATCTATCTATCTATCTATCTATCTATCTATCTATCTATCTATCTATCTATCTATCTATCTATCTATCTGTGTGTGTGTCTATCTATCTATCTGTCTATCTATATATATGTGTGTGTGTGTGTGTGTGTCTGTCTGTCTGTCTGTCTGTCTGTCTGTCTGTCTGTCTGTCTGTCTGTCTGTCTATCTATCTATCTATCTATCTATCTATATATCTATATATGTGTGTGTGTATGTGTGTGTCTGTCTATCTATCTATCTATGTATCTATCTATCTGTGTGTGTGTGTGTGTCTGTCTGTCTGTCTGTCTGTCTATCTATCTATCTATCTATCGGTGTATGTCTATCTATATATCTATCTGTGTGTGTATGTCTATCTATCTATCAATCTATCTATCTATCTATTTATCTGTGTGTCTATCTATCTATCTGTGTGTGTGTCTATCTATCTATCTATCTATATGTGTGTGTGTGTGTCTATCTATCTATCTATCTATCTATCTATCTATCTATCTATCTATCTGTCTGTCTGTCTTTGTAACCTCACCTGTCTATCTGTCTGTCTATCTATCTATCTATCTATCTATCTATCTATCTATCTATCTATCTATCTGTCTATCTATCTATCTATCTATCTATCTATCTATCTATCTATCTATCTATCTATCTGTGTGTGTGTCTATCTATCTGTCTATCTATATGTGTGTGTGTGTCTATCTATCTATCTATCTATATATGTGTGTGTGTGTCTATATATGTGTGTGTGTGTGTGTGTGTGTGTGTGTGTCTATCTATCTATCTATCTATCTATCTATCTATCTGTCTGTCTGTCTTTGTAACCTCACCTGTCTATCTGTCTGTCTATCTATCTATCTATCTATCTATCTATCTATTCATGCTATATCTGTCTTTGCATATCGTTTTCTACAGAAAAGACAGCAGTGAAAATAAATGCATGCATTTTGATAGGACTGGGGTTGAGGTTAGCACTAGTGGCATTGCATTTTTGTCATCTGTCATGTAACTGGCCCACAAAGGTACCGAGAATCCTCTGCAAGTCTGTTAGGAATATTCTTTTTCTGTGCATCCACAGAGTAGCTACATTTGTTATCATTAATGTTTGCTTTAATACACGTCATAACAAATTCATCCTCTGAAAAGCCAGCTGCATTGGAGAAAGAAATGCTTCACTCATATTGTCCACTTTGATAGCTCAGAATGATATCAAATGCCCCTCTGCTGCCTCAGTTGAAATGGAACAAAATAGGCGGTGGTCTATAAAAATGAAGTTAGACGTAAGTACGGCACTCACATCTTTGAAAAAAACCCTTTCCTGTTGCATTTTGTAGTCGTCAATTGGTCAGAGCAACTTGCTCTAATGCAGGTAATGGATCCACTGTGGTCCTTTCATCTTCGGGACCATGTGCGGGAGATGGGAGAGGAACCCTTCTGGAGGAGAAAACAACTCTAACACACATAAGGGCGAGGGAAAGCAAACCTAAACTAATTCTCAAAAGTGTGGTTCGACTGAAATGTTGAGGAAATCGGAGATGTTTTAGCATATTGCGTAGATCTGTGAAAGCCTCCGAATGAATGATGGTTATTCATCTATAATACTCAAGTATTTTTAAGAGACCATTTACATTTATTCATTCAGCAGATTATTTTATCCAAAGCAGCATGCCTAATTGTATTTCATTTCTCTTGTATTATCACTTTAGGAAGAACTCTTTTGATATCCACCATGGATCTTTTAAATGTGTGGTTCATATAAAAGAGAGCACAATTTCATATGTCTAGATTGGTAGCAGAACATGAAAGCAAACACAATAAAACTCTAATTTTGTTTTGAGAATGTAATTGTTCCATGCTAGGCCCAACAGCAATCCAGATTTTCCGCTTGGCCTCTTCCCAACTATAGGGTGGTTAGCGGCGCCCGCTCAATGGAAAGCCTCCAGTCATCAGGATTTGTAGATAGTTCTGTTTCTTCAGCAGATTCCAAAATCACAAAACTATAGCCCTAGCTGATTGGCTGTGTTTTTGCCTGTTCTTTTGTTTCAGAGCTCTGCTTGGCCTTTCCCCTGTTCTCTCTATTCACCGCTAAACGCTAGTGCTAAGAGCTGCTGGAAAGCTGCCTGTACTGCCATTATAGGGCCCTGGCGTATTTTATTTAGACTTTATTAAGGGGTTTGATAAAGGTAAGTGTGACTACTTTTAATAGTAAGATTTTCGGATTGTTTGTTGGAACAGTGGACCTTTGGTGACAGATTTGTTTGTGTTTGGCTGTTTTTGGCTTTTCTGGCTTTCATCAATATACATTTGGAAAACCCTCCAAGAATATAATGACAACATTAACATCCGTCAGATGTAAAATAATAATATAGTGTTGACTCTAAATTAGCTGCTCAGATAACTATAGATAAAGATATTTCAAAAGAGGTCTAAAAAAATATTATTTGATTAAATTGAGAACTGAGTTGAAAAGTTTTTAAAAGGCCTGTTTATTCAAATATTGTTTTATTATTATTAAAATACTGTCAATTTCAGAACCTTTTTGCATAAATAAATTGCTGCCCAAATTTAGAAAATGTGTTAAAAAATTATGATTTTATAAGTTTCATAGTGTAGGCTACTATGTAACTTTTTTTGTTCAAAATTTACAAATAATTTATAATGAGCGAGTACATCATGAATCCATCTTCCAAATCGCGTTTTTGTCTTATTCTGAATCATACGGTTGCATTCGCCTATAATAAAGTGTTTATATTCGGACTGCTTTAGACAGAGCTGGATGACAACCGTTGCGGAGTAGCCCAGTACATGCGTGATTCGTCATAGACATTAATAAACAGAGAGAAGAACTCCGGCTACAATGTTCTTTCGCAATACGCATGCAGTTTTATTAACCGCTAGAGCGCCAAAAGTTACATAGTGTCCCTTTGAAAACAAATAAAAAATGTAATTTTCATTTAATCAAATTTCAGAGTTTGAGTCGCCAAACAGTGTACAAAATAGATGGTCCCCCCCCCCCCCCCCAACCAATTACAATATGGCGCCCTCTACTGAATAGTGCTTTTTTTATACCTCACTTTATCTCTCTCGTTTTATATCTGTTAATACGATACTAAAAAAATCGCAGGGTAATGAAATAAAATGTGATTATATTCACATCAAGACAATATTTTGCAAAAGGAATATAAAGCACATTAATTCAAGAACAAACTCGATAAACTTGAAAAACCAACATGTTGATTCTTCTCAGTGAGCATTGACCTATTTACAATAACTAAATCTTTTCCAGCCAGTTCACCTGAAAACTGTTAGCCTTAACCTGAAAAGAAGAAAGAGAGAGTGTGAGTGAGTAGCCTCCTGATACTGACCTCTCAGCTCACTCAGAGGAAGTAATGTGTTCATTACAATGCAATTACAGACACTTACATGCCTCCGAGTGAAGTGCAGTGCTATTGAGAGGAGTCTGCACCAGTCCCTTGATGCTAACACAACCCTGACATTCATGTGTGTGTGTGTGCATCAATGCACGTGTCCAATGTGTGCTTGTTTATAAATGTGTGTGTGCTTTTGTTTTTAGTCTGTCTGTAGGTGCAGAATGTACAGCTTCATGGGAGGAGGGCTGTTTTGTGCAGGAGTGGGCAAAATACTCCTGATTGTTTCCACAGCAACAGATTATTGGATGCAGTACCGTCATTCAAACAACTACATGCATCAGGGGCTGTGGAGATACTGCATGCCGGGGAAATGCTTCACACACACCGACAGCATTGGTGAGATTTACGGTTCAGCAGAGTCATTAACAAACAGAAGAACAAAAACAACTGAATTTTATCAAACGTACTTTAGTTGCATCAAATGCACATTTGACTTGTGTTTTAAAGTTGTTGTTCTCTAGACCTTCAATTCCACTTTGACTCCATTATTGATGCATTACAAATGAGCTGGTGATAACATGGCCTTTGACCTTCTGACTTCACAGCATACTGGGATGCTACACGAGCGTTCATGATCTTGTCTCTGTTGGCCTGCTTCTTTGGCATCATCATCGGTATCATGGCCTTCATCCACTACTCTTCCTTTGACAGGTTTGATAAAAGCTTTGCTGCAGGCATTCTGTTCTTCATCTCATGTAAGTTGCCTTTTCTTCTGCCTATTTAATCTTGAAATATAATAACTTTTTAAATAATTCGTCATTTAAATGCTGATTCAAATGTGATATTTTGTAAGTGTTTGTAACTAGTTGTTGCAAGTAATCAGAGAAATAGACATGTCACTTGTTTTGTGGACACTGTTATTGCTTTGCAATTATAATTAAAGGGTTAGTTCACACCAAAATGAAAATTCTTCCATTAATTACTCACCCGCATGTCCTTCCAAACCTGTAAGACTTTCGTTCATCTTTGGAACACAAATGAAGATATTTTTGATGAAATCTGAGAGTTTTCTGTTCCTCCATTGACAGCTATGCAACTACCACTTTGATGCTTCAAAACGTTGATGAAGAGATTGTAAAACGAATTGAGCGGTTTGGTCTAAAATTTCTGAAGAGAGACGATGGCTTTATATGATTTCACATATGCTTTTATTCACATAAACATTCATCAACTCACACATCAGTTGTGGTAAACGGACACTCAATGTTCGCTTGAAGTGCGAGAACCAATGAGGTTCATTCTCGTGTTACGCAGCACGTTTGAGTTTCAGCAAAACCAATGAGATTCATTCTCATGTTACACAGCAGGTTTGAGCTTCAGCAAGAACCAATGAGATTCATTCTCATGTTACACAGCACGTTTGAGCTTCAGCAAGAACCAATGAGATTCATTCTCATGTTACACAGCACGTTTGAGCTTCAGCAAGAACCAATAAGGTACATTCAGGTTCAGTTGAGCTTCTGTTTATGTTCGCTGATCAATGTTTATGTCAATAAAAGCCTAAATTAAATCTGTTCTTCATATAAAGTGATCGAGTCTCTTCAGAAAATTTTGACTAAACCACTTGATTAATATGGATTAGTTTTACGATCTCTTTATGAACTTTTTGAAGCGTCAAAGTGGTAGTTGCGTAGCTTTCAACAGAGGGACAGAATGAAAGCTCTCAGATTTCATCAAAAAGAAACGACATGAGGGTGAGTAATTAATGACAGAATTTTTGTTTTGGGGTGAACTATCCCTTTAAATAAATTAACCTGCAATTTGTGGAACATGGAAATTATGATGTTGTGTTAAATAAAAAATATGAAAAATACTACAATATTAAATATTTATATTTAATCATTTTGTTCAATTTATTTATTTATTTAATCACATCTTATTTTTATTTAATCCTGTTCTCTCCTTTTCCCCCCACAAGGCTTTTTTGTGTTTCTGGCCATGGCTGTGTACACAGGAGTTACAATAAATTACTATGGTAAACGCTATGGTAACTGGAGGTTCTCCTGGTCTTACATCATTGGCTGGGTGTCTGTTGTGCTCACTTTCTTTTCAGGTAATGATAGTTGTTAAAAAAAAAACGCACCTTTAAATTATCTACTTCATTTGTTTATATTTTTCACACAAAAATATAAAAAATTGATATTATTTAAATGTAGTGTACTTATACACAACTAATACTCAACTAATTTTTTTTTTTTTTTTTTTTTAATTGTTGTTTAAATCTTATTAAGGGAGGTAAATTGTTTTTGAATCTGTTTATACTGAACTAAACAACACAAACTGTTTTTTACTTCAATAATATGTGGTTGTTGTTTTTTTTTATTTAGGTATTTTGTATATGTGTGCATACCGGATGCATGAATGCCCCAGAACCTCGAATCCTCACTAGAAGACTGGGCTTTATTATCACCAATATTGGAAGCCACTCTAGCACCAAAACACCATTAGCTCATGAAAAAAAAAGAACAAAGAAATTGTTAAATAAAGAATTATAGATAGTATAACAATGTGTGAACACTAACAATCTTTTTGTCTATTTTATGAAAAACTGTACAAAACAACTGGTGGAGAATCTGAACATCAAATTAAAAAAACATTCAAAATAATATACATCTTTCTATTTATTTCTCCTTCAATCCTTTCTTCATGTGTTTCTTTTGTAATTTCTTTCTATAAAACAATGGGGTTCTGCAGTCATCCAAAGAAAATTCAATACAATTAACATTGATACTATCCAGAATATAAAATATACGTGGTTTTATGTAAATAAATTTAGAAGAGTGATCAGATCATTTTCAAGTTTTTTAACGGTAGCCTACTTCGTGTGTGCAAAGTATCAAACTATATTTTAAGATACATAAGGACTTGGCATTACACAATAAGTTAGTCTAGTTGGTAAACTGCTCTTAGGTGCGCGAGCTAATGCCACAAGCTTCTTACAGAAAAGCACCACTTGGGTGTGACGCAGTGGCGTGCTGTCTCCCAATTTCACTTGATTAAATGGCTATTAAAAGCTGCTTAACTGCCTCTGCATGGGTGCGGATTCTATCGACTTCTCAAGTAAAGGCGATTCCATCACCATTAGTACATTTACTTTCGCATTTTGCCATAAAAGCAACTTGTTTCCCGTGATTCGTTAGCAGTGTGGAGCGCAGGTGCCAGTTAATAAAATGTTTCGATTGCAGTGCTCCAAAATCACATTACATCGTTTGAGTAAATTTGCATATAGCCTACACTGCACGAAATCATTTTCTTAATCGATATTTTATATTGTTTTCAGGAACAGTAAAAAATAAAATGCTTAAGCATCATTGAAACGAGATAAATTGACCGCATAAGATAGGCCTATAGGATCATTTTACTTGTTTTGAACATAAACCCCACAAAATGGTTAATTTAAAACAAAAACATTTGATAGGAATCTCGTGCTGTAGACTAGCCTACTTATAGGCTACTTTACAAATACAAACTAATAAATCAGTAAGATCATTGCATGCGTTCGTGAGAGATATGCCCATTGAATGAAACTCATTCAAACTGAGCAACTGTAATTTAGAGGATCTTCTCTTTTCGTAGAAGAGATAGTAGCCTACTAATGAAGCCGTATTTCACATTTGCAGGAATACTGTGTTTTCGTGACCAATTAAATCTATTAATTAATTTGTTCTTCTAACCCATCAGATCAAATGGAAATCCTGCGGTCGAGGATTACTACTTTCGCTCTAACATCCAACCTAATTACCTAATAGTATTGCTGCAAGACTTCTGCCAATAATGAAACACTTTTACCATTAGCCCCCGTGATTGCAGATGTGATGACAACACGATATCAACAAATTACCGCTCCATCAGTTGAGACGGAACTGAAGCACACTTGTATCCTCGCAGATTTCAATATCTACAATTAAATCCCATTTCATAGAAGCCCTGTTGCCCTGTACCGTAACATGAAATAATAATAAAAATTATACCACACACATGCTCACCAATAAATGAAATAAGAAAACGCCAAGAAATTAGAACCACAGACACAGTTCTCCATTAAACATTAGGCTATAGGCTAGGCTACTTCAGCAGTCACGTTGTTAACGATATAGCCTACTCTAGAAAGAGCATTTTACTTTTTCACAAAAGTACTAAGTGGTGAGTTGTTATCTTTATGATTTGTAAATACCCCTATCATACTCTAATTATTACTTTTTTTGGTTTATAGCCTACAGAAATCCGAGTTAGCATGCAGGAGAGGGAAAATTTAAATGGTAACGGTCGTAACTGACAGAAGCGGCACTGGAAACCATTTAAAATGTCAAACATTGTCACATGTGTAGGCCTATGTCCTCAACACATAATTGTTTATTTATGTAGGGTTATATAAAATGTTATTTTAGTAACAATAGGCTACAGAACTCTCGAAGATTTAAATCTCTAAAGCATTCATTCGTAACTGACACAAGTTGCAGCTGTTGTAATCCGTTTTAAATAGCCTAACAAGCTTTTTATTATTATTATTATTATTATTATTATTATTATTATTATTATTAGGCTATTATTACCACGATAATTTGTGATGTTGGGTTATTTTAAAAATGAGATAACAATTCAACAAACAGGGTTAAATCAGAACTCGCGGAGACCATTTAAATTGTAACAGTCGTAACAGGAGCTTCAAATGGATTGTAACAGGTGCATGCGGTTCTTTAAACGCAATCAGCCAGTGTTAGTCCTTTGTTAAGGTTCTTGACAGGTCCACGCGCCTTTTAAGCCAGTGTACAGTGAAAGTGCAGGCTTATGTCTGAGTGACTGTTGCGGGAACAAGGCTCTTGTAGCGAGGCTTTTTCAGCACCACGGGGATCGAGCGACCCTGTCCCTGCCGTTCCTCCCGCCGCCCGCATAATTAATCCATAAAGAACTCATTCCATTCTCCGCCCAGCCCTCGCGCTATTGGCTGAGTGCTAATCTACTTCCTGATTTGCTGCTGTCAGTCTCGATCCAAATAAATAGTAATGTATACCTGTACCAGCGTGCACAGGTTGCCAACGAAGATACGTTTCCGCTTTTAAGCTCCTGAAGACTGGGACCAACTGAGTGATTTTGTTTGCGACACAGGCATCTAAAAAGCCTCACGGAATTGCCCGTGTTTTCTACAAAAAGTTTTGAAATGAATCTGAACTACACATCTCCGGTCCCCCAGATGCCGACTCAAAGGTCAACGTCGTTCTTCATTGAAGATATTTTACTACATAAGCCTAAACCTTTGCGAGAGGTGTTTCCCTCGCCCTTTTCAAACTCTCTTGCCTCCCGGATGCCTCTTTTAGAGTATGGATATCCCCTTATGCCTACACCGATCCTGGCTCCTCATCCGCATCATCCACTACACAAACCTGAACACCATCCGTACTTTTTCGCATCCGGTAAGTAGCATACGCTAAATTTAAACTCAAACACATATTTAAACATATTTTTGTGCATTTAATGCATGTATTGGTGCTCACAAATTGGTGTATTTTTGTAAATATATGACCGCTATAACAAACATCTAAAAATCATTAAAATGCAGGCCTACATGCCAGTTAATATTTTAAAAAGCATTCCATAAACTGAACCCTAATTGTTTAGTTAAAAATAGGCCTATGCTGCAAATGAACCTAAATGTGATTCTTGTTTAAACATTTAATTAAAGTAAAAATTATAATTTAATGTGGTTCAATATATCTGACTAGATTTTATTTTTAAGACAATATTTTTAGTTAGAATTCGAAAGAATGAATCCTTAGTAACAGTTGTACGTATTTTTACAGTGAAAGGTGATATTCATAGATTAAAGAACCATGTGATTTCTCTGAGTAAATATAAATATAAAATGATATTAATAACTAATAATAATAATAATAAAAACTGTATGATTTTATTTATTAAAAATCACCTATCGATAAAAAAAAATCTTTATTTTTTCTAACCGATGTTTAAAAATAATTTCTATTAAAAGTCTTATTTTTTCCAACTTATATTGTGTTTTATTTTTACAATTTTTTCTACTTTAAACAAATTTTTAATTCACTTGGTCCTTAAAAACGGTTGAAATATAAACGTGAAAAGTTTACTGTAAGGCTGCAAGATATTGAAGAATTAATGATTATCAATATGTTTCCATTGCAAAAGGAATGCAGATGCCTGCGTTATTTCAGCATCATCCGGAATTACCAGGGAAGCACTGCAGACGCAGAAAGGCCAGAACAGTGTTCTCAGACTCACAGTTATCAGGACTCGAGAAAAGGTTCGAGATCCAGAGATATCTGTCCACACCTGAGCGCGTGGAACTGGCTACGGCGCTCAGTCTATCGGAAACACAGGTAATGACGTTAAATGTTGTTTAAGAATCCAGATATAATTTTCAAGATCTTATATGTGTTTACATACACTGTTAATTATTTCACTGTAAATTTACAATAAATTGCAGGTTAATAATTGCATGACTTTCACAGTAAGTTACCGTATCATTTTTACAGTAAATAATTGTGAAATGACAGCTGTTTACTGTGACTTCACAATAACTATGCCATCATATTACTGTGATTTAGCAGTAAGCTGCTGTATAATTACTGTATTTTACTGTGCAATTACAGTTAGTCTATCATATTACTGTAATTTAACAGTAAGCTGCAGTAGAATTACTGTATTTAACCATGTCTATACTGTGATTTAGCATAAATGATGGACCAAACAAAACTGATAAAAACAATGGTTTAACTTTTATTTTTTTAGAAGAAAAATACATTTTAATAACAGGAATAAACACTGGGTAACATGAATGAACACTGGGTAACATGAATGAACACTGGGTAACATGAATGTCTGTCAATATGTGTGTGAATGTGTTTACTGTGTTTACCATTATGTGATAATGGTACTTGAAAAATACAATTTAATAACAGGAATAAACACTGGGTAACAGGAATGAACACTGGGTAACAGGAATGTGTGTCTATGTGTGTGCACTGTGCATGTGTTTACTATGTGATAATGGTACTTCACAACGTAAGAGCTGAAAAGAGAAAGAAGGAGAGAGAGAAGAGAGAGTGAGAGAGGGAAGAAAAGACAAAAAGGTGGGAAAAGAGAGGGTTGCAGGTGTCTCGCTCCTTCCCTTGCAGCAGGCACCTGCATAGTATGGGTTCTGTCCACTATCTACAAAAGATAAGAAAGACAAAAAGTTTAAGTTACTCTGTGGTGCAAGTACCTGCAAGTATGGTACTCGCATTGTAAAACTAATCCTAAAATGTGTACAATTTAAGAAATTACAATTGTAAAACTCATGATAAATCAGATAAATCATGTGAATAGTACTATATCAATTAATATTAAATCAACAAACCAGAGGACTCTGAAAGTAACATGATTGAGGTTAAGCAAAAATTACATGACATGCGTACATAGTAATGCAACTCAGTAAGCCAGTAATGTGATGTAAATTTACACTTAAAACTATTGTAAAGTACGTCTGTAAATTTGACGTTTTTATTCTAACCTATCAATAACCTATAACATTGAAAAGGCATGTTTAATTCAAATAAATGTAAGAACAATGAATTTTAGACATTTTGCAGCCTGTCTAAACTCGTAGAACAGATTAAAGGGATAGTTTACCCAAAACCCCACCCTCATTCCAAACACGTTAGCCCTTCGTTCATCTTTGGAACACAAATTAAGATATTTTCTGACTCCTCCATGGACAGCAATTTTATTACCACTTTCAAGGCCCGGAAAGGTAGTGAAGATTGTTAAAATAGTCCATGTGACTACAGTGGTTCAACCTTAATGTTATGAAGCGATGCAAAAATACTTAATAGTGCGGAACGCACAAAAAGTATTCTCGTCGCATCATAGCAATAAGGTTGAACCACTGTAGTCACGTGGACTATTTTAACAATGTTTTTACTACCTTTCTGGGGCTTGAAAGCGGTTATAACATTGCAGTCTATAAGCGGGATCAGAAAGCTCTCGGACTTCTTAAAATTATCTTAATTTGTGTTGAACAAAATTCTTATGTGTTTGGAACATCATGAGGGAGTGTAATTAATGAGAGACTTTACATTTTTGAGTGAACTAACCCTTTAATAGCTTAAGTAAACATCTTACTGCATAACTAATTCTAGCTTAAAACAGAGACAGTGTTTCGTTAGTCTGTTCTGAAGTTGGAACACAACTTACATTAGACTGACATCCATTCAAAGTCAATGAGCTTCCTGATCAGTGTACAGACTTGCTGGTTTATGTGTCCTCTCTGCCTCTTTGATTTTGTACCTGTCTCTGGGTTGATGCCCAAGAAGCACATATAAACAAAAAGACAGAGAAGAAAGATGTTAGTTTAATTCAAGTGGGATTAAAAAGGTTTCAGTTCCCAGTCATCACCTTCAGTGGGTCACTGCTGTTGCAGTACTGAGCAAAACTAAAGTTAGCTCAGTTTTAACAAGGTGACATTACTTGGATTCAATTAAACAGCAACCATTTAAATAACTTAACAGCAACTGAAAAACATTTACATCACAAACACACAGTCAAGAATAGTCCTGCAACAAAGTAAGTTAGATGTGTGTGATTTACCCAGGCAATGCATTTGCACACAACAATTTACATCATTTACACGTACTGTTTGCAGAGGATGGAGGAAGAGTCTGTTCCTCCTAGAATTATTACCCGTTCATAGACAAAATGGCTCCTAATATCTTCAGATGTCGACCTGTTTTACTTTAGAATAGCACAGCTAACGAAGCTCCACTAATTCAGTGATAAACACATTTATTTTCCTATATCTTTTTTATAATAAAAAATGCACTTTATTTTTTCTGTTGACGAGACAGACAACGGCTGCTCCGTTTCACACACGGCAGAAAAATATGGACGACGCCCAGCTAGCTAACGTTACTAATTTGAGATTAATTTATTCCACCTTTGCACAAATCCACAACACTATAATGTATCTAGTTGATCATAACTGTCATAATACACACATTAAGGCCACAGCTTACCTTATAACTTTATTTCCCGGTGGTAGAAAAATGCTGTGGGAAAAGAGAGAACGCTGTTAGAGTAACGAACGTTAACTAAGAAAAGCATTAAGCAAAGCTAAAGTTCAATTTTGACGGTGTAGCTAACGTGAAGCCTCACAGTTAATAACTTAATATGGTACTACTACACTTATTAACACAACCAACGTCTGATCATTCAAATTTGCGCGCTCAAACCTAGACGCGAATCTGCTCCAGCTAAGTTACAAAAACATGAAACAGAACTTAACTAACGCTAATTTGGTTCATACTTTTAAATAACATGCAATTTCATATTAAAAACAGTCATCAAATTGACAAAGTAAAAATTAAACACTTACCGCACTGAATCCGTTGAGTGAGACCATGGAGGAGATCAGGCCAGGGAGCTCCGGGGGAGCTCAGATGACGCAGTTGCAGCGCGAAAATGACGGAATTCACAGTAGTTTCTTGTAAAAGCCCCGCGCCTGCATTATTTTCACAGTAAAAGTCTAAATACGGTATTATATTGTGAAATATCACAGTTAAAGCCTGTGAAGTGGTAATAATGTAATTACCTGTGAAATATTACAGTTATATATTGTGAAATCCTGGAAATATTTTACAGTGTAGCCTACAATTTAAACGAGTTTATTAAGGCATGTACATCGTTTGCCTTATACGCAGGTAAAGACCTGGTTTCAGAACCGAAGGATGAAGCATAAAAAACAGCTGAGGAAAACACAAGACGACCAGAAAACCCCAAATGATGTAGACAGATCGCTGGAGAACACGAGCGAGAGCGAAATGCACGAGAAAAATACAGACGGTAAAAACGGCATGAGTCCGGACAGATACACGCTGGACGACAATGAAGATGATGTCGATATTGAAGATGACATTTGCTCTCCTGAACATTTACTTTAGTATTATCACCCTCATGAACCTCAACAGCAACAAATTACATATTCATTTCAAATTTTTTTTTAGATAGGAAATTATATATAGTTTTTTTTTATTTTTTTTTTATTTTTTTACATCAGTCTATCCTACTGTTCAAGCGCTTAAGAATTTTTTTTAGACACCTGAAGGACATAAAAATAATGCGTGGTCATTCAGCATTGTTATTATTATTATTATTATTATCATTATTATCATTTATCACAATGGTTATGGCTTTGTGACTGACGACTCTGATCATTTTTGTAAATGTGGAATTAATGGTACGTAATGTACTGACAATCTGTAAATAGATTTATGATATTTACTTGCTAAATAATCATTCAAGAAATGTAACAATTAATTTTCATTCCAATTGAAGTGTAACATTTTACATTTTCAGCACTTTCGCGGGATGATATTGATTGTTTTGTTTGGCATGTGGACTGACATATTTATGAACTCTAAAACTGTGACTTGTCATTTGTTAAAACTAATAATGTATATAAACAATGTATATTGAGTGAATTATCTAAAATAATCCTTAAACGAGCAGCGT
This sequence comes from Squalius cephalus, assembly GCF_949319135.1. Classification (NCBI taxonomy): domain Eukaryota; kingdom Metazoa; phylum Chordata; class Actinopteri; order Cypriniformes; family Leuciscidae; genus Squalius; species Squalius cephalus. The sequence goes on from NC_137145.1 coordinate 12,700,079, forward strand.
CTTCTTTCTTTGTGCTTTGAAAGCCTATGAATTCAATATTTCATTCAAGAAGTTCTTTAGATTATTAAAATGTTCTTGACAATGAGAAAAAAATGGTTCTTTTAAGAACTGTTCACTGAAAGGTTCTTTGGGGAACCAAAAATGGTTCTTCAATGGCATCGCTGAGAAAACCCCATTTTGGAACTTTTATGTTTAAGTGAAGAGTAACGAATGGTAGGCTACTAATTATTACATTACAACAGTAATTACAACATTAACAATATAAGAGTAATATTGGCCGAATAAAAATAATAAGAAAGCGCGTGGAATAAAATCAATCGATTTGTCAATAAACAACTGCTTGCATCATATAGCTACAAAATGGCACATTTATCTCTGATTTTTGTTTCTCATCTATTATTGATTTAATAAGCTTTTCTTTATTATTTATACAAACTTAATACATAAATAATGGGACTGACTCACTTTAAGCAGCCTATTGTTCTCAGTGGTTAGTTTTTAAGGAATAAATCCCTGTTCTTGGCCGTGCAGCAGAGATCTGAGCCTGAATGTATGAGCATATTTTTGTATTGTGGGTTTGGAATTGGTCGTTGATCATTGGAATTGTTCTTGGACAATGGATAGACTTCAATTTGTCCTTTGTAAACTCACATTGTATATAGCCTATTATTGACTATTCCTTCACCTATGATATGTTAAATTCAGTTTACAATGCCTCTACTGTCTTCACAATGGGCTTGGTGTTATGTTAGGGTCGCTTTCATTTTTCGCGATTTAAAAAAAGACTTGGCCTGCATTTAATTACAATTATTCGTTTAAGACGAATTTCTGTCCGTAATTTTCATATTTCAGTGCTCGTTGTGCAGTTATCAACCCGTCAATGTTTTTACAACACTAAGATGTGTGAATCTATCCACGTTGTTTTTCGCGCGGTCATTTGTCACTTGAATGTGTCTGGCTTCCGGTGTCATTTTGATTTTGCCTGTACAAAAAATACTGCTTTATATTGCAAACTTTAAATTGTTATCATATTATTTTAATTTCATTATCATGAAACACACCGGTTAGTAGCACACATATATAAGTTTAAACCGTTTACGGCACTTTGTTATTCTTCTAGTTATTTACCAATAGCTAGGCGCGAATCGGAAGTTTAGCACGTATTTTAATATATATATATATATATATATATATATATATATATATATATATATATATATATATATATATTCCAAAATAAGGTGGATAATAATAATAATAATAATAATAATAAAATACAGTAGCGTACTTTCTGAGGTAGGCTACCGTCCGATGCAGACAGCGATCGCAAGTGTTGCTATGGTTACCTACCCACTCAAACCCGATTTCTGTGCGCGAAACGCTGTTGACACGAACTATATGTGCACGAATTTATGTGTAGTAAAAAAATAAATAAATAAATAAATAAAATAAAAGGATACATATCTTTTTAACCTCTTTGAGTTGGGATAGGTCTTGGTTAGGGAGGGCACAAACTAATTCGCTCTTCAGTTTTAATTTAAAAAAATTATTTACTCGTCTTAAAGCATACTTTAAGACTCAACAGGTGTCCTTAAATAACCAAACATGAATTTCTATTAGAAAATAAATCTAAAGCTTAAAATTTTAGATAAAATATCTACAATGTTAACATGTGTAGCAAGGGGTTGCTCACGTTTATTTGTAGCGTTATGGCAACAGTCCTTTAAATAATAATAATAATAAAAAAAAAACTCTAACAGGGTATGTGGCACACTTCCATCCTTTGAAAAGCAATTCATGTCGTTTTCAAAACGTGATTCTGATTTAGCCGGGGGAAATAAAACACTGCAAGAGAATAGGCCGTGCGGAAGGTGATCAATTAAAAGATTAAGCGTTTTGCAACACATGGACGCATCTGCATGTTGCTCTAATAGCAGAGCCATCAGCTCATTTTCAGGGGCCTGCCGCCTCCTTCAGCACTGTCCACAGATCAAAGCCTGCCTCAGTCTCCCAATCCGTAAAAAGGGATGCTAATTCAACCTCCTTCATGTGCGGTTGAGAGAGACCCCTTCAATTAACTGATTTCAATGGCAGGAAACACAGAAAGAGAGAGAGGAAAAAAGATGCAAAGAGAGTCGGTCTGGAAAGGCAACATTTCTCATTAATTCAAAAGGTCCAGCATTTATTAGCCTCGCCTCTGAGGCTTAACACTGAAAACGCAGAGTATCAAAGCAGACATGATGGGTTAAATAGAGGCTATAATCTAATTAAAATATTACATAGGAGTAAATAGCTCTTTGATAACGATCTAAAGCTTCCATTAAAGAAATAGGTGCTTGAGCTTGTTTTAGGGGGAAAATTATCACTTTAAATACAGAAAACAAGTTTGTGGGGCTCTAATAAGGGAGGCTTCAAAGTGTCATCCTTATTTGACCTATTTTTTTCTCTCAGTGAAAGAAAAGGGCAGGCGAAAGTGGATATAATCAGACTAATAGCCGGGAACTGACAGAAAACGGCACGTTACACTGGGTTAATGGTGCATCCAGGTGTGCTTGAAGAGATTGGTGCTCTTGTGCACAGACCTATTGAAACAAGGGGAAAATAGCAGGATAATGCAAAGCCAAGAAAGAAAACCACACAGCATTTCATTCTAGATTTCTTTATATATCGAAAAATTGTTTTTGGAATCAGTAAGCAGTGGATTATGTGCTACACACCTGTTCCACTTTCAGTGCTTTGCAAATGAGCACGGTTACAAGAAGTATTAGGTATATATACAGTACACACAAAGTTAAAGCAAGGAAAAATAAGGATTCTATAGAAGCGCAGTTAACAGAACTCATATGCCTGTTGCATCATAGTGAATAAAGGCTTTAGATTAAATGGCATGAATGTTTCTGAAGCGAGCCACGGCACGTTTCTCATCCTCGTGCCGTCTCAACATCTCCAGAGTGGCCAGATGGATTGGGTCCGTTTCCTGAGGATTCTGGGGCTGCTCTCCGTTTCTGTCCTTTGTCTTTGGAGAGGGTTTGGGCTTTGCAATAGTTTTGGCATATTCTAAAGCCTGGTCAAAATGAAATTGCATAAATGATTTGAGATTGAATTTTTATTTAATATACATATATATATATATATATATATATATATACACATGAAGGTTATAGCCACAATTTAAATATTCTATTAATAATAAACAATAAAGAAATAAATTATTACATATACACACACTTAAACCACTCTGGATGCAAGATATATGATTTACGAATTAAAGGGATAGTTCACCCAAAAATAAAAATTCTGTCATTAATTACTCACCCTCATGTCATTCCAAACCTGTAAGACTTTCATTCATCTTCGGAACACAAATTAAGATATTTTTGATGAAATCTGAGAGCTTTCTGACCCTCCGGTGACAGCTACGCAACTACCATTTTGACCTTCGAAAAGTTCATAAAGACACCGTAAAAATAATCCATATAAACTGAACGGTTTAGTCTAAAATTTCTGAAGAGACTTGATCGCTTTATATGATGAACAGATTGAATTTAGGCTTGACATATTCATATATACATCAACTCACACATCAGTTGTGGTAAACGAAAACTCAAGTAGGTTACGCAGAACATTTGAGCTTCCGCAAGAAACAATTGACCCTTTTCTCATTTCCAGGTTCTTCAAAAGCAAAGGTGCACGCGTGTCAAGCAGGTTCAGTTGAGCTTCTGTTTATGTTCGCTGATCAATGTTTTGTGAATAAAAGCCTAAATTAAATCTGTTCTTCATATAAAGCGATCGTGTCTCTTCACAAATTTGGACTAACGAGCTCAATTCATATGGGTTAGTTTTACGATCTCTTTATAAACTGTTTTAAGGCATCAAATTGTCAGTTGAGTACAAACGGAGGGACAGAAAGCTCTCAGATTTCATCAAAAATATGTTCATTAGTGTTCCGCAGAAGAACATGAGGGTGAGTAATTATGAGAGAATTATAATTTTTGGGTGAACCATCTCTTTATGTAAAGCTCATGTTTTCAGAATGAGATTCTCCTATACCTTTCTCCTGGGAACGGTGTCCTTGTTGTCATTGCCCACTGGGTCCTTGGCCGACAGAGATGGAATCCTACTTATCTTCTTGTTCTGTTCGCGGATCACATTTGAATACAGCTTCTGTCGTCTAATTTTCTCTGCCTGACAGCAGTGAAAGAAAGAGCAGCAAGATTACAAAAGGGAGCTTTAATTACCTAAGCCATTTCTCTCCTAAGGCCCCTCTGTTTCTTTGTACATCCATCCATGAAGCTACTCAACAGCTGCAAATAAAACTCATCATCCCTCCAGAATCAGTGTTAACACCTCTCCCAGGCTGTGAGCGGTAAAAAAACAAACATTTTACATCAGCCGAGCTCTTTTTGCTTTTTGAGGGCTATGCTCATTAGATTAGTTGGTCTATTTCCATTGTGTTCAGAAACACAAGTCTTTTAAATTCATGAGGAAATGAAAAGAGGGGGCTATTGAGACACGGCCATACTTGACAATTGGACGTAGCAATTAGGGATTAGCTAAATCAATATTCAACAAAGAGAGCACCAATTATCCATTGAGTCTCTTTCATATAACTCCACACACAAATTATTCAGATTTAACAACATTATTTATGAATATCGTCAGATGCTTAAGTCTTTATACAATTTGAAGTGAGTATTTACCACAGCTTCTGGTATTGTGTTTGTAGGTCCAAGACCTCCAAGCTTCACCTCCTGTTTCATGCATTTGTAGTCCTTTAGCGTATAAGCCTGAGAAGACATTTTGTAATGCATAAATATTTATCCACTATCCGCATAACTGTTATAAACAGCAAAGATATTGTGAGAAAAAGTAGAAGAAACTGTCTTGATCTTAAGGTGCACTCATGCAACAATCCACAAACAAAAGCGCTAATCAGGTCAGGCTCCTTCAGGTTCTCAAGGCTCAGCCATTGGTCATGGACACTGCAGGATGGCTGTTTTCCACTCTGATCTGCTTCCCCTTGGACTGCCACACTAGCTGTTTTACAAATTTATCCCATAATCCTATGAGACATGATGGCGGGCACATCAAGGTGAGGAGATCAAGCTTCTCCCAGGAAAGCAATCTGTTTTATGGTGTAAGAACCGTATAATCCGGACACAGCATCAAGTGGATGTGTTCCATGACATAATGACCCTTAAATTGTGACGTCTTCATGCAGCACTGAACACTTTAATGATCTGTTATAAAATTCGGTTTTATTTACTTCAAACCTCCATAACTTTCTTTTTACTGTAAAACACAAAAGAATATATTTTGAAAAACATCTCAGTGTTTTTTAAATCCAATTAGTAAAAGTTTTTGTCCATACAATGAAAGTCAATGGGGTCCAATATTGTTTTGGACCCCACTGACTTTCATTGTATGGACATAATAAATGATGACGGAATTTGTATTTTTATGCGAACTATCCCTTTAACACTCCTTCAAGTGAATGGACACAACTATTGAGTAAACTTAAATATTCTATCTATGTAAATGGTGGCCGTCGCACGTTGTTGTTGAGTACGTCTGCTCCTAAGAGAGACTTTCCTGCAGAGCTCAAGGTGCTAGAGGACAAAGAGGCTATCATTAAATGCAAATCACCATCTTACCAGCCCTGGTCCGCACAGACGGGGGTGCTGCTTAATCACCTTATCCTCTAACGCTTTTCAATGTCGTCTTTGTGACCGTGCCTTATATCATCATCTCATTGCAATTAAGAGTGTCTTCAATTACTTATACAATTAACCTGCTGTCTGAATCGGCCCACACAATAATCGTTACATCTGCACCAGGCCCCATTGAGATACTGTCATGGCAACTTAAAGATGGTTACTAAGTATAAACAGGACGTTGAAGTCATTGAGCTATTTGTTTTGCTATATTGCTAATTATTACAAGAATTGTGCCATGTGGGTTTAAATCAGGTTTTTTTTTTTTTTAAATGATTACTTTGCTGTTTATCACTTCATTTATTTACACTGTGAAACAATATATCAATATATTATAAATAGAATTTTATATTTGAAATGTTTTATTTTAAATTTATTTGAAACCCTGTTTTTAGCTAAGTAGTGTCAGGCTGTAAGATGCTAAAAGTGTCATACTAGACAAGGGGTGTCCAAACTCAGTCCTGGAGGGCCACTGTCCTGCAGAGTTTAGATCCATCTTGCCTCAACACACCTGCCTGGAAGTTTCTAGTATGCCTAGTAAGACCTTGAGTAGCTGGTATGTGTTTTAACTTAGGCTGAAGCTAAACTCTGCAGAACAGTGGCCCTCCAGGACTAGATACATGATGCAATGCATGAACGCAAAGCACACTGATTCTTAAACTAAACACATACACACCTTATAATTTGTTTTAGCCTTCAGCTGTCTGAGTTTTTCCATTTGTGAAAGGTAACCTTCTGAGCTGCTTCTGTGGATTGGATTCAGCTGCTGCTCTGATCTATCCGAGCCGAGTTCTGTGTCGCTGCCGTTAGCTCGTCCTATAGGGGGCAGCACCGTGTAAGGAGCAGAGATCTGCATTGGGGGCACAAAGGGTCCCACGCTCTCCTCATCATTGGGCAAAAGCTCAGGTGGATAGTGGCTGGCCTCCACTTGAGGAGACAATTTTAGTATTGGTATCCTACAGAAACATGGAGCACATCATGAATGCCAAGGCTTAGGGAACATGTTTAGCATATTACATGCTCTAAATTCATTATTAAAAGTTAACACCAATAAAATCGATGTATTTAAAGATGCAGTGTGTAATTTATGTGGCATTAGTGGCACCAAATGGTATTAATAAATAATAAATAAAATAAAAAAAGTCAAAAAAAAATGGTAAAAGTCCTTTTTTAATAAATAAATACATAAATATCATTAAGTATTTTGGATAGAAAATTTACTATCTGAACAAACCTTGCCTTGGTCATTTTATATGACGTTTTAAGAGACCACACTCATGAGTGTCTGCAGGGGTCCTCTCTCAATTATATAATTTCCTGTTTTATGTATTTTTTCTGCATGTTGGTTGCATAACAAGGCTTTGTTGGTGTGAAGCCATTTTGTTACAAAAAAATATATAAGAAATAATAATAAAAGATCATGCCTCACAAATCATACTTCAGGATTTCTTCTTAATAATTTATGATAATTCTTTTTTTCCATTGTGACCCCACAACAGTTGTATCACCCTGGCATTTTTTATAGGCTAGTTTATGAACATACTATGAATATGCATACTTGATACTGTGGGTTCATGTTGGGATACTTGCATAAAGTATGTTTGTGGACTTGCCTGAGTCTGTTGTGATTCTTGAATGATGAATTTTCAAATGCATTGGTAAGAGGTTTCCCAGCATGCCTCTGGGGAACACTTCTGTCCACAGCGTATACCACTCCAGAGTGGGGGGCTGGGGAAGACACAACAGCTTTTGGAGTTAATCCCATCTGCACTTCTGAATTGGGAAGCACAGAGTGATAACCTTGTTGTAAAAAGGGTGGATTAAACAGATCAGGCCTGTCCCATTGCAGTGCTTGAGAAACAAGCGTTAAAATGGTCTCTTTCTGGGAAAGATTCAGTGGCTGTGCTGGATTGGCAGGTGTGTGGAGGTTTATGTTAAGTTTGAAGGATGGTGGAGCATGACTGTGAGATTGAAGTTCAGACTGGTGTTGTGGTGGATCATGGGTGTAGGCCACAGGAGTTTCCTCAGAGTCCTGCGATAGTTGATCAACGCTGATGACGTGTCTATCTGTTAGGGGTTTAAGGTGTGCTCTGGGTTTGGATTCAGGAACCGGTGGCTTGAGCTGATCTTGGTGGTTGCTGGTTCGCTCCCTCCTCTTCGGTTCCTTCCTCTCTTTATGGCTCTGCTATAGTCAGGGGAAAAAATAAAGATTGATTTAAAATCTCAAGTCAAGAAACCTTACAATACTTACAATACAGATTGTTTCAGAGCACCTTCACAATCATAAACAGGAAAATTACAGAATCACTGATGCAAACTACATCAAATATGAGACAAGTTAAAATTCTGCAGTAAAGCAGCTCTAGCTCAAGTCAGTTCAGAGTTGGTTCAGTTCATTTACTGTGAAAAGTTAATCAATTATGAAGTTCAAGTTCAATTCAGCTATAAGCAGCTCTACAGAAGACAATAGTGTCGTTATTCAGCCCAAGTCAATTCAGTGTTGATTCAGTTCAGTTCAATAACAGTATCGATGTTGCAAAATCCATCAGTTACAATACAAATTTGATTCAGCTATAAAACAGCTCTACAGAAGACAATAATTGAGCCATCACCTAGCTCAATTCCTTTCAAACTTTGTTCTCATCTGATAGTGTCAGTGCAGTGTATTTTAAACCCCAACTAAGCAAGCCAAAAATCTGACCAAAGCACTGAAAATGGATTCTGCGTTAAGATGACAAAGCTAAAATCTGGATGCTGTTTTTCAAAGTCTGAAGGCACAAAAAGAATGAAATTAGAATAAATGAAATACTTTCCCCAAATATGATGAGAAATCCATTTGCACAAAATAATGCCCCTTAAATATTAAATTACAAATGCAAGCATAACAAAGGTTTAGCCAATAGTGTCCCACGCACTCTAATTCAAACTATTTCAGGGCAAGGGCTGAAAGAATCCATCCTATTGAGCAGAGATATGTCCTTATATAACCGTGGCTTCACAGCTATTGTCATGAACGAGAGGAAAGAAAGACAGGAGCATTTATATAATGTTTCTTTGTGGCGAGCCTGGCATGCATGGGGGACCGACGGACATTATTCTTGTGAGGTCTGGAACTGTGCCTCAGCATGTAATGCCTCTGATTTAGCCAACACCAGCTTGCACCATTCTTAATGGGAAAATATTTACACTCCTCTGCTTGCCGGCATTAAGGTGACCGTTCAAGTGCTCAAAATAATGATGCTTCTCCATTCCCCCTCTTTCCTCGGCACAGGCTCCTTTTCAAGACATTTCAGAGGCTCCATTGTGCCTGAACAACTCTATCAGAAATTGCGTCCATCACAGCAGAAATGAAATCCCGGGTGACAGTGTGCCCACTGTGCAGACATTTTCATCTTGAGAGGAAGCCCTCGCAGACTGTTATGCATTAGGCCAATGGGTTGTGCCAAGCAGCCCCACCTACGTCTGCACAGATAGAGATGGATGGAATCAATAAAGTGAGCTCTCTACCTTCAGTTTTTGTGTTTTTTGGAGCCACATCAGCTCGGGATCCCGGACATTGTCTTGACTCTCCGGGCTACGAGCGCTGATAGTCTCGTAAGTGGTTTTCCTGGGCTGTGGGAAGAGAAGAAAGAAGGGTCAGGGGAGTGACTGCTTGATAAGCCTCCTTTTAACAATTCACCTGTTGCCATGTAGATGAAATGCTATTATTTCGCCTCACATTTTTATTCAAGTATTGACTGCAAACAACAGGGGTGAACTGTGCACCGAGAGAGCGAAACAAAGACATCCGTGAGAATGAGAAGAAATGGCTGGGCGATAAATTACATGCCGCTTTTGGTGTAAACGTGTGCTGACAGTTGTAATTTATCATCCACCTACTCAAAAACGGCGCTGACAGCCAGTCAGGTTTGTCAATAAAATTATTCGACCCTGAGTGTCTGGCAAACTTAACAATTCAATTGGCTTTTTATGATCAACTTTTCATTCTTAATTACTATCCACAGCTCCTCTGAGCCGACCTACATGTGTCAAGAAGAGTGTTCTATTGATTCTCTTTAAAATGATTCTCTCGGAGATAAGTGTCTAGATACATCCACGTTACATCAGTGCACTCTCTCAATTTTTCTTAATGTACCCGTTCAGAGGCGGAATATCTACAGCTAATGCTGTAATGAAAATCATTTAGTAAACTTCCAGTCACTTTGGCTGCTGAGGACAATTCTCACCGATCAATGGTATTGACAGCTTGCGGCGTCCCTGAATGCATGCGGCTAATTCTGAAAGCGTGAATAGAGGAAGGTCAAAGAGACACATGAAGCTGTGAGTGGATTGAGTTGTAACATATCCATCAATAAACAGGCAGCCATGCTGGTCTATGTATTTAACGAAAGGCCATGTGCGCAAGGAACTGATTTGTGAAACACCAGCCCCATTGGTCTTCAATTAGTGGTTCCAAAAAGATGGATGGATGGATGGATGGATGTTCATATTTTCATACAGCAATTGGACTGTGTGAAATAGTTCAAGTTTGGAAAGTTTGGAAATCGCACCAAAAAACAGCATTGCAAAACAACGAGCAGGCAATGCGCAAATGTTCATAGCAGCGATCCTCATTATAAATGAAAATATCTATTGGGGCAAAAATGTTTTGCAATATCCGTTGTTCGTTATGCTGCACGGTTAATAGGAGGCTGCGCATCCAGCTCATTTTCCTGTATCGGGCAAGTATCATTTCGAGTAGAGAGATTGAGCTGTGCTGTAACAGGTGTGTGAGTAGCAGACATCACAGACCTGCCCTTCATGTCCTCTTAGCCGCAGCAGGCCACAACCTCTGCCCCATCCACGACCACTGCCTTTTGTCTGCCATTTTAATAATCTCAATCAAATTGAGGAAATGATCAAACAAAATTGCATTTTGAGCTTCATAAGCTGTGTAATATCTATTCTGTTAAATTGGGGCCCGTAATTGCCTCTTGGGGCGAGACGTGGCACAACAAAGTCAGGCGATTGGAGCTTGCCATTTTCCTCAAGACTGGGAAACACAGCTTTTGCGATGAAGACTTCAAAGGGCCGCAATTCTTGAATTGCATTTGGTTGCTATTGTGACCGCCCAGGCAATCTTGATTAGGTGTTTACACTGAGGTAGGGTATACAGTGGCAGAGAGCCGCGGAGCCTTGGTCTAGAGCTATTAAGAGATTGTACATTATGTTTCTGGCTTTGAAGTGAGGGTCTGGGGGATGACGAGGGATTGGGGCTGAGTGCAATGGCAGAAGATTGCACTGCTACTTCTGTCTTTATCAAAGGGGTCTCTGCTGGAGCTCATCATCACTCCCACACATGCCGGTAGGAAGTTGGTGCATTATGAGATTGTGTACATTTAATAACACGGCTAATTATCGGGAGTTAGGGGTTTGTGAAAGAGTAAATAGTGGCTTTTTAAAAGCCCAACAGACGCTCTGATAATGATGTCGAAAACTGATGGGAGCTGAGGGGCTTTTTATTCCCTTTGAAGGAAACGGGGCCAGAAAAAAAGGGCAAAAGTAAAGGCTGTGTATCAAATTTACGAGCAGGCGCTTAGCTACATAACGAACGGAAGGCGTGAGGTTTTGTGCTCTCTCATAGTAGGCAAATGACAAAAAAGCAAACCTTTAACCAAGTGGCCAAAGTATTATGATTGCCCTTCATGTGTTACGTTGCACTGCAAAAGCCTTGTTGTATGATAATCTGCCACGAAGAACTGATTTCTTGAAAGAATTTAGACGTTCACATGTTTAAGAATTTCCAAGTCTTTCATTCTAACGTCAATATATCAATATATTTCATATCATTATTTGTGCCCAGGTTGGTTTAATAATCATATTTAAATGCATTCCATTAATCCTTCCCTGGGGGGGAAAAAAATATCTGACTGATATTTTTCATGAACAAACAAACATTTGTTTTCTCTCTTGGAATAATACAAGGAATTTCAAGAATTACAACCTGTTCACAATGAGTTATCCATATCTGTCAATCCTTTACAGTGGCTTTTCAGAAAAATCTATACAGATTTACATCTCTTAATCTTTTAAAATGATCTTGACTGAAATGTACTCTCATACAGAATAAAATAAACAAGGCTATATGGAAAATTTGAAAAAGTTGCCACTTTTTTTTCAAGGGATGTGAAATATAAATAAACTCAAAATAAACATTTTTCAATGAGCCGCATCTATAAGACTTACAATGTTGCCTTGTAAATGGAACTTGACAGTGCACCATATTTCTTGGAAAGACAATGCGCTGAATTCATACCAGGGCACCGCTGGTGCATTCAGGGCACCATCTAAAGCGGGGAGAGCTTTGCTCTGTTTACCATGTCACAATGCTAACGGCTCTTCACTATGCTAATGCAGCTGATGTGAGACATTAAGGTGGGACTGGGCTCAGATGGGCTGGGTAAGGTCTTAAATTTAGCAAATACACATGAGCCACAGTGTGCAGACAAGCCAACCCTGCCAATTATACCCTGGGCCAGGTGCACTGATAACTAAGAGCCTATTGGTAGCCATGCCCCTCTGATGTTCTTAACAGCCACTGTTGTGCAGATCAACTCATAATAGGCACTACATAGACAGACATGATTCATTCTCTTCTCTCTGCTCCATCTGAAGACTGTGTCTGCCAAATTAATTTCCGTGACACAGGCAGTGTAGTCTCCTTAAAACCAGAAGCAATGAAAACACCAAGGTCACTTATTCAGATTAAAAGATAAAGGTCAGATCATGATATGGCCTTGTTTGTGCGTTAAAAATTGTGAATATTTATATACAATCAAAAACATAAGGAATGTCTCTAGACTAGATACACTGCATATTCACAACTTGTGATATGCAGCTAACTTAAGTTAACATAACTTAAATACTTAAGTGCTTGTAACTTCAGTTAACTTAAATACTTTATGGCTTCTAAAAAATATAAAAGATGAATACAAAAATTAACAAAACAAGACAACAGTCATTATGTAGTTAATACAATTAATGGTGAATTACATTAAAAAAACGATAGCGATACTTCATTCAGGATATTGGGTAATTAAAAAATTATTTTATGAATGGAGTCATCATTTGCATGAAAATGTCTATGGAATAACACTAGCCTTGGGCCTAAACTACCCAATATCTGACATTGAGGATGCTGTGACAGTATGCTGTGTTAGTCCACCCTCTAGTGGTTAGCCATGAGACTTCAATTTGGTCACCAATGCTTCCAGTCAAATACAGTAGTCAACATTTAAAGTGGATCAAAACCTTTCATCAAAGTTGTACATGAATTTCGAACAATACCCGTTCTTGTCTTAGGACAACTTTGATTAACTTTTTTATGTTGACACTTAAAATGTTGACTATAGTATATAGTATATGGTATAAGCTAAATTTAATCATGCAATACCTATAGAAGAGAATAAAGAATGTCGGAGAGAAAAAAATAAACCTATTAGTTTCCATAAATGGGGGGAATGTTCCAAAAATACTTACTTGCTTTGTCTCATCTGGTTTATTCTTATGCTGATGAGCTTTCAGGTAAGACCCCTGCTTATGTGTGTTGATACCAAGAGTTGCTTTGTTACGCTCCACAATGTGTTTCTCATCTCTGACTGGCCTCAGATCAGAAAGATTTTGTGATCTTATCTTCTGGGGAGAAACTGATTTGACATTCAGATGCTTTCCATTATCCCATGCTGTGCCTTCAGAGGACATGCAAGAAATTTTTGATTCGGGGGTCTCGAGAATGTCTTCCTGTTGTGGGTGCAGGTGGAAAGGAGGTGAAGGTGGCTGGGATAAAGTATTTTCCATCTGAGCTGTGGGTGGATTACTGACAACGACATAATCTTGCCTGCTACCTAGAGCAAAGTTCTCCAAAGGTTCAATACTATCTTCAGACCCCTCAAACGAGTCGAGAGAAAGTCTCTCGTTCAGCTGGTTGAAAACCTGAGCCCCTTCCTGATTCTTCCTCCAGTTTGGGTCGTAGCGCAAGTACGCGTATTCATCTTCAGGGGGAGTTTGTCTGAAATATTTCAAAAAGAGTTAAGAAGAAATAAGTCATAAACACTTAGCTTTAAATTGAAGAGCAGGCTGGGTACGTCTCATTTAGTGCTTTCGGCATTGTCAGTAAGACCGTCTGAATGCCTCAAACAGCCATCAAAACACAAGGAAAAAAAATCAGATACACTTCTCAGCCGAAGCGAAATGGTAATAGCGTGTTCTATTCTCTCCCCCCACCGTCTTCTCTTACCTCTAATGACTATGGGTCTGAAGACCACAATTTGGGGATAGTTTTGCAAATGGCTAATTCAAACATATGAAATAGGTTCAAACTACAACCTAATGTGCTCCTAGCATCATTGGATGAAAAGATCTCATTAAAATAATTAGAAGAGTGCCTCTTTGTTGTGTGCCTCTGAATAGTACAAGATGCTCTTCACATCCCATGATGCCAAATACGAGGCTGCCTGGATGCATGGCACTTCAGCCAATGAGGGCAAAGGGCAAGGAATGGCTCTGTAATGATTCCACCGACATGGTCTTGAGAATGCGCCGTGGGCCCGCAGCTGTGACGGGGTCGTTAACATGCAAAGTCTCTCTTGTGTTAATATAAATGTGTCAGAATTAAATCCAATAGGAAACACAGACTCGTTTCATTCTGAATGCGACACTTGAGTCTCTTTAAAGACAATGTGTGCAGTAAAGAGGATGTAAACTAAATGGGTAGTTATTAGCTTCAATTATATTATGTTAAATATTGCTGCACGCCATTAATTCACAGGATTTCATTCTTGAGCATGAAAATATTATGAGGGAGCTGCTTCGCTTCCACAATAAAGTCTTTGTCAAGGTTCGCCATAACCATTATGAAAAAAACTGTGCATGGGGTTAAGTACCTCTTCAGCGCATCGGCTATCAGTCTGCAAAAAATTAAAACAAACGCCTCCCGTTTTTATCCCGAGGCAGATTTTGAGTGGCGGACACAACAGTTGGGCTGGAGATGAAGGAGTGGAGACAGATGCGGTGATCCACACTTCAGATTCCAGCAATCTGTGTTCCGGCAGCGCAGAGAGCTCGTTCATTCATTGGCAACAAAGCAACTGCTTTTTAACAGACTGCTGAATGAGACCTTATTGTGGTAACATACTGCAAACTAAAAATCTAATTTTCCCTAAATGAGGGTACTTGTTTGGAAAGTACAAACATTAGTGGGTATTTCGGCTCAATTAAAATGCAAGCGCATTGCAAACATCATTTTCAAAGACTGGGTTAGCAGAGCAGCTAAACACAAAAAAACTCAGTCATTTTTTTTTTTGGTGATGTCTTTCATTTCGTTTTTTTCAGGTATAGACCTTATTCAGAGCAGCGCCATGACAGCTATAAAAGCGAGGCTGTTAGGGATACACTTGTTTTCAGTGGCATCTGCTGTAAAAAGCTGTGTAAAGCTCCTAAATCACTTGAAATTTTCCACAGCTTACATTGTCTGGAGCTTTTTGTCAATTTAAATTTCTTGGAAATATATTTTTGCAGTGTTTCGTCAGCAGAACAATCCAAAAACACATTAAATAACAGGACATTCACTGAAGAGATGTATGTCAATCCCTCACAGCCTCGATTTAATTCCTGTTAAAAATCAAAGACAGCGCTGCTGTGAATAAGGTTTATTGCCGTTGTTTATTCAGCGTGGTTTATTTTAGCAACAGAAGCTAAACTTGACATTCAAAACAGAGGGACATTCGATAGGCAATTCACTCTCATTGATACACGGTTCTTAGCCTACAACCTAATCCATGAATGGTTACCTGTATTGCCTTGTTTAGTACATTTAAAACATTTTACCTAAATATCACATGTGAAAAATAGATCATAGCAGATGGAAGACACACCTTAAGTGAGACAGTTATGATCCTGGAAAGTCTATTGCTTGGCTCATTCTTCTGTACTTTTGACCTCTGGGTCACACCTAGTTACAGGTAACTTTAAAGCAGCTGACAGTAAATATTAGATGTGCAACTAAAGCAAAAGGTAACTTTATTATGATAATAGACTGAATCCAACCAAACAGAGGTTATCAGGTTGCTATCAGAACTGTTTCTGCTCAAGAACTGAAAAAAATGAAAGAACCCAACATATTCTTTAATTTGGTCATCACCAGCACACCAGAGGCCTGTTGCATGAAGCTAGTTGAACAAACTCTGAGTTTCATAGTAGGTTTAGAGTTGACAAAAGCAAACAAATACAACCTGGCTTAGATCAGGTTCACAACACTCCATTCTCTGTCAACTCAGGTTTAATCCAGAGTTTGCAATTACATCGGAAGCACGTGCACCTGAAAGTGCAACACATGCAGTGTACAGCCAATCACACGGAACATGGAGAGCATCGGTTTAATTCAATTTTCGTGAGAGAGTCAGTGCAATTCACTTCTCTGCCGAAGATTTACAGATAGTTATGAAAAATGTCATAAATAGAAATGCGTTTATAAGTCAGGAATAAACACTGTTGCTGCAGTGAAAGTTTGAGAAGGCAGCTAAAAGAAAACATCAGACTATATCAATGCGTTTGATATGAGTTTAAATAATAATTTATATCGGTCCACAACAAGCTCAAAATAAAATACTTCAGCTTAATCATTTTAAATGCTCTGTGTGTGTGTGTGTGTGTGTGTATACACTCACCTAAAGGATTATTAGGAACACCATACTAATACTGTGTTTGACCCCCTTTCGCCTTCAGAACTGCCTTAATTCTACGTGGCATTGATTCAACAAGGTGCTGGAAGCATTCTTTAGAAATGTTGGCCCATATTGATAGGATAGCATCTTGCAGTTGATGGAGATTTGTAGGATGCACATCCAGGGCACGAAGCTCCCGTTCCACCACATCCCAAAGATGCTCTATTGGGTTGAGATCTGGTGACTGTGGGGGCCATTTTAGTACAGTGAACTCATTGTCATGTTCAAGAAACCAATTTGAAATGATTCGATCTTTGTGACATGGTGCATTATCCTGCTGGAAGTAGCCATCAGAGGATGGGTACATGGTGGTCATAAAGGGATGGACATGGTCAGAAACAATGCTCAGGTAGGCCGTGGTATTTAAACGATGCCCAATTGGCACTAAGGGGCCTAAATTGTGCCAAGAAAACATCCCCCACACCATTACACCACCACCACCAGCCTGCACAGTGGTAACAAGGCATGATGGATCCATGTTCTCATTCTGTTTACGCCAAATTCTGACTCTACCATCTGAATGTCTCAACAGAAATCGAGACTCATCAGACCAGGCAACATTTTTCCAGTCTTCAACTGTCCAATTTTGGTGAGCTCGTGCAAATTGTAGCCTCTTTTTCCTATTTGTAGTGGAGATGAGTGGTACCCGGTGGGGTCTTCTGCTGTTGTAGCCCATCCGCCTCAAGGTTGTGCGTGTTGTGCCTTCACAAATGCTTTTCTGCATACCTCGGTTGTAATGAGTGGTTATTTCAGTCAAAGTTGCTCTTCTATCAGCTTGAATCAGTCGGCCTATTCTCCTCTGACCTCTAGCATCAACAAGGCATTTTCGCCCACAGGACTGCCGCATACTGGATGTTTTTCCCTTTTCACACCATTCTTTGTAAACCCTAGAAATGGTTGTGCGTGAAAATCCCAGTAACTGAGCAGATTGTGAAATACTCAGACCGGCCCGTTTGGCACCAACAACCATGCCACGCTCAGAATTGCTTAAATCACCTTTCTTCCCCATTCTGACATTCAGTTTGGAGTTCAGGAGATTGTCTTGACCAGGACCACACCCCTAAATGCATTGAAGCAACTGCCATGTGATTGGTTGATTAGATAATTGCATTAATGAGAAATTGAACAGGTGTTCCTAATAATCCTTTAGGTGAGTGTATATATACTGTATATATATATATATATATAAATGCTAATTTGTATATTAATTGTCAATTCATATAATGATTATATGGATATACTAATATTAATAATAATTAATAATAATTAATTAATAATTAACAGAAAATGACAAAGGCTGCTCACTGCAGAGCCATGGGTGGAGTGTGACGTCCAGCAGCTCCCCCTAGACGTCCAGAGAGGTGGAGCTGTACGTCATTTAACTCTGCAGTGGCCACCACTTGGCAAAAGACAAGCAATTTTTTTAGATAAAGGGGGATACATCAGATATATGTCACTTTGCTCACAGCTGTTTGATCTGGTTTTGGTTTGCGATCTCTAACCCAGAATAGAACCTGCTCTGGAGCAGGTTAGCCGTGTAGCATAAGTCCATGGTGATGAGCACCGCTAAAAACCAATCCACCTTCTTGAGCCAGAAAAACCAGAGTTTGCTCAAACTAATCTCAAGCTTACCTGGGTAGCAACTGAAACTGGCTTCATGCAACAGGCCTCTGAGCTTTGGGAACTGGATTTGCTTGACAGAGAGCATATTATGACAACAGATGTATGAAACCTCAACAAAAAGCATTTAGGAGTAGTAAGGATGTTGTTTATTAAAATACAGCACGGACTTGACAAACAGCCATCTGCAATTGCATAGCTCACAAATTACATGGATATTAACATTAGGATTTTGTAAGTGTCACCATTCCTTGCAAACTTCAAACCATTTTTTAATCACTGTCATAATTTTCTCACCCTCGTGTCATTCCAAACCTGTTCCTTTATTTCTTCTGTGGAACACATAGAAGATGTTTTGAAGAATGTTGATAAAAAAAACAGTTTTGGTTACTACTGACTTCCTTTGTGTGGGGGAAAAATGCTGACATTTCTCAAAAATATCTGCTTCATGTTCCACAGAAGAAAGAATGTCCAACTGGTTTGAAAAGACATGAGGGTGAATAAATGATGACAGAATTTTAATGTTTTGGGTGGACTATCCTTTTGAAAATATCCAATATCAAATATCCAATGTAGTCTCTCAATTAATATGAGGTCAGAAAACCTCCTGTATAACAATTATACAGGATGAAATAGCATTTTGCATCACAGGAGACTGCTTGAAATGACATGTCAACTATTATTCGAGGTGGAAATAGCTCTGTAGCACTGTTGTTTTACCTCAGTGGCTCATGTGGTCCCTTCACCCGTCTTGGTTTCAGATCCAGACTATCATAAACATCAAGATGCTCTTCCTCGCTGTCAGTCTTAGCACAATGTTGTTTGAAGTTCTCAGCAGAGAGGAGGTCAATGCGCATCTGAAGCTCTCGCTGGTACTCCTTCTCCTGCACCAAACTCTCAGTATCTGACTCTAGGGAATCACACATCAGCTGTAAATCGGGCACATTATCCCTTGGACTAGAGTCTTTGGTCATGTTCAATTTTACTTTTGACTGTTTCAGCGCGTCAGGCCCGTTGAGCTCACGATGGCGTTGTTGCTCAAAGACGATCGTCTTCATGTCGCAAAATCAACATTAGGAGTGATAAAAATTCAGCAATTAAACGTAACGTTAATTTTCGTTAAATGTTGAAAGTTCATTCGGTTGTTGACTGACTGACGTTTCAATTCAGCTGTGTGTATCCCATGTTGTTAATATGTGCATCCCATGTTGTTAATATGTGCAAAGGCTTTTAAACAATGACAATGTAAATCAATTCTGCAGCATCAAAACATTACCTCATACACAAATCCATATGCTCGGTCAGAACCGATCATTTTTACCTGCGATCTATATCGAAAGATGAGTCGTTCATTGTCAGGAAACGTTTCGTTTGCTGAACTGTTGCCGTGGAAACCTAGACGCCACGGCTGTCCGCGCATGCGCAGAACTATTTCTAGCACCTCTGACGGACAAAAACATGAGAACCGTTACGAAAGACTTGCAGGTTTCTCATTATCAATGTAAACGAAAATCATATAATTTAACATGTACATATGTTACATAGTTAGGCTACATAAGGAAATCTCATGGTGCGTTAAAACACAAATAACACGTGCACTACAGCTTTTTTAAACATTCATGGTTTATTTTCAAGCTCCAATGGCTGATTAGCGTTGAGAATTTAGTAAAGACCTAATTTTAACAAAGCCAATTTGACTAACCGAAAAAGAAAAAAACCTCTGGAAATTCTATAGACCTTGTGTAGCCTCGCCCCTTTTCAGCGCTGCGCTCCTTGTCTTTTGGTCTGTATTTTTTCCAGTGATTGAGTGAATGAACGGCTCGTTTTAAAATCTTCCATGTCTACTTACATTTAGCACATCTGCTTTAAACATTACAATCCGCATGAGAACTTTCGTTAACTTTACAATAAGTAAATCCACTTCACCAGCTAATTACTCAACAGCGATGCCAGAGATTTGCGACCGAAAAAAAGTTCAAAAACAATATTCTTAAGATGGCTGCGCGCTTGTTTCTCTGGCGCTTAAGGTCTATACTCCCTCAAACTCTAATTAATCATTTCCCAACTAGTGATTAGTGTGAACTTTGTTCACCAGGTAACGTACAGCTATAGGCCAGATTTTGTCCGAGCATTTCAAGTCCGTGTTGCCCTTTCTTAGCACATTGACACATAACCCCTTATATTTAGGGTTAAGAATTTAAGGTCAACCCAATTTATAAACTTAAGCATTTCAGGTCAAAACCTTATTACACAAAAAGATTTTATATCCACAAGATTTAATAAAAAAAAAATACAGAGGCAGCATTGGGAATAAGTCAACATTTTATTCATTTCCTTCAAAGCATTGAGGCAGTTGGAAGCGTCTTATGAAATTCACATTTCACAAGTCGATAAATAGGTTGTGCAATCTAGGTAGAAAATCTGTTCCCTGTAATCTGGAAATGTGATCCCTTAATCCCCCTTTTTTTATTACAACAATCACTCTGCAAATTGAAGTAATCTAAAAGTTACAAAAGTAACATTTTAGAGTCATCCAACTACAGAGGGCAACAGTAAACATTGCTATGGAGGTAGCAATAGTGGCTTTGGAATGGCTTAGTCGACCTCCTCAATGGTTGGGCCGGAGGATCCACCTCCTGGAGCAGCGCCGGCTCCTGGGAAGCCACCGGGCATACCCTCGGGCATTCCACCTGGCATGCCTCCAGCGCTCTGGTACAGCTTGGTGATGATGGGGTTGCATACTTTCTCCAGCTCCTTCTGCTGGTGCTCAAACTCCTCCCTCTCAGCAGTCTGAAAGTTTTCAAATAGCAGTTGCAAAGTCATTTTGGGTATGCCAATGCAAGTTAAGAAAAGTAACCAAAAGGCCACATGATTGAACAAATCTCAACTGATGGAAAATGTACCTGGTTCTTGTCAAGCCAGCTGATGACTTCATTGCACTTATCAAGGATCTTCTGCTTGTCCTCATCACTGATCTTGCCCTTTAGTTTCTCATCCTCAACAGTGGACTTCATGTTGAAGGCATAGGACTCCAGACCATTCTTGGTAGACACCTTGTCACGCTGCACATCATCTTCAGCCTTGTACTTTTCAGCCTCCTGCACCATGCGCTCAATGTCCTCCTTGCTGAGACGACCTGAAATACACTTTCAGTTAACCTCTGAAGTGATCAGCAAAAATGTCAATAGTTTAGTACAGAAGAGATATTTACCTTTATCGTTGGTGATGGTGATTTTGTTCTCCTTGCCAGTGCTCTTATCAACAGCTGAAACATTCATGATGCCGTTGGCATCAATGTCAAAGGTGACCTCAATCTGGGGAACACCACGAGGTGCAGGAGGAATTCCAGTAAGCTCAAACTTGCCCAGCAAGTTGTTATCCTTGGTCATTGCACGCTCACCCTCATAGACCTGAGCAGAGGGGAAATTAAAATAAGATAGCAATGTTAAAGAGATCCAAGGGACTTTGGTGACAAGACTAAATTCATAATAGAATTACTTGGTACCCACCTGAATAAGCACACCAGGCTGGTTGTCGGAGTAGGTGGTGAAAGTCTGAGTCTGTTTGGTTGGGATGGTGGTGTTACGCTTGATGAGGACGGTCATGACTCCGCCAGCTGTCTCAATTCCAAGGGACAGAGGAGTGACATCGAGCAGCAGCAAGTCCTGAACGTTCTCGGACTTGTCACCAGAGAGAATGGCAGCCTGGACAGCTGGAACAGAAGAGTGAAAAATAAGAACCATGGGCAACTTAAGAAGGTCAGATAGCAATGACAACAGTCGCTCAGACATCCAAGGAAGGTGCTTGGGCCATCTTTGGTTTTTCAACCTCTGGTGGAAACTACGAATGGCAAGGAATCAACTTCATCATAGCGAATAAACAGTAAGAAAAAGAATAAAAATCGAAATAGCTCACCTGCTCCGTAAGCGACAGCCTCATCGGGGTTGATGCTCTTGTTGAGCTCTTTGCCATTGAAGTAGTCTTGGAGCAGCTTCTGGATTTTGGGAATGCGAGTGGAGCCACCAACCAGGACAATGTCATGGATCTGAGCCTTGTCCATCTTGGCGTCACGAAGGGACTTCTCAACTGGGTCCAGGGTGCCACGGAAGAGGTCAGCATTGAGCTCCTCAAAACGGGCCCTGGTGATTGAGGTATAGAAATCGATGCCCTCATAGAGGGAGTCTATTTCAATACTGGCCTGAGTGCTGGAGGACAGGGTACGCTTTGCCCTCTCGCAGGCGGTGCGGAGACGGCGAACGGCTCTCTTGTTGTCGCTGATGTCCTTTTTGTGCTTGCGCTTGAACTCTGTGATGAAGTGGTTCACCATGCGGTTGTCAAAGTCTTCTCCACCCAAGTGAGTGTCTCCAGCAGTAGATTTTACCTCAAATATGCCATCCTCAATGGTGAGGATGGACACATCGAAGGTGCCACCACCAAGATCGAAGATGAGGACATTCCTCTCAGCACCAACCTGGAAAGAGGAATACGAGAATAAGCATCTGCACACCCATCAATAAGCTGTACAACACTCAGAATAAAACGTCGCTCAGACATCCAAGGAAGGTTCTTGGACCATCTTTGGTTTTTCAACCTCTGGTGGAAACTACGAATGGCAAGGAATCAACTTCATCATAGCGAAACTTAAACTAAAAAGAACTGAATAAGGTCACCAGTTCACAAATCTACTTTGACATGCAAGTTTAACTAACCTTTTTGTCCAAACCGTAAGCGATAGCAGCAGCAGTTGGTTCATTGATGATACGCAGAACATTCAAGCCAGAGATGGTTCCAGCATCCTTGGTGGCCTGTCGCTGAGAGTCATTGAAGTAAGCAGGCACGGTGACCACAGCATTGGATACAGTCTGCAAGGAGAGTGCAAGTTAAGATGCTAGTTTCACACTTGGAACTCAAGGCAATATTAACAATTCAGCTATAGCATAGTGCATGTCGCTCAGACATCCAAGGAAGGTGCTTGGACCATCTTTGGTTTTTCAACCTCTGGTGGAAACTACGAATGGCAAGGAATCAACTTCATCATAGCGAAACATTGAGTCAAAGGGGAGTTCAATAGAGCTACTAGACAGCTGAATGATTGCTCACCTTTCCCAGGTAGGCTTCAGCAATTTCCTTCATCTTGGTGAGGACCATGGAGGAAATCTCCTCAGGGTAGAAGCTCTTGGTCTCACCCTTGTATTCAACCTGGACCTTGGGACGGGTATTGTCATTGATGACATTAAAAGGCCAGTGCTTCATGTCAGACTGAACAACACCATCATCGAACCTGCGGCCAATCAGACGCTTGGCATCTATAGGAGATTAAGATATAGATGTACATTTAGGATATAGAGGTTTGGGAGAAAAAAAAAAAAAAAACATTTGCAAGGATTTCGCTCAGACATCCAAGGAAGGTGCTTGGGCCATCTTTGGTTTTTCAACCTCTGGTGGAAACTACGAATGGCAAGGAATCAACTTCATCACAGCGAATAATTTATAATGAATTTTTATAAAATGACTACTTACCAAAGACAGTGTTGGTGGGGTTCATAGCAACCTGGTTTTTCGCAGCATCTCCAATCAATCTCTCTGAATCTGTGAATGCTACATAGCTTGGAGTGGTCCTGTTTCCTTGGTCATTAGCAATGATTTCAACTTTTCCATGTTGGAAGACACCTACACAGGAGTAGGTGGTCCCGAGATCAATACCAACAGCTGGTCCCTTGGACATTGTGTCTGAAAAAAAAAAAAAAAAAAAGTATTGATAAATTGAGTCAGGTGCTTTTAAGTACTAATAGAAAAAAAGTGAACCAGACCTCTTTGATTAGCCAACTATACTGCTGTGAAACCACATAATGCCAAGCCCAGGCCGGGAGCACATGCGGATATGCGTCAGACCACGTGGTTTGAGCTTCTAGAATATTCTACGGTCAAACACTGAATTCGGAATCGCACTGATCGAAATCGGTTCAAAATGCAGCTTCAAAACTTTCAGGTTACTGTGCTAAGTGAAAGCCTGAACATTTAAAGGAGAATATACCGGTATTATGATAACATATGAATCTAATCAAAGATTAAGGTCGGTTGAGGCGCGTGGTAAGATTACACGAGGTGCCAGTTGCGGTTTAAGTTAAATTTAACGTATTGTTCTCGAGTATTTGCCTGTAGAAATTAAAATGAGTAGCTTAATCTATCACACTCTGATTTTTCTTCGAAAACGAGCAAGAGTGAATACTAAAAGCAGATTAGGCAAGTGAAACTACCTGTAATATGAAACTCACCGGTACTAAATACAATAAACAATAGCGGAATTATTATTATTAATGGTTCAGCACATATGGAAAATAATCGTTATAAAACAAAATAAAAACTAAATTTAGCCCTCTAAAAATCACATTTTATAACAAAGCTGTGGTAACGTGCAAGCAGAGAAGAGGTTTTATTTTTCTGTGAGATTGTATATACAATATAATCGAGAAAGAGAGAACAAAGACCTTACCAAGCTGGAAATAACAGAGATGAGTGAAGATGCCGGTTGGAGAGCTGGAATGGCGACTAACTGCCTCGCCTTGCTTCGGTAAGAGAGAAGGATCGAATGTTCTAGAACAGCATTTATTGCCGGTATCTGAGCCAATGAGATTTCAGATAACTAGACTTCAACCCCTAAGCACCAATGTGAAATCGTAATACTTCGTGTAGACACGCCCATTGAGGAAGAACCAAGGATCAAACTGGTTAGAAAAAATTCCAGACCATCCCCCTCAGGTTTGCCGCAATCGATGTCAATGCGGAACAGTTTGTTCTGCTGCTGCTGTACATACATGAACGAAATTCACTAGAAATGCGACGATGATACAGCAAAAACACAAAGGCGTTGCTTAGTAGAATACGCAAAGATTAAACACATAAATAAAATGTATCAATAAAAAAAATATAGTCAAAATATCTTGAAATGACCTTGGTTTGTAACAAAAGGTCTTGTCTAGTTAAGTATATATCAGTCATTACAAGTTTGTAATAGAGATCGAATAGGATTTTTTTAACTATATGCTTTTTTAACAAAGCATATAGCACATGTTTGATACTCTTTTACAATGGGTTGGTGATCTCTGCTCCACTGTATATCATCGCATGAGGAGTTGAACACACAACGCCGACTGAAACCTGAGCCCTGATAGATCTAGGGTTTGGGGGCAGTGTCAAAAATGTGTTTATTTAATATATTATATGCTCGAGAAAAGGGATATGAAGGAAACAATGAGTAAAGGAAAGTAAACGAATCAGAGGAAACAAACCATTGCATAATAGCCCAGTAGGTAGCGATACGAACGAACAATTCCAATCACCAAGAAATGAGGAAATGTCTACAACATTTCATGGAATTCACTAAACACAGGCAAGTCACATATTAGGTGGCAAAAATCTTAATATTTTGTGAGTATATGTTTTTTTGGTCTTAAATATGGTCAATACTGAAGAAGAGGAAGTTGCATCAAAAACTGAGCCAATTTATAATATATCCATATATCACATGTTTGAAGATTCACCAAGCATAGCATTCACATGTTACAAAAAATAGAGTTTTATTTCATACAAAAACAGTTCATTTAATTTTTCATTTATATTGACTTTTGAAACAGGGACTTTGATAACAGGGAGAGCAGCACTTCAGGTTAAAAAGACCAATTTTTAAATGTTGAAACGTCATGCAGTCTATTCCAATTTTATCATGGGAGCACTTTAAAGTTATTAAACTGTAAATTACACATAATAAAACACTTCTTTACATTCAGTTTAAAAATAATGTAAACCATCAACAATGTAAATACAGAATAGCTAACAGTATATACAAAAGCCTATATTTATCATCTTTTAATTTTCCCAATATAGGATTAGTGAGCACCATTGTTCATTACAGAACTGCAAAATTAGTTCAGTCTCTGATGAGGATTCAGATACAGCTGAATTCCCCTCTAAAGTTCAGTCTCCTTGACACAAGCTCCGTCAAGTTTGTTACAAGCTGTTCTTGAACTGTCTTGTGTTTCAGTGATCACATCTACTGTAACTGTTGACTTTTCTGTATTCTGTGGTGTTTCTTCCACTCTGTATTCTGTGAAATTTGAGTTCCAAAAGCCTAGACCGAAAATCAAGAGAAATATGAAAAATTAGTAGTTTGCAAAGACACAAAAGCTTGTGTGTTTGATCCACCATATTAGATGGTTTAAGTGGTTATACCTTGTCTTCTCCTCTCCTGGGACTGCTTTTCTTCATGACTGGCTTTTGATTTGCTGCTTTCCACAGACTGTTCTGATTCTTCATTCTCTGTTATAAAATCAGATTAAAATGAAAAACTGTAGGCCTATCCAGAATTAAATCACAGCTAAACCCTAGAATATAAATTAAGCTTGAATTAAAGTTAAAATATATAAATAGTCTTATATTACCTTTTTTCCAGGCTATATGTGCCCTTCGCAGTCTGATCACAAAGAAGATGACTACAATAAGTAAACATATGATAAGGCTTGTGACCAGCAGGATCAGCAGTGGTGAGCTTTCCTTATGATTGTATTGTTTGTCTTGGTCCCCTATGTCAAGGCCTGCAAATACACAAAGTAATATAATTATCATCAAATTACATCTTAGGATAGCATCACAAAGGCATAAGAAAAAGTCTATTTTGATCACTGCAATCTTTAATAACGTCCTTAATTACATGTTGCTTTTATTTGGACTTGCAATTAGCAATCATTTATAAGAGAACAAGGTGGAAATTTTGTCTTGCTGGCTTTACAATGAAGCATTTTATTTTTTATGAGCTTCACACCTGAGTTGGTGCCATTTTTGGTCATGAATCCTTCAGGTGATATGGATTCCGAAGAGTTTATGTTCTGTGCTGAAATGTAAAGGTAGATTTGAGATTAATTTCACAACATAAAATAAGCAGGAAATTAATGGTAGGCTATATGATGTTCAATATGTCATGTTTATATGAAATGAATTTAATATGAATATGAACACTTACTTGTCAAGTTTATATCTGTTGCAGTAGAATGTTCGTCTACTAAAAGAGGTCACAAAGCGAATTAATTAATCACAAAGCCTTATACAAAACACACATCAGCTTTTACATGAAATCGTAATATTGTTAATAAGTGTTTTGTCATGCAAAATTGCATAATTTACCTTGTCTGTGGTTTGAGGTAGTGCTGTCTCCTGTTGGGAGCACTTCAGTATTTTCTGACGACAATTCCATGTGTGCTGTGATCAGATGGTGAATTTGTTAATCAGTTGTGAGGTATCAAATTTAAAAATCAAAAAGGTAACTCTATAAGTGACTGTGTGCACACTGCAAGAGCTACCAGTAGGTGGAGGCAGAGAGTTACAAGGAGCAGAAGCAATTTCTATTACCAGTATGTGGAGTTTTATGTGAAGCCCTCAAACAGAAGAAAACCCCCTTCTGTTTGAGGGCTTCACATAAAACTCCACATACTGGTAATAGAAATTGCTTCTGCTCCTTGTAACTCTCTGCCTCCACCTACTTGTAGCTCTTGCAACTTTTATTTTTATTTTGTATTTAAAGTATTCTGTCATGTGCTGGCTCAGATACTCCTAATTTATGTAGTGTAATTAGTGTGACATCACATATTTCATTACTTGTCCAAACACATGAAATTAAGAGAAACACTCACCTGTACTGCTAATGGCAGGAGCAGACGTGACAGTGGTCATTGTCTCAGTTTTTAGCACATCTCTAGAACTGGAATACCTTGATGTGGAGGCCGTAACAGCTATGTGAAGACACAATAAAAACATTCACTGTTCACTGTTTGTGTATAAGAATCGGACTTTTTAAAGTATTTTTAATATACGTGGTTAGTGTGTGTATTCTGAATGGGGAACCCAGCCTGTTTTGTTCAAAGAAATAGCTGACTTCCCTTACATCATGTGATTGATCACTCTAATGTGGACCACACATTCACTTAAATTGGAAACTACCAAATACTCTGAAGTGTAGATTAACTTTCTCTGTGCAGCACAGCCAAACAAAATCCCCTAATATTTCATTTCCCTTTTCTAATAATGGCTAATGTCATATATGGCAAAATGCTCCTGTTTTTGGTCACATGCTTGGGAAATCAGTGGTGGTGGTGAAGTGTAAGCAAATATGGCGGAACTGGTTTAATGTACTGAAACTGGTTATATGTACCATCTGTGGTACTTACAGTGATTTTCAATGATGATAAAATCCAGCACTTGTTTTGGGAGATCTTTGTGTTTTGCCAGGCACATCACTGTTGCTTCCCTGATATGAGTTTTGATTGTTAAGATGCTAACTGCCAGTGACCTGTTGGATCTTCCCTCCCGCAAGGTATTGGGTTGAGCTGTTAGGGCAAAACAGGGCATATTCAGTAATCTGTAATTTTTAATTCAACTAGTATGAGAAACACCCTAAATTTATTATTGATAGTACCATTGTTTGCATTTATCCTTAGCTGACCTACTTCAGAATATTGTGGTTCCTCTATTTTTCACGAGGTATTATAGTTTCACAGTGTGTGAAATGTCAGAAGGCATGGGACTTTATTTGTCAATATATCTGTTTCACACTATGACTGTGGGTTATATTTTGTAAAAGAATGTTTTTAAAAGAAGTGTCTTACGCTCACCAAGCCTGCATTCTATTATGCTGATTTGTTGCTCATTATTTCTTATTATTATCAGCGTTAAAAACAGCTGTGCTGCTTAATATTTTTGTGGAAACTGTGATATTTATTTTAGGATTCTTTGATGAATATAAAGTTTAAAAGAACAGCATTTATTTGAAAGAGAATTCTTTTGTACCATTATAAATCTCTTTACTGTCACAATTTAAAGCATTCCTGCTGATTAGAAGTATTCATTTCTTTCGGAAAAAACGTATATATAAGCTATATATATATACACACACACACACATTACCGGTCAAAAGTTTGGAAACTGCCTCCCCCCCGTCTGCCCACTCAAACTGAGACACTTCTCGTAACTTACCTTCAATTTCAACCCCACTGATTCGCCAAGAGAGTTCAGGTGGGTTGCCATTCGCTGTCACTGAACATTTGAGGATTGTTTTATCTTCATACTCGGCCATTTCTATTTTGGGGGCTCCTGTGACCAGATCAAAAATAGTCTCATTTTATATTCCATTATTCATCTGCAAATCATTTTATGCATGCTTTCGGAAAAGATGAGTGATCAAATATTTATATTTACCCAGAACTTTTACTTTGAATCTTTTTGAAACGACTTTATCTTCATACAGAAGACATTTATAAAGCCCTTCATCGTCGAAGGTAATGTTAGACAGGAGTAACACATATTCAGAGTTGTCTGAGGTAAAGATGCTGCTCCTTGAATCTCGTAGACCTGTACGGGAACATGAAATAAATCTTTAATGTTTACGAAGTACAACAAAGAGGAACTGCAACAGTGTTTGAAATGTGGTTTTCAATGGTTTTCGCACAATATACAGTGTTCTTGCCCTCACCTCTGATGTTGTTGAAGTACATAACATGACCTTTTGGATTTCTCCACTCCATGTATGCATTCTCACTGAAGTTTCTTCGTGGACATTTCAGTGCCAGTGTGTCTCCTTCTGCCACTGTAATGTACTTTGTTGCGGAACATTCTCTTATTCCTGTTCAGAAAGGAAATAAGTAAGTGAGAATCATCAAGTTTTAACAGAACATTCCAACCAAAGACATTGATCAAAGCTAAATATACAGTCCAGAGGTGGGCTATAGTTTAATGGAAGAACAGTAGGTTGATAAGGGGGCAGATAAGACCGCAGACGCCCTACGCTCTGCTCTGACTCATTTAAGTATTCTCAGCCCTCTCGCTAACTGCGGCTGAAAGTGAGAGGGGGCTACACTTTGCATTAGAGTGACTGCTGTAAGTGGTCTTTTATTTGCTTGTGTGGTTCAATCTTGCAGCGAGAGAAAACTTGCCACTGTGACACATAAAGCGACATGCTGGCGTTGGAACAGGAAACAGTGGTGTTAAAACGTTATTCACAGAGGTGTAAACATATCAAACAGATGAAGTTCTAAATCAGGCGACATGGGAGTGTGATTTTTTTAGTCATATGTAAAATGACCTATATTTCCTAATGTGCAATTTTATGTGGGAGTATAGTACACTAAAACCTTTACAGTGCAATGATTAATTAAATGTAATATTCATTTTATTCACCTTTGAACTTAATTCCATTTAATAATGTAACTTATTTATCATTTTTAAATATGTGCAGTTATATTCACTGATACTGTTTTTCATTATTTAGGTCCATTATTGAAAAGCTTTACATCCACTGCTGTGATGATACTGTATTCAAGAATAGTTTCCTGTTCCTATACCACAAGGTGAGTACACACGTAAAAACTAAAGTTATATCTTTCAACCCAATCTATAGTAATAAATTAAACGAGTTGCACAATGACTGTTAAAATCATGTAGAAATCTATCAAACGGCATCATACAATAAAACACTGAAAGCACTAACACGTCGGACAACGTAACCTCTGAAGAAAATGATTTGTTGAATTTAATCCATTTTTTTATCGTAAGTGGTTGCACACAATTGATTTTAGCAAATGCATTAAGTTGAACTAAAATTGATTAAGTTCAACTTAATGCATTTGTTTAAATGTAGCTAAAATCAATTGTGTGCAACCACTTACGATACATTTTTTTATTAAATTCAATGAATCATCAATACATCCACAAACTAGTAAACCACAATGCCACTTTATTAAGTCAGAGATATAGCCTAAACCGTTTCAAATAAGAAATATGTTTGTCTTACCTCCTACAATCAACATCAGAATGTGAATAACAAAGCCGGTTTTGATCTCCATACTGCACGCTCTTGAACTCTGAAGCTCACTTCCTCTGCTTAGTCTCTTTTAAAGAGAGTGGCTTCCATGACATCATGAGATGTCATGGTCTTTTCCCCTGTGCGAATTAATGTGTGAAGTTTCAGGGGCATTTCGGCCAGAGGTTGGTTCTCGTTTAGAAAATTCACACTTGCCCACTTTTGACCTATTAAGTTCTCATCTATTCAGTCAAATGATATGTCTAATTCAGACTTAAATTCTGACTGGCCTCAGTTTAACAATTTCATAATATATGAATGTTCAAATACTAATATAATATAATATAATAGTTTAAAAGTCTGGGGTTGGTACGATTTTTTAAAAAGAAACTATACTTTTAGACTTTTACTTAGCAAGGGCACATTAAATTAATCAAAAGTTGCAGAAACATTTGTAATGCGACAAAAGATTTCTATTTCAAATAAATGCTGTTCTTTTTATCTTTCTATTAATCAAAAAATCCTGAAATAAATGCCTCACAGTTAAATATATTAAGCAGAAGAACATTTCAACATTGATAATAATAAGAAATGTTACTTGAGCACCAAATCAGCATATTAGAATGATTTCTGAAGGATCATGTGACACTAAAGACTGGAGTAATGATGTTGAAAAGGCAGCTTTGCCATCACAGGAATAAACTACTACATTTTAAAAGATTTACATTACATTTACATTTATTCATTTAGCAGACGCTTTTATCCAAAGCAACTTGAGAACAATAGAAGCAGTTAAACTAACAGTAGGACGACAATATGCAAGTGCTATGACCCTTCTCAGTTTAATCTAACGCAGTACATGTGAACTTTTTATTTTTTATTTTTTTTTTATAATATGAGAATAGAAGAGAAAGTGTTAGTATTACTGGATCAAGTGCTGTCGAAAAAGAAGCGTGCGTCTTCAGCCGTTTCTTGAACGTGACTATGGACTCAGCAGCTCTGGTTGAGTTAGGCAGATCTTTCCACCAGCAGAGAACAGTAAAGGTCCAAGAAAGAGGACCTTTATTTCAAATATATTTAAAGTTATTTTAAATTGTAGTGTTTCACAGTATTATTGACCCCAAACTTTTGAATAGTATTATAGCAAAATATAATATATTACTGTAATACACTTAAGTCTCTTAAAGATCTTCATCCGTTTCAATAACCTTTCTCGGTTGTGATGAATCATCCAGTCTCTACACTGGCCATCTCTTGACTTTGGCAGAATATTTCATTGTTGAAAATCTGGAACTCAAAATGTATTTTAAACTTGGGAATGTTTTTTTTAATAGAATATTTTATTTTATTTAAAAGTGACCATTCTATATATATATATATATATATATATATATATATATATATATATATATATACATACATATTTGTAATCCTGTAGATTTTGTACTATTTATTCACAAAATCTTGTGTTTATATCTGGAGATTTATGTGAATAAATTATTCAGATTTTATTGGTCACCATTAGCATAAGCATCTAATGTTGTTGGATGGTCGAATAAAATCTATTTTTAATCTATGACAGCAACCTGACAGCATCACTACAAGTGTCATCACTGTTACACAAAAACGCTTAACAACTGGGCAGGAACAGGAAGGTCTATATTCGCAAGGGAAAAAAATCACACGATCAAATTTACACCACTGACCATTTCACCACGCAGGCGAAAAAAAAAACACTTCCCCATTTCAATACACAACCTAGATAGAGCACGTCATACTTTATAACGTAGCATAATGGACATACTTATTTATATCTGCATGTTCATTAAGTAGCCTAATACATATTCTTCTATATTGTATTCCAGCCAGTAGTTTTGTATGTTCTGCCACCAAGGGCCAGTTCATGCAATTCCAGTCTGCTATGAGTAAAATAGATGATTTTCTGGCTAGGACACTATATGACATGAATGGTCAACATGAAGTCCACTGCAGTGAATGAGATGCTGGAGGCCAATTAGAGTTTCTTCACAAGAATTATGTAGTCAGAACCATGTGAAATCCTGAAAGCCTTATTTTAAGAAATGTCTTATGTGGTTGTATACATGCATATTTCAGACCACTGAGAATTTGTTCATTGATAGAATCTTGACAGGGTTGGCAACTCTTAACATCAGATTAGAAGAACTGAAAGCATGAGGCAAAAAGACAGAAGCTGATGGAGCGCCATCTGGTGGCTGCTGATTTGAAACAACTATCAATGACAGCAAAATAACGTTAACGTATTATACGGTCCTAATATATATAAACAGTAGCATATCATATACATATCATATAATTTATATGTGATGTCTGGAAAC
This sequence comes from Squalius cephalus, assembly GCF_949319135.1. Classification (NCBI taxonomy): domain Eukaryota; kingdom Metazoa; phylum Chordata; class Actinopteri; order Cypriniformes; family Leuciscidae; genus Squalius; species Squalius cephalus. The sequence goes on from NC_137145.1 coordinate 12,733,374, forward strand.
TAAACATTTTAGTTGGGAAATCGCACAGTAAAACATATGGGGTTCCTTCTGTTTGTGAGACGAGCTCCAGTTTGAATATAATGGTATAAAACGTGTAGGCACATTCATACAACCCTAGTTCAACCATAGTGTTTTTGGGTCAACGTTGAAACCGGCATTAAAAAACAATGTTCAACAAATCCTAGATGTTATTGTGAAAGTATTGGATCCAGCAACCGTATAACCATTATTGCAGTATTGTGTTCATGTGTGATTCATTTTATTATAAATACACGATACAAGACATGAAATGAACAATGACATACATGAATGCACTAAATATTCGTTTAACTAACCCTAACCCTAATCATAATAAAGTCAAGACTTTTATTTTGACACGTCTTGTTAACTTGAGCTGAGTCTGACCCGGTGGTGATTCAACGCACATGAGGATATTACCAAAAACGTGCGAACTGCGAAGGCTGCTGGAAACTTCTAGCAGAACGAGAACATCACTCGCTATAACCACTTCTAGCAGTAAACCGGACAGTTTAAATACTTTTAACCCACAGTACCTGGCAATATGTCAGTTATTGAGGAGGAGCGCGTTCGCGGCGGCGTTTTTAAGGACATTAATGCAGATGATGAAGATCATCAACCTACAGTGATTGAGAGTTTGTGCATGAACTGTTATAAAAATGTACATATACAGCTTTATTATTACTATTAGGCAATACGTATATCAAGTATGACTTTTTTAACAAATGAATGCATTTATTTATTGCCAATTTGTATGACCTGTCCAGGGAAGCACACGTCTTCTGTTTACTAAGATCCCTTTCTTCAAAGAAATCATCATCAGCTCCTTTACATGTCCACACTGTAACTGGACCAACACAGAAATCCAGTCTGCTGGCCGCATACAAGAGCAGGGTGTCCTGTACACCTTACAAGTAAAGACCAAACAGGTATGTCTTGTCTTGTTTATTATGTGTAAAATAATAAACTGCTGGTATGGACTGTTAACTTTGACCATAAACTGTTTTTTAGATGTCGGGAGGGTCAAGTAATAAAAATGACATTGCCAAAATAGAGAGAGAAATCATTAATGTGTTGATACTTTAAGAAAGACCCCTCATAAAACGCAACAAAAGTGCGTCACTCGTTTAGTCAATTTTCAACAACGTATGAACCAATCAAAGAAAACATATGCCTATGCCTAGAGCTTCTCCTAGTGGTCATATAAAGCACGAAGGAAAAACCCCACATGTGATATTGCTTAAAAATTTGACAGCTTTAACTTAAAATATACAGAAGAGAAATTATTCTGATTAGATTGTTTTTTAACATGATGATGGGAGCAATTTTCCATAAAATTTGTTTTCTTTTGGTCAATTTCATGCAGTTCTCGTCAAAGAATGCAACAGAATGGGCTTTATTTTATTAATCAATTTCTGGTAGCACTGGTAATATAATTTGGTCTCGCTGTTTTTAACAAAGACAACTGTGTGTTAATCTTAAGGATGTGACGCTGAACATTTAAAGGGTTAGTGCACCCAAAAATTAAAACAATCCTATAATTTACTCACCCTCAAGCCATCCTTTCTTCTTTCAAACACAGAGTTATATTAAGAAATATCCTGACACTCTTCCAAGCTTTAAAATGGGAGTGAATTGTAATTGAGATTTTCAGCCAGAACTCGACTCCTGTACGGCCGTGACTAGAAGCCAGTGATTATAGTTTATAAAGTTATAAATATTGATATTTTTCTTACAAAAACGCTTTGCTTCAGAAGGACTTTATTACTTTTATGATGGATGGATGTGCTTTTTTGGGCTTCAAAATCTTACTTACTATCCACACATCTCATGTAGTCCCATTTGAAGTTTCTCTCAGGAATCAGCAAGTAGTTTTTCCTTTTGTGCAGGACATGAATCGAGAGGTTGTAAAGTCGGACAGTGCGTCCACCAGAATTCCACAACTTGATTTTGAAATTCCTCCTTTCACACAGAAGGGCTGTAAGTTATGTATTTTCATTTTGACCTCTAACTAAAGTACAAATCTCTTATTGAAAAGTTGATGTTCTGATGGATTATAATGCAATTACAGCCTGTAACTCAACTTCAGTTTTGTTTTATGGTGTAGTAGACTTCAAATTATAATAAATACTGTTTGTAAGTTTATCATTAATAATGTTTTGTCTTCTTTCTAATGGGTTAGCCTTGTCAACAATTGAGGGCCTTCTGGACAGAGCAGTGGCGGGTTTAGAGCAAGACCAACCTATTAGAAAGGTGGGTGTTTTATCTGTGCACCTTTTTTTTTAATAGCCTTGTTCATTCTGTATGTTTCATCAGGTGTGAACTATTTATGCAAAGCATTCGGTTTTATATTGAGAATAACTGTCTATATATAATTATTAAGTGTTCTGTTTTTTTTCCTATATGTTTTGTATATATTTATTTATTAAGAGTTCTGTTTGTTCCTCTCCACACTGCAGGGAACAGATCCGGCTGTTGCTGAAAAAATAGATGAATTCATCCAGAAGCTGAAAAAACTTAAAGAAGTTGAAGAGGAATTCACTTTAGTAAGTTTCCATGCGCCTGACAAAGGATTAAACAGTATTATTATCATGAACTAACGAATGCCGCATTTGTCTTCTGTCTGCAGATTATTGACGATCCATCTGGGAATAGTTTTATTGAAAACCCGTTTGTGCCTCAGAAAGACACGGCTCTCTCTGTCACGTATTACAACAGGACAGCTGAGCACAACGCTGCGCTAGGAATAGAGGTGAGAAACTGCTACAGAATCTGTTCTGCTGTTGACTTGAGCAAGGAGTGCAGAACTGTAAGATTACAGTTTCTTCAACTTCCACCATCTCTTTTTCAGGTAGAGGAAAAACAAGACGAAAAGACAGTCGATGATATAGATGCAATGAGAAATGAGGTATTAGTGTTCAACACTAACTGCCCAGAATGTAACGCCCCAGCCAACACAAACATGAAGCTTGTCCGTATCCTTTAAAGTACGCTAGCAGACAACATGCATTTTCAAATGAATCTTTGTGTTAAATTGCTAACCAAATAACAGAGGCTTTCCATGTAGATTTTTTAAATATCCTGCTTTACTAATTTGTTTGAATGCAGAGAAAATGGTTGTTCAACAAATTATGGTACCAAGTAGGGGTTGGCGATATGAACAAAATCTTATTTCACGATTCTCGATATGAGCCATTTTATTTCACAATGATATTATGTATCATCACAATAATGGTTATTTTTGCTATAAATAAGTTTGATATAAATTTGATACCATTGTAATTTCATAATTCGTCACCATTTTCAATATCACAAAAACTAATACTGGAGTCTTATTACTAATTAATGTCATATTATGAGGCAGACGTCCCTGTATGCACTCGCACTAAAACTCGCAGCTTTTTTTAGTGCTGGGAAAAAATTAATCGCGATTAATCGCATCCAAAATAAAAGTTTGTGTTTGCATAATATATATGTGTATACTGTGTATAATTATTTTGTATATATAAATACACAAATATGCATGTATTTATTTAAGAAATATTTGCATGTATATACTGTATATACATTTATACATAATTTATATTATATATAAATATAAATAATTTATATATAAATAAATAAAAATCTTAAATATATGCATGCATATGTGTGTATTTATATATACAAAATAATTATGACCGCCGCTAGCTATAAGCTATCATATAGGGATTGTCAAAGGTTTTTTTTTTCTTTTTTTTTTCCGTCATCTACTGAATTTTTCGTCAACGATACCAGGGACACCGAAACACCGGGGAACATGAAATTTGGTGGGCATGTAGCCCCACTAGACTTTTACGGAAAAATTTCGTTTGGTCCCCGGGGGCCACTCCCCCCCCCCCGCGCTGGGCCCCCCCAAACCCAAAAAATGCAGTTTTTCCTAAATAACTACCTGAACCGTGGCACCGAGGATGAAGAAATTTTTATGGTATGTTGGTCTTAAGGGCCCACATCAACCTAGCCCATAATCACTCGTTTGTGATTTGCGCCCCTCCCATAAAAAATGAAAATGCAATATTATTCTGCTTTAATCGCCCCTATCTTCAGTTGAGATGTTCAGAACTGCACCATATTTCATGTGTATGATTAACTTGACATCCTCTGGGGGTATGCTAAGTTTCATAGAATTTCATCCATGGGGGGGTATAAAATAAATTCATTTATGTGCACATTTAGTGACTGTACACTCATCGGCCTGTAGATGGTGGTGTTTAGCGAAGGGTTGCTGGTTTAGGATGATACCAACAAACAAGCTTAAAAAAGCTTTCTATTTTAGATAAATGCTGTTATTTTGAACTATGGTTTGTTTGTAATGTGACTTTTTTCATGTATGACATTAAAATTATTTTTTGAATTAAATACATAAATAGGTTAAGCAATACAAATGTGTTTATGTCTGATAACCTTTTAAACACAAACTTAACTGCAGACACTGAAATGACGTACACTGTGTGATACAGTACAAATATTTTGAGTGTCCCTCATTTTCCTATACATAACCACGATTGTCCCGCATTTTCCTTTTCTGAAGTTGGCAACCCTAACTGTCACACACACACATGCAGGAATACAAACAAACGCAAGCATGCACACACACTGACATCCACACGCACAGACACACACCCATACACACACATACAAATCCACATGCACAGACACACACACACGCGCACACACGTACGCACGCATACACACACGCACAGACACACACACACACAGACAGACATGCACATACTACTACTTTTTTTAGGTATATACATAAACACGCAATACAGCCAAATTGCTCCACGTCATTTATTTTTGTGGAAAGCCAGTGCAAGCCTGAGCGGCGGTCATATTTTGTACCGCATAGTTATACACAGTACACACATATATATTATGCAAACACAAACTTTTATTTTGGATGCGATTAATTTTTTCCCAGCACTACTTTTTTTATTGAGGTAGAAACAAAATTGCACACACAGAAATATTAATTAGAATAGAAAGTGGTTTTCAACCTCGTGAAACGTATAAGTAAAACCGCTTCACTACTAAAAGTTACATTATACATTCTCTCTCTCTCTCTCTCTCTCTCTTTCTCTCTCTCTCTCTCTCTCTCTTTCTCTCTCTCTCATTAATTCATTCATTCAAATACATTAAATTATATGTAATTTTACCACGCAACTTTATTTCACTTCAGAATTCTACATCTAGCTGAAAATTAGGCCTACCATTATTTTCCGGTCTGTATCCATTCAGTCAGATTCTTCGCTGCAAACATCCATGACAGCTTTTAACTTGTGCATGCTGGCAAATAATCATGGCCACCCGACAGGAATTATTAATCATTTTTGTATGCCCATTCAAAACCTGAGGGCCAACCATGTCGCATAAAATTAGGTTTGCGTGCATTAGGACTTGCAGTGTAAACGCAGCCCAATATACTCATGCGTTTTTCTTTCTCAACTGTTTACGTTCACTTAAGACATAAATGAGATGGTCATTTTGACACATAAGCATGTGTATTTACCATTCATTACCATGTGTCTCTCAGACAGTGCTCAGAAACAGTCTCTCTGATAGCGAGCTCATAGAGAATTGTGTTTCTCTGCTTACTGTGCTTCAACGGTTTAAAATCACTTACACCACAATGCTTAAGAACACCGCGCAGCACAGCAACGTCATGTGAGCGTAACCTTGATAGTCGGTAGTCCAAAATCTCTACCGGTTAATCGTGTCTACCAATATATTGCCCACCCCTAGTACCATGGGAGCCCTTGGAGATTTTCATTTCAAGCTGTGGCTAAATTTAGCAGCGCTAAGTTTCGCTAGCATTTTAGTGTAATATTCTTTTGTGAAAATGGCACTGCATGGAGATATGGGTCTAACACTTGTGGGTCATAATTTAAAGAAAGCAGTTTATTGGTCCCTTTAACCCAGTTGCAGAAATTCCACACTTTAAAGAGGTCATAATAATGGCCACTAATTGCGACAGCTGTGGACATCGCACCAATGAGGTGAGAATAATAAACCATGCTATATGTTTGTGTAATTTTTTGTATTATGGACTAGAATTTATAATTGACATCATTAAATAGGTGAAATCAGGAGGAGCCACAGAAGAGCTGGGAACCAGAATAACTCTCCATTTAACCGACCCTTCAGATATGTCCAGAGACCTGCTGAAGGTGGGTTTGGCTTCATGTGACACTGTGTGAGCATACTTTACCTTTTCATCATTCATGTGTAAATGTATGTGTGTAACAGTCAGAGACGTGTAGCGTGTTGATTCCCGAGCTGGAGTTTGAGTTGGGGATGGCGGCTGTCGGAGGGAAGTTCACTACGCTGGAAGGACTCCTCAAGGACATCAAAGATCTGGTAGGAATCAAAGCCCAGCTAACGGCTTTTGTTGTTATCAACAAACAGCCTCTTTTATGCTAATTTTATGCTTTTATGCTTATTTTAGATTGTTTCAAAAAACCCCTTCATGTGTGGAGACAGCTTTACAGCGGATAGAGCAGGGAAACTGGAGCTTTTTGGGCAAAAGATTGACAAGGTTTGAATGATATTACTAGCATTTCTGTTAATGTTCTTCACTATTAAATGCAATGACAATATTCTCAATATGGGGCGTCTTAAAAGGAACTTGTTTATAATTTTTTTTAAAATAAATAAATATAGACTTTTTAAATATATAGAGAACATTTTTTATTAAAATAATTTTGCTTTTATGTGTGAAATTGTCAAGAATTGTCAAGGAATTAATGTGTTGTTTACTAAATGTTTCTTAGATAATGGCGGGAGAAATGGATGTGCATATTATCCTGGACGATCCGACAGGCAATAGTTATATTCAGGTGAGGCCAGTTAAACTTTTTTTCTTTTTTTTTTATAATACAAAATAAAACTTTGTTTTATTTAAAGGGTCTTAAGATATCTTATGGTTAAGCTTCAGATTTAATGTCTTCAATTGTGTGATTTTTAAACATTTGGATGTATATATCTTGTTCTTTTTATGTGAAGGCTAATCACCCGACTCCTTTTTGCAGAATGTTTATGCCCCAGATCCAGATCCAGAATTGAAGATTGAAAAGTACACCAGGACCTTTGAGCAGAACGAAGACTTGGGGCTCAATGACATGAAAACCGAAGGGTACGCAGAGAAATAGGCTTAAAGTCAGAGAAAAATGGAGATTATATGTTATATTCCAAGTTCTGTCGAAATCATTATATAACATTATTTAATTCACTTTTACATGTATTGTAATATTTCGTGTAATTGCCACTTCTGAAAACCATGTTGTCTTTAAAAGCATCATTATGATTTGAGAGGGAACATTTATTTATTTTTTTTGGCTTGAATAAATGCAAGGTTCTTAATTTCCTTGCTGGAAATGATTTGAATAATTTAAGTTATGGTCATCTTGGCTATGAAGCACTTGTGTTAATTAACAATGTCACAACAAAATTGTTACAAAGTTACACTTAAAGTAGTCTTAAGCACACTACAGATGTGAATTCTGTGGATGCATTTTCTTTTCCATTAAGTAGGGCTGACTCATTCATAAAGGCTGTAACATAACAAGGGTTATGTTTGTACAATAAAAGAGTTTCAAATATGTAATAATATGGTGTTGATCTATTTACGCTTAACTTTGCAAAGTTCAGTAAGAAATCTAATTAACAATGGCTTCAGAATGACATCAAACCCAGCACAATGCTTTAGCTAATAGATTTTATGACTGTATTGGAACATGCAGTTACACTGCTGAAGAGGAGCTCTTTAGTATGTGTATTGTTTTATATACAGTACCAGTCAAAAGTTTGGAAACATTACTATTTTTAATGTTTTTGAAAGAAGTCTCTTATGCTCATCAAGCCTGCAGTTAAAAAAACAAAAACAAAAAAAAAACAGTAATATTATGAAATATTATTACAATTTAAAATAATGGTTCTCTTTTTTAATATACTTTAAAATGTAATTTATTTTTGTGATGCAAAGCTGAATTTTCATCAGCAAGTACTCCAGTCTTTGGTGTCTTATGATCCTTCAGAAATCATTCTAATTTGCTGATTTATGATCAATGTTGGAAACAGTTGTGCTGCTTAATATTTTTTTTATAACCTTTTTTCAGGATTATTTGATGAATAAAAAGTTAAAAAGAACTGTATTTATTTAGAATAGAAATCTTTTGTAACAATATACACTACCGTTCAAAAGTTTGGGAACAATAACTTTTTTTTTTTTAAAGAAATTAGTACTTTAATTCAACAAGAATGCGTTAAATTGATAAAAGGTGATGGTAACGATTTATATTGTTAGAAATGTTTTTATTTTGAATAAATGCTGTTTTTATGAATAAATGCTGTTAACGTTTTACTCATCAATGAATCCTGAAAAAAGTATTCCAAAAAATATATATTAAACAGCACAACTGTTTCCATCATTGATAATAACTGAGTATCAAATCATCATATTAGAATGATTTCTGAAGGATCATAAGACACCAAAGACTGGAGTACTTGCTGATGAAAATTCAGCTTTGCATCACAAAAATAAATTACATTTTAAAATATATTAAAAAAGAGAACCATTATTTTAAATTGTAATAATATTTCATAATATTACTGTTTTTTTTTTTTTTTTTTTTTTTTTTTTTAACTGCAGGCTTGATGAGCATAGAGAGACTTCTTTCAAAAGCATTAAAAATAGTAATGTTTCCAAACTTTTGACTGGTACTGTACTTGTGTTTGTAGCGATAAACTGATAATTAGTTTGATTGTTTTTATTGATATTTGCACTTCTCTAATTAGTCAATTATTAATCCTTCAAATTGTTACTACTGGTAAATGGCACCATTTAATGAGCTTTTGAAGTATAGCCCCCAAAAAAGCCAGTACATCACTGTCCTTTTAACAGGAAACAGCAGTGTTCACAAGTTAAGAAACATCATGGCCCGGTTTCACAGACAGGGTTTAGATTAAGCCAGGATTAAGCCTTAGTTCAATTAGGGCATTTAAATAGCTTTTATAAATGTGGCTTAAAAAAAAGTATCTTGAATCTTGAGACAAACAATGGCAGTGGCATATTTTAAGATATGTCAGTGCAAATTGCTTTCAGTTAAAACAATCAAACATGCATTTTAGTCTGGGACTAGGCTTAAGTCTTGTCTGTGAAACCGAGGGTTTGTATTGTTTGTGCAACTTTTAACGCCATTCCCAGAAACTGCCAAAAATGTGTAAATTAGCATATATCTAATGGTATGAATAATTATATAATGGATATGGGATTTTATTGGTGGTAATCAGATTTTCTTTATTTCAGCACAATAAGTTAGTTATATTGTTAAATTTGAGTAAATATTTGTTGCTTAGATACTTAAGTGTTTTAAGTTTCATCTGTAAAGCACAGTAAGCAGTTGGTGACCAAGTAAATTGTTGTCAATAACTCGCTGTGTGACATGTCATGGTCATGTGATGTCAACATGGTGATGCCCATGAGGAGACATTATGCCAATGTTTTTTTTTTTTTTATCTTCAACTCATATATTTACATAATGAGTTTTCTATTTTTAAGGATCTGCTATCAATTTCTTAATGTAAAAAAATAAATAAAAAAATCAAGTGCTCTTTATGCCATAGCATACTTGATACAGTTCTAATTGAAGCTTCTATATAGACTATGCGCAGCACAATGCGGCTTCGAGAAAAACAATGAATCACGGCTTCTTTGTGCCTTCCACTGGCACTTTACATTTATTGAAACAGCATAACCACTGAACAGCAGATAAAGAACATGACTTGCATGTAATTTAAAGCGGTGACAAATAAAATGTAACCAACATTGGTCCATATACAATAAACTACTGATGTACTTTGTTGACCCCGCAAATGGAGGTTCTTTAGTCCACCGTGATGGCAGGTTAAATGTCCCATGGCCATTAATAGCCTGTGGTGGTGCAGATCTCTTCTTGTGTGAGGGGAGTGCGTCTGTCCAAAAGAGCAATCATCAACATTAGAAAAAAATAATAATAAATCAAAGTTTACAAGATGCAGCTGTCGTCTTCATTAAACCAAAACACAATATAACGCGAAGAAGGGAACAGAACATATCTTGGACTCAAATCAGCGGAGCTGCGTTTGTGTCATTGTCCGTGATCGTAAAGGCCTGTTACTTGCTCTTGGCAGGCTTCTCGGTTTTCTTGGGCAGCAGCACTGCCTGGATGTTTGGAAGCACTCCGCCCTGCGCGATGGTAACGCCGCCTAAAAGCTTGTTGAGCTCTTCGTCGTTGCGGACAGCCAGTTGCAAGTGACGGGGGATGATTCTCGTTTTCTTGTTGTCTCGGGCAGCGTTTCCGGCCAGCTCGAGGATCTCAGCCGTTAGGTATTCCAGGACAGCGGCCAAATACACGGGGGCTCCTGCGCCTACGCGCTCAGCGTAATTTCCCTTGCGTAATAATCTGTGTACACGTCCGACTGGAAACTGAAGTCCAGCTCTGGATGAACGAGACTTGGCCTTTGCGCGGGCCTTCCCACCGGTTTTACCTCTTCCAGACATGTTTTGACAACAAAAGAACCGCCTGTTTGGCTTGTATCGTCCTGTTTAACGTTGGTAGTCAAATGCGCTTTCGCTTATGATGTAAGCAGGGATTGGTATATATACCCGGACGTGTGCTCTGATTGGATGGATTCACTCTACAGCAAACAGCCAATCGCCACTCAAAACTTGGTCCATGACGTTAGGAAGTCGTCCTATCGAAACCGAGACTGTGCTCACTCTTATTTGCATGCCGACTCTATAAATAAGGGGCAGTAAGTGCGCAGTTCGTTCGTATACCTTAACGAGTCTGTGACAGTTGAGCTTTTGTGAAAAACCGATACAATGCCTGAACCTGCGAAGTCAGCGCCCGCTCCCAAAAAGGGGTCTAAAAAAGCTGTCACCAAGACCCAGAAGAAGGGGGATAAGAAAAGGCGTAAGACCAGGAAAGAGAGTTACGCCATTTACGTGTATAAAGTACTGAAACAAGTCCACCCGGACACCGGCATCTCCTCAAAAGCTATGGGCATAATGAACTCGTTTGTAAACGACATCTTCGAGCGCATCGCCGGAGAAGCCTCGCGCCTGGCGCATTACAACAAGCGCTCCACTATCACATCCCGGGAGATCCAGACGGCCGTGCGCCTGCTTCTGCCGGGAGAGCTGGCCAAACACGCCGTGTCCGAGGGCACAAAGGCCGTGACCAAATACACCAGCTCCAAGTGAAAGTGAACCAACAAAATGGACTGGACTCTTATCCTTAAGGATAGAAGACGAAAATGCATCCACTGTTGTTGTTTGATGTCCGCATGAGGGACCTCTGGTACATCTGGAGCGAAACGCAGCTCTGGAAGAACACACACACACACAGTGCTTTCCATCTGTATAACACCAACATTCACCTGAGGTTGTTCATGTTTGATCGTATTTGCACGTGAACACTTGTACTGTTATGGCCTATGGTTGTCATTTGTTAACTCATTTGTAAACTCAAGTTACCGGAGGGAAACACTGGCTTTGGTTTTTATTGATTTCTTGTATAATTTTTTGCTGTACCGTATTCATACTGGAAAAAATGTCTTTTGCCTGAATGTTTCTTCATAATTACCCTGCCATTTACCACAAATAAATATATTGGTTAATGGTAACAACCAGATTTGCGAGTGTTCCTGCCAAGTAATATGTAAGTTAGCTTATTACTATATGGAGGACATGAAAGCATTAGCAAGGCGCGTAAAGCAGTACAAAAATAACAGTATTATGTATTCTAACGTTTTAAACGTAAATACAGCATTTTTAAACAACGTTGCAGAATCTGCGAAAGTTTACGCTGGGCTTGCGAACAGAAGTCGTAACCATGGCAACAGTAAGGCAGCTGCTGGAGTGTTGGAGGGTACATGAAGAAAACAAGCACTGTCATTATTTATTACTTTATTATAGATGTATTACTTAATTGTAGATTTACCCATCACACGTTTCAAGGTTTGTTTTATTTAAATAATCGACTGTTATATAACTGAGGAACCAAAACACTATTTCCTCAAATTTCTTTCAAGAAGTCAGGTAATCCATATACGTCAGGCATATAGAATTATGAAATTACAATGATTATATCAATAAAAACGTTTGAAAAATGACAATACTGAGCATTTGTGGTCTGCCCTCCCGATTTAATGTACGATATAGGGTGAATTGCCCTATGGGACATTTTTTGAATTTTGTGACATTTTGCGATTTGTAGCCATCTAAATCCACACCCAATACCATTTTAAAACCCCCAGGATGTGTCCTAATCAAATCAAAAGAGAAAATGGCGATAACATTCATAAAATAAATTGTAGACCGATATCTTAGTGCAAGTCGTCTGAGACAATCTGCAGCTTCCTAATGTGGGACACTGAAAAGTCTGATAAAAGGCCAAAATCACCTTGATTCATGTAGAATAGTAAAATCTTCTTAAGTTAGTAATTCTCTTGGTTATGGATGGATGAAACATTGATAATTGATCATCATCAGACAAATTATAGCTTACAAAATAATAGTTTCGATGCATTTATTATAAAGACATTAAGCAACTATTATCATAGGCCTGTGTTATGTTATGTAGACTGAAAAGAGTTAAATGCACTGACTGTTCTCTAGTTCATTTTACTTAACAACAAACACATACAACCCCCAACAGGCATAGGCCTATTTGAAGGCAAAAACAAAATCTTGCAACTTGCAAAAAAATAATAAAACAACAACCCACAGCTTAAACAAACTTGAGTCCTGTGAACCAGTTCTGCAGTCAAAGCTCTCAGATTTCATAAAAAAAAGATGAACTGAGGTTTTATGGGTTTGGAACGACATGACGGTGAGTAATTAATGACTTAGTGAATTTTGAACTAACCCTTTAATATAAAATGAAATATTACCTTGATAGAGGGTTTATATCCATTGACACCCATGTGATATTGTTTAAGTGGCACACACACCAATAATTTTGGCTCATGGGGAAGATGTATTTTTTTTATTTGTAGATACATAAATAAAAAGAAATGAGTCAAGGATAATGTAGCCTATTATTATTATATATTAAGTTATTACATAATCGTAAAATGAAATAACCTAAATCAATTGGTTGAAAATGTTTTTTATGGTTACCCTGTGATAATAATTTAGCTGGGAGTTAAAATTCGGCACAACACCGGCTTATTTTTGTATTATGCAGCATTGCATCTTTACAAACAAGTTGGTGGAGCACAGAGCCTCTTCAGAGCAGCTTTAACTCAGTAAAGATGCCTTAATGGGGTAATCACGCATTAACAGTGAAATCTGGATATTTGTACACCGTGTTGTGCGATTTGTCCTCTGTGATTTCATCCAGCTTGTGTTACTGGGATATATAATGGAGGGAGATGATTCCCCTGCAGGCAAAGAGAGAATGCTGAGAATAATCCACACGATCATGTTTTGACATTTGGTCTTGAATAAATGTGTGTGGCGCACAGCAAGTAACCAGATAAGTATTTGAGGAATATAATTACCTATGGTTTTATTTGGATATTATTTTGCAAAGGATCCAAACCAAGGGTCTGGTTCTGCAGGTGTATAAAGCTGATAAAATATGGTATTTGGGTCCATAAGTTGTCTGGTCCAGAAGATTAAAAATGAAACCATGTGACCGAGGAACCAGATAGCCAGACGGACAGTGTCGTAGAAGATCATGTAATACATTGTTCCTTTCTTATGTAGTTTTAAGAGGGGCTGTCTTTGTTGAAATTACACACTGACGATGGCAGGCTTTGTATGAAAGGGTGGGATATCTATTTCTAAAAAAGGATGAGGAGAGGAAACCTTTTCTCACGAAGACGCATCTGAAACCACCTACACTAAAAAAAAAAAGGATATTGTGTGCGTATTTTATGAAAAATAATATGTATAGATTAGACAACTAACACCGCTGTTATTGTTGGTTTAAGAAAGGTGTTATGATGCTCTTCATTACATTCAATAAAAATATATATAATGTGCTGAAATTATTTACGTTTGGATTGGATTGGATCATACTTTTGTGAATATGAAAGAATGTGTATATCCTCCAATTATCCTGTTATCCTATTTTTCATATGCTAAATGATTTATGTAATTTTCACATTCATTTTTATAAAAATTTAAATGAAAAAACATTTCTATCAACAAATGAGGAGATATGAC
>NC_137145.1:12750148-12957648 GCF_949319135.1 Squalius cephalus
AAAATATAAAAACATTTAAAAAAGAGATTAAAAACAATAAAAACAAAAACACAATTTGTGTGTTTATATATATATATATATATATATATAATGTTTAGTCTGTTTTTAAATGTTTATATATATACAAATATTATTTTAGTCTTTTACTATATATATTACTATATATATATATATATATATAAACAAACAACATTTGTTTATATAATTATAATATAATAAAAATATTATTATTATTAGTTGGAGAAGCAGTAGTACTGACCTATAAAGAACTTTGAATTGCATTTTATTATTTTGGGGTCTTGTAAACATTTTGGATTGTAGATCTAAAATTGGCCTAACAATATATACGTTTTATTGATATTCAAAGGTAATTCTAATGTTCAGGTCTTTTTGCATGTTCCAATTCAACAGATCAATCAGGAAGTGGGATCTGGGCTGTTCTCTGACTTCTCTAGTGTGCAGGTTGTGAACATCTCTGGGGCTGTCAACACTCAGGACCCTAATGCTGGAACCATCACCTACCGGCAGGAGATGAAATACCTCTTTTCCTGTAGATACCCACTGCAGTACTTGATCAACAACACGGAGATGAGTGTGTGAGTGGGATGGCCATGTACAGTGGGGTCCAACGGCCTGAGACCACATTGAAAACCTTGGATTTAAGGTTCAACGTTTTAAGAAAAAGTTTTAGTCATTAAAGACACTTTAAAATTAAAGGGATAGTTCACTTTGAAATTAAATTTTGGTATGTTTTAGCTTACCTCAAGGGCATCCAAGATGTAGGTGTCTTTGTTTCCGCAGTAGTTTCAATTTTGATATTTTTAGGTCAAACCGCTCTTGTCTGTCAGTCATATAATGCAGGTCTATGGTCACCACCTCAAAGAGCATGCACAGAGAAGTCCAAATTAAACAATTCCCCATCGTAAGTACACACTGATGGCCTAAGACATGAAACGAGCGGTTTGTGTGAGAAAACGAACAGTATTTATATCGTTTTTACCTCTACACAACCACGTCCAAGTGATCTGAGGGCGCGCACGCTTCCTGGTGTGTGACGTGTTCGCGCGTTCTGGCTTAGTCTGCGCAAGCGCCGGAAAGTGTACAAGAGGTAAAAACGATATAAATACTGTTCGTTTTCTCACACAAACTGCTCGTTTCGTGTCTTAGGCCATCAATGTGTACTTACGATGGGGAATTGTTTAATTTGGACTTCTCTGTGCATGCTCTTTCAGATAGTGACCATAGACCTGCATTATATGACTGACAGACAAGAACGGTTTGACTTAAAAATATCAAAATTGAAAGTACTGCAGAAAAAAAGACACCTACATCTTGGATGCCCTTGAGGTAAGCTAAAACATACCAAAATTTAATTTCAAAGTGAACTATACCTTTAAGAAATTTAAGCCTGGTTTCACAGACAGGCGTTAGATTAAGCCAGTATTAGACCTTAGATCAGTCAGAACATTTATAGATATTTTTAAACGTGCCTTAGAAAAAAACGTCACTGGTGCATCTTGAGACAAAACAATGTCTTGTCTGTGAAACGTTTACTTAGGTTAGTGTCTACTTCTAGGTCACTAATCAAATAAGCAACTTTGTGACCATGTGAATGTTGTACAAAGGTCAGATGTTCTAAGATGTTCACTGAAGCAAGATGCTCTTTGGCATCAAACGTACACACAAAAAAGTTGAATTTTATGAATTTGTAATGAAAAATGTCTTTAAAAAACAAACAAAATAAAAGTTTTCAGTGGTCACAGACTTTTGGCCTCCACTGTATGTCTTATTATATCATTTAGATGAACATATTTCAGGATGAGTTACACAAACCGCTGTTGTTCTGTGTTTTTGGGGCAGATCTGGAGTGAGTCTGGCAATTAAGGACAATAATGGTAGTTTCATCAGCACTCTGAGCATGGCTCTTTTCGAGGTATTATGTTCAATTGGCTTAGATTTGCAATGACATTTAGCATAACACTTTATTGACAATTACATTGGCCAACTGCATGTGTTCGTAACTGTCTGTCTGCACTGACTCAAAGGATTACACATATACAACTCGCCTCTTCATTCCTCCAACGGGTCTCATGCTGAAGACCAGGGTTTATGCGGAAGTTCGAGCCACTAATCTCACAGACAGGTACTTTGTTCAGTTTGAGATTATGAATTATGTTATCAATCTTAAAGTGGTCTGTGATAGCCTATGTTACAAATTGAGCCCAGGGGAGAAGGGAGCCACCAATAAAAATTATAGCCCTGATGTTATCCAGAATGAAAATCTTACAACCATTATATAAAAAGTATTATTTTAATAAATCTTCAGTTTTGAAGTTGATAGATCACTTTTTAAAATGTACCCCCATAAAGGTTCAATGTTCTTTTGGATCGATGCTATACAACCACTAGTCCTTACCCAGGCAACAGCACATCATTTGACCTGTTCGTCGGGTGAGTGTGAAGGCTTACATTTTTCTTATACATTTTAACTAATGTTTGACAATCTAATTTTAAATCAAACTAAGTGAAGATGGCTGCTAGGATGATTCAGAAGCAAATTTGTATTTGCATCTGAATCAATATCACCGCTCTTTGCACCGTTCAATTATATCAAGTCCTGTGTAGATTAAATTGAAGTCTGTTACTAATTACATAATGAAAATTTTGATCTTTGACATTATACATTTAATATGAGTACGTTTTGATAACTGTTAAATTACCTTTGACCTTTTCGTTTATTACATTCATTTAAATGTAATCTTGATATAAAAATACAAAAAAGACTAAATATATTCAATTCTTTATCAACAACATGATGTGCATTAAACATTACATTACATCAGGGAACTGCAGGCATGATGGAAAATTAAAATACACAAATAAAAACAAATTAAAATGAAACACTTATGAAAAAAGGAAATATTTGATTTGATTACCTGCATATCATGTGATCACGGACTGATATCAGAGAATGTGATGTTAAATTATTAACTTAAAAACTTGAATTTGAGCATTTTAAAACTATTTAAAAAAAATATATTAGGGAGAATCAATAAATTATGAATAATATGTAACCAATAAAAAACTACCAGCATTCTGATTGTAAGTATTTCGGTCATTCTCAGATGTACCCGTGATCTTCAAACCATTATGGGTGTGAATGGAGAACAGCAGGTGGCACGCTTCTCGTTCGAGACCTTTCGCTTTATAGAGCACAGAAACAGGACAGTTTCGACCTTTTATCTGCACTGTGCCACCAGGCTCTGCGAGAGCTCTTTCTGCAGATCCTTACGGCAGGTATGAAACAACGTGCACCACCAAAACACTCAATATGTCATTCACAAGAGGGCCACATACGCCATCATCTAACACAGGGTCCCTCAAACTCGGTCCTGGAGGGCCACTGTCCTGCACAGTTTAGCTCCAACACTGATCAAACACACCTAGCTGTGATCCTGAAGACATTGATTAGCTTGCTCAGGTGTGTTTGATCAGTGTTGGAGCTAAACTCTGCAGGACAGCGGCCCTCCAGGACTGAGTTTGAGGAACCCTGATCTAACAGAAATGTTTTCAAATGCATTTTATGACATGCATCAGAATTGCACAACGAGGAAGAGGAGAGAAGTCCAGTCGGCTCAGAGAACCTCAGTGAGTGACGTCGCTACGGTGAGCTCTGGACCAATCATCACCAAAGTGGATGGTAAGATCAATCAGATGTTGGAGAGAAATCATTTCAATATACAAGTCAAGTCACCTTTGTTTTTATAGCGCTTTATACAATTGTTGTAGCCTATATTGGATTGCTGGTTCAGTTCAGTTCAATAACTGTGAAGTTCATCAATTAAAGGCAGGGTAGGCGATTTGCTGGTTGAAAGTATCTTCACATCCCGATAGCAATCGATCACTAATAAATGATTGATTCTGGCCCCAAGGATGGTTAGGGGAAGAGTAAAAGACTAATAAATCATTTGTGTCACGGCTAGTTGTCACTTTGGATTATTTCTAAGGGTGTTTCTCAAACGGAAGGCTGCATATCTCGGTTGCCACTTTTCAAACGTCGCTGAAGGCCATCTCAATTTGAAGGATCCTTGGAAGGCAGCCTTTGTTTCGCGTCCTTCATTTGGCCTGTTTTGAAGGATGCATCGGATTAAATCACCCACAATCCTTTGCACATATTCCAATTCACGAAAAATAAACAGACGGAAAAAGAGTAGTTTGTCTGAGTTTATAATGAAATGTAAGACAAAAAGTTATGTTTTCCGACATGAAAGCATAGATGTTATCTTTTGTTTTGCTGTAAATTAATCACTAACACTAAACTGACAATAATGTAAGCCACTGGGAGGCCGCAGATGGCTGTCATTCACTGTTTTCATATTACTGTACAATACAAAGCCAGTTAATATACAGATTTGTAATACAAAGTATCTTTCCAAAATTAAGTTTTAATAGTATTTTCCACACTCTGACCGTAGCCATGCGCTCTTACTAGACTGTCTCATAGCGTTTAATTGCTGAGGACTACTCTAGTCAACAAGCTTCAGAAGGACTGAACTAGGAAGGGCGCAGGATGTAGCCTTCCGTTTGAGAAACACCATAATTTATTTCCATACCTTTATTTCCATACCTTCATCAACGCGTTTCATGCTACGCAGAATTAGACAGACGTCAGTCACCGAGCACCACAAACGAAACAGCAGCCACCTTTTACAGCTTACGAGCTTATTCTGCATTCATGCCATTGCTACCATAATTTGTAATAGTTCATGACTCAAATTTATGCGTTTCAATGCAACTATCAACGCCGAAATGAATCTGCAGCAGTAAGGTAGTACAGGTCAATGCTCTTTAAGTTGTTTATGTTCATTATTATTGTAATGTTAAGTGCTTTGAGACATGAGGTAGTTTAATGCCGTATCTCATGACGCTTTTGTTTGCTCCCTGCTGTATGCGTTTATGTGTTTTAGAGGAAGCGTGGTTTTGGAGACGCTCTGAAAGGAGGGTGGGATCTTACGCTAGCTCGCTGTTGCTAGCCTCTTTGAAAATAGCCTACCCTACCTTTAAGAAATGAGTTCAATTCAGCCATAAGCAGCTCTACAGAGGACAATAAAATAATTATTCTGCTCAAGTCAGTTCAATAACATGAATGCAATATAAATTGGAGTAATAATATTGTATGATCATTCACATTTGTATTAATTTTATTGTATTTTGACCATAAAATGCCATGTGTTGCAACTCATTTGAATTTTCTTTTCTTTTTACAATCCCTTTAGAGCCATTTGTACCTGTTGAAGCAGGTATGCACGTTTTCTAACATTTATAAAAGAAATATGGGTCCCACTTTATATTGTGTCTTTAACCACTATGTACTAAGATTTAAAGGAATCATTTTGTACAATGCACTTATTCTGTACAAACAAGTTTTACACTGTACTTATATTTAAAATAATAATAAAAAAAATCTGCATATATCCTTCCCTTACACATACCACCAAACCTGTCCGTAACCTTACCCGTATCCCACCACAACAGCCGCAAGTATTTTGCAATAGAACATGAACACTATTAATACATAATGCATAGTAGTAGAAGACACCCAATATAAAGTGATACTGATATAGAGATCACCTCAAACTTCTGTTAGCTGTGTGCTTTTGCTCAGGTCAGTTGTTCTAATGTTTGTGCAGCGTCTCAGGATCAGAAGCCAGCGGAGGCAGTGGTGGGCATCTCTGTGACAGCGGGGATATTCGGTGCGCTGTGCATCATCATGCTTGCTGTGCTTGTCTACAAGATCCGCAGGGACAAGTTCAAAGACAAATCAACCCTTTTTCACTGACAGCTCTCAAACGGAGATCCCATTTCTGTACTCTGGCAGGGTTTGCTTGACACAGTTAAAGCTGTTTGTATAGACACTAGAAATGGCTTCTGCACTGAGCTGTAGTTCAAGAGGATAGGAATGGGACAAAGAGTAGATGTCACAATAAGAAAATCTCACCAAACCAATATTATAGATCTGTGCCTTACAGTAAAAGTCTCCTAATGGTTTAGATTCATCATACTTTTTTTTTTTTTTTTTTGCATGCCAAAGTTCATTTTGATATGAATTATATTTCATTTATATATGCATTTTTGGGTTTTCTGTATGAGGGCAAAAAGTATTTTGCTAATGTTGTTGTAATTTTATGTCTGATTAAAGCAAAACTAAGAAATTTGTAAACACTGGCTTTCATGGACTCATGGCTCAATCAGATTGTCATCATTTAAATCATCCTCAAGTTGTTCCAGACCTGTATGAATTTCTGTCTTCTGCTGAACACAAGAGAAGATATTCTGAAGAATATGGGTAACCAAACAGTTGACGGAAGCCATTGACTTCCAGAGTATGGAGAAGAAAAAATACTCTAAGTCAATGGGGCCCATTAACTGTTTGGTTACCCATATTCTTCAGAATATCTTTTGTGTTCAGCATAAGACAGAAATTCATACAGGTCTGGAACAACTTGAGGGTGAGTAAATGACAGAATTGTCATTTTTGGGTGAACTATCCCTTTAATGGATTATAATGCATTATATATAATATTATATAAATATTATGTCAAAACAATGAGAAGATATTACACAATGTGCAGAGAACTTTAAAAAAAAGAGACTTTATTAACAGTTTAGAAACAATCTTCTCCCTTTTCCACACAGACTTGCACATGAAAACATGTGAATGACAAAACCAGCGAAGACGTGAAAGCAAAAAACAAAACAAAAACAGTTTCCACTTATTCAGTCAAGTGAAATTCCTTTGATGTCAGTGCAGCAGACTAATCCTACTCAAGTCCATAAATACAGGAGATGTTTGGCATAGATGCTCACAGGTACGAACGGATTGTTTTGGGAATGGGCTACACGGAAAAAGGTAAACTAGCAAAAACGAACACGATGTGACAATTAAGCAAGACAATTCAGCAGGAACTTCACATTTCCTCAATATCTGGACGCAAAGGTGTCTTGAGTCAGAGGGCATGACAAATGACCATTTTCAGCTGAGCTGCATAAATTACTCCCATGTACATATAATAAAAAGGACAGCGTGTTCGCTTTGGTCAAGCATGCCATTTTTGATTTCCAAAACAGATGGGGGGGGGCAGGTTTCTGAGAGGGAGAAGATTAATAATTCATAGATTAAGAAGCAAAATTAAATGTGAATGGAAGGAGCGCACAGCCTTGAGTTGGGTTTGGTATTTTCTTTTGGCTCGGGGTCACTGAACGTGAACTATGAAATGTACACTGTCATTTTCAAGCTGTTCCAATTTGTTGAGGGGTGGGGCAGAAAAAAAAAAGAATCAATTTGAACCACTTAATGGAGTCAATAAATAACAAAAAAAACAAAAAAAAAAAAAAAAAAAAAACTTTAAGAACTCCAGATGTTATAATTCATCCCCTACATGGTTTTCTGATTTACTGCTCTCAGCTGATTCTGCAAAAAAACAACAACAAAAAAAAAAAACATTAGTATATCTGCATATTAGCATACAATGAACTACTACATTTACATAAAGATACTAAACCTATTGATCCTGTTATTTAAGGTCATAGAGCATGTTGTGTGGAATTTTGAAATTATTTTGCATGTACACTGATTAGTAGTAGAGCTGCGCGATTCTGGATAAATTGAGAATCACAATTTCGTTTAATCTCTTGAATAAATGATTCAATGACATTTAACAGACACTAGTCACCACCTAGTGGCCTAACGATGTAATTGTTAAATAAAGAATCAAGTTACTTTCAAAAATTACTCTTTGGATTGCTACCATAGACATCATTATTTTCATCTGAACTATTCTAACACAGAAATAACGAAACTGTGTGGTTGAAAGGACTGTTTGTGAAGCCGTTTCATTCCAACACTATCTGGCTCAGCAGCAGCGCCAACACAGATTTGAATGTTCACTGTGATCGTACGTGTCAGAGGTTTAATAGACATCTAGATGAATCCTTGTCATTTAGGAAAAAGATTGTGAGGGTGTATGAATCAAGATCACAATCTTTTAGCAATTTATCATGCAGCTCTAGTACGTGGACTGAGAATTACCTGCATCATCCGTTTTTTCCGCTGGATTTAGTTCAGGTATGGTTTCTTTCTCTTTTTCTTCAGTTGGTGGCTCCTCTGCTGGCTTCACTTTTTCAGCTAAAAGCACAATTTAAATACCAGATTTACTCCACGGTAACAGAAAAAAGCGGTCATCTAATTTTCAAAATAAATGTATGCCAAAACAAAATGGTGTCTCACCATCATCGCCGCTGGGAGGAATAACCTTCTCTGCATCTTCTGTGCTGTTAGCTTTGTTGTTCTCTGTGGAGGTGTTGTTCTTGTCTTTAGACTTATCTTTAGGTTTCGGTTTGGCAAACTTTGCTTTGTTCAGCAGGTAGTTGACCTCCCTGTCTAATAGAGTTAGCTTAGCTTCAATGTCCTTTGAGAGCAGAACAGGTTTCTCTGTTGGGGACAATTTTTCCTGTTCAGCTACCGTCTCATTCTTCCATGTCTGCAATAAAAACAAAAATGTGCAGAGTGCATCCCAAGGGTTTACTGAGCAGAATTCACTTGAAGTCGAGGGAAGGATGAAATAAATCAATGGGAATGAGAGAGGGAAATAAAGCCATTACATACCATTGTCTCATTGATGACCCTCTCAAGTGTCTTCAGTTCAACCTCTGTGAAGATCTGGTCACCCTCAGGAATCAGTCTAGCACTCCTGTGAACAAAGGGCCATGCAAGTTACAAAGTTGTTTTCTTTTATTTGAACATGTTGCAGACTGAACTCAAACTGCACTGCCCACAAGACTCTTCCCAAAAAATTAATTAAATAGTTTAAATATATAAATTATTATATCTTATTTTTTGTAAGTGTTTACATTTAAGCAAATTAATATATTTAATTTAATAAAAAAAAAAAAAAATTAAAAGAACATTTAAACTTATAAAAATATATATTTTTAAATAATAAATATATTTATCTAAATATACATATATATATTTTTTTTTTATATATATATATATATATATATATATATATTTTTTTTATATATATATATATATATATATATATATATATATATATATATATATATATATATATATATATATATATATATATATATATATATATTTTTTTTTTTATTATTATTATTATATTATTATTATATAACATTGTGTATTTAAATATTTCGATTTTTTTAAATGAATTAAATTTAACAAATATAATTTAATAATATATACACATACATACATAAATATATAAAAGAGACTTAAAAATATATACATTTTCTAAAAATACATTAATTTTTTTATTAACTTTTTAAATAAATATTTAGATTGTTAAAAATAAATGAATACATTTAAAATATGTATTAATTTAAATGTGTATTATTAAATGTGTAAATTAAATGTGTTAATTTAAATAAGTTTTGAAAATACCATTCTTACATTTATTTTCTAAAAATGCATTCATTTTTTTAAATAAAGAATACTTTTTTTTTTTTTTTTTTTAAATAAATGATGCAGCTCTCGCTCACTTGAGGAAGATGGTGGAGTGGTTGAGCATGCTGTTGAGAGCTGCCAGTCTGTCGGGCCATTTCTTCCTCTCCTCCACTCTGAAGAACATGGCTTTACAAAGCTTTCTCAGTTCAGACAGCTTTTCCTTCAGCTCCTTTGTACCAGCGGAATATCCTTCCTCATCCATCCAGTTAGAGGCCTCGCTCAACTTGCCTGTGATCTGCTCCTTCTCCTCCTCAGTCACCACAGCCAGATACTCATCCTGATACAGCTTATCCTAGATGGAGAGAGGGGGAAAAAAATAACTAGATGTTTTGTAAATTCAAAGAAATAGTTGACTTAAAAATGAAACTTTTGCTGTAATAAACATTTTCCACAATGCTCCATCAAAAAGCCTTAAGCCCACTACAGTTTTCTCCTCAAGCTCTGCAAATAAAGCTTTTTAGACTTGGACAAAGACAGTTCCGTCATTGTCACGCCACTGGATCTATGAGTCACTGCTCAAACACTGGGAAGGGCTGCAGAGAGATTCATTATACCTGCGTCTCAAAGATAAAAGCCTCCAGGCTGTTCAGGGTCTTTTCTCTCTCCTGCTTCTCCAAATCACGGTCAGTGAGGTCCTGCAGCCTGATATGAGGGAGGAACACATGGTAATTCTTTAGAGATTCTTCAGTTACTACAGTCTGTCCCATTTCCCACTCTGTTAATTCATCCTCCACGTTAATTAATTCTTAGAAGCAAGAGACACTTACTTCTTTTTGGACACTGCAAGGTCCTCTGTGCTGGGAATGAGAACATCGTTCACCTCGAGCTCCACTGTGATGTCTTCTGATATTTTGCTCTTTTTCTGTGGTTTGGGTTTCTTGTCCTCCACCTCTTCTGCTTTCTCACCATTTGATTTCTCTTCAGGCTTTTCAGCTTTCTCTGCTTCAGTCTCTCCCTGCGTGATGGAAGTGAGAGTTCAGTTCTAGACAGATTCCAAAACTAAATCACATGGAGCTACTCACCAGTGGCTGGTAATTTTATATGAAACTGCAATATAATACAGGGTTGAAACTGAAATTTAATGATTATAGTCTGACCTTTGATTAATGATTATAGTAAGTGATTCAAATGTTCACTTTTCTTTTTGTGACGGCTACAAATTTAAATAGAGGAGAGATTTGTATATGGCACAATCCAACATAGTTTGTCTCTATAGGGCTCTCACATTGAATTTCCATAATTTTTACATGACTTTATAAGGATTTTTTTTTTAAAGCAACACCAAAGCACTTTTCCTCTTCGGTCCCCCTACAGGTTGGAACCGGAATTGTCCATTACTGCTGTCGTAAATAATTTCGCCTACCATTGCACGCACGCTATTTGTTTATCCAGCACCGGCTTTGGAAATAAAGATGTCCACAGACTAGGTAGAGTATGTTGCATGATTTTATGAAAGTATGATGTATTGCAACATCAGAAACGAAGAAAAACAAAATAATGACATTGCTTTCTATTTTTTTTTTTAGATTGTATGAAATGGTCAATTTGAAACGGTCTAGCAATAGCAAGATAGGTTTACACAAGGATGAAAAATAAAAACTTATTGCCTAACAGTTTAGCATGTAATAGCCATTTGCATTGTCTGTGAAAATCTTGAGCATTTTATTGGAAAAAGTTGCAGAGACAGGTGACCGTTTTAGTTCGAGCTCTTTCTCTATCATTTCTCTATCTATCACTAATATTCAGCAAAATAATCCCATTGTAATTGGGATTAAAACATTAATAATATTTGTATAGTAATGTTAATATATTATAGTAATAAAATTAATAATAAAATTAATAATAATAATAATAATAATAATAATAATAATAATGCAAAATATTGTTTCAATGGGCAATAAGAAAGATATATTTTCTTATAAAAGTATAATTTGTATCATATTGGCCATCATATTGGGTAATAATAAAAATAATTATTAGCTAAAAATGTTACATCTGAATAACTACTGTAGCTCAAGGAACTTGGGCAGGGGTTTCTGCAGGCGTATAATATTGCATGCTGTACAATAGAAAACGAGGGGAAATCAAAAGACTCCTGAGAATAACAGGGCAGAACTAGTGAATTTGAGAGCAAGTCAATCCTCTCACCTGAGTTTCCGCTTTATCCTCTTTGTCGTCTTTCTGCTCTTCAGCCTGAGGCTCTCCCTCTTTTCCATCTTCCATCTCAGGTTTCTCCTGGGCAGTCTCTTCCTGTTTCTCTGACTGTTCCTGATCTTTCCCAGCCTCCGGAGTCACTTCTTCTTCATCCTGGACCATTATGAAAAAGCAAAATGTCAAGCTCAAGTTTGAGAAAATGACTGTCTTATATGGAAACAGACATTAAGCAGATTTACCGTAACCGGTTCTGACACGTTTGCATTTGGCTCTGAGCTGCCACCCCCAAACAGGCTAGAAATGGTGTTTCCAAGCTCTGGAGGGGGAGAGAAATTAAACAAGTGAAGCAGACAAACTTCCATATCTTTTTTTCCACTTAAAAAAAAAAAAAAAAAAAAAAAAAAAAAAATTATATTTTATATATATATATATATATATATATATATAAAATTATAATTTTTATTTCTTTTTTAATATACTTTAAAATCTAATTGCAACGTGTATTTTATTACGATTACATTTTAAAGTATTTTCAAATAGAAAACAGTTCTTTTAAATTGTAATATTTCAACATATTGCCATTTTACTGTACTTTATCAAATAAATGCAGCCTTGATAAGAGACTTTGATCTATGATAAGGCAGTTTGCAATGTGAGATGTTTTAATGCTTTTGAACAGTCTTCTTTAGTCCAACAAACAACAATATAAAAAAAGAATGTGTATGATTTTGTGTATAAAGACAAAACTAACTTGTGAGCGTTGACTCCTCCTCTTTCTCCTCCACAATGGTCTCAAACACTGACTCCACCTGAAAAATCAAGGATCTTCTGGCTAATCAAGCATCTACTGGAATAGTACAATTGCACTGTAACATAGTGGAAAAATACTACCACTAGTTTGTCACATTTGATTATGCAAACTAAAATGCAGTACTAACCCGGTCCAGAATTAACAACCCGCTTTCATCCATGTTGAAATGGGCCTTGATGCCCTTAGATTCAGCATCTGAATGCTTCTTAAAGCTGCTGCCCACTCCAGACAGTTTCACCGTTGTCAGATTCGGAGAGCCAAATATTCTTAGAAAGAAAGAGAGAGACAGACACTGAGGTTTGATTCAGAAGTTCTATTTTCTGATAGTTTTGAAAAAGTGTAAACAAATAAAACACAGAATACGAGTAGCATGAACAAAACGTGTCTTACTTCATGTCCTGTTCACTGAGAAAGCTGAGGTCTCCATAATTTATGTAAAAGACAAAGTCGTCCGTGTAACGATTGAACGTGATGACTTTCCTCTGGGGATACGGGGCCATTCTCTGGAACAGAACGCGCTTGTTGTGCTTCATGCTCTTCAAGCCATCTTCTTCCTCAGTCTCACGATTGAACTCGACCTTAGGAGAGTGACAGAAAACATCTGAGAACTTCTTAAATGCACAAGCACTGTAGTATGATGAATAAAACTGCACACTGCTTATGTTAAATTAAACATCTCAGGGGTTTAGCTAGGGGTGAGCAAGACTATTAAAACAAATCCAATTTTAGGAAAGAACACAAGGACTTTGTCTTCATCCTCTCACCTGTATGGGAAACACGGCTGCATCTCGTACCAAGAAAGGTTTGACTTTGAAGGCTTTGCTGAGCGCAGCGGCCTGATAGACGGCGCCCATTGCTGCAGCTTCATCTGCATTGATGTTCTTGCTCAGTTCCTCTCTGGAGACAAAAAGTGAACAAACAAAGCTGAATTATTTGGCACTGTACCAATTTCAAAACATCTACTCACTTAAAATGTTAATCAATGCTAAGTGTAATCCATCTTATTAGATGTTCTTTAAAAGGGTTAGTTCACCCAAAAATGAAAATTCATTCAAAAACATCAATAACTCGTTGTTCCAAACCCATGAGACTTCATCTCATCTTCGAAACACAAATGAAGATATTTTAAATGAAATATCTTCATTTAAAAGTCTATTCAACCAAAACTCCAATGCTCCAAAACATTCATAGAGATAAACGGAAGCTTAACTGTACTTGCTTGACGTGTTAAAAACCTCATTACTTCCTGTGAATGCTCAAATGTGCTGGAGTGACACGCGAGAAGGAACCTAATTGGTTCTTGTGCATCAAATGCTTGAGTTTAAATTTACCATAGTGCTCTACATACATTTGCTGATCAATTTTTATTTGAATAAAAGCCCAAATTAAAAGAGTTCATTATTTAAAGCAATCATGTCTCTTCAGAAGACTTGGATTAAACCACTCGATTCATGGACTTTATGATCTCTTTATGAACGTTTTGAAGCATCAAGAGTTTTAGGTCAGTAATTGATGACAGAATTGTAATTTTTGGGTGAACTAACACATTAACCCCTGGTTTCACAGACAGGGCTTAAGACTAGTCCTAGACTAAAATGTAAGTCTGAGCTGTTTCCACTGAAATAAACTTGCACTGACTGATCTTAAAAATATATCAGTGCCTTTTTAGTTTTAAGATGCACATCGGTAATGTTTTTTTCTAAGCATGTTTATAAAAATTACTTAAATGTCCTA
Organism: Squalius cephalus; assembly: GCF_949319135.1. Classification (NCBI taxonomy): domain Eukaryota; kingdom Metazoa; phylum Chordata; class Actinopteri; order Cypriniformes; family Leuciscidae; genus Squalius; species Squalius cephalus. The sequence continues at coordinate 12,764,383 of NC_137145.1, forward strand.
ATTGATCTATGGTCTAATCCTGGCTTAGTCTAAGCCCTGTTTGTGAAACCGGGCCTAAATGTTGAAAAACATGAAACCAAGGCACTAAAGGACTTTATTTGTTCATGGCTTAAGTAATTTAAAAACAATTACAACCAACCGCACACCAACGTGTTGCTGCTAATAAACCATTATCAGGGTGTGCAACCCTTTAATATTTCTACCAAACATAAACTACTAGCACACACTAAGGCGTCAAGTTTTGGCTGGTTAGCACAGACAAGTTTGTTTCTGCTTGTTGATGTCATAACTGCACCACCCAACTTCAAATAGCATCCAATGACAGCCAATCAAAAGTATCTACTATAGGTTAAACAGGAAATAGAACTGAAAAAAAGAAGAAGAAAAAAACAAACATACTTTCCAACAGCTTTAAGCAGCACATCCTGCACTTTAGGCACTCTGGTGGCTCCTCCAACCAGAATAACCTGTTCAATCTCATCCTGTTGGACAAGAAAGATATTTCAGATTCTTTTTTAAATCATAGCTATGCAGAAAACATGCATAAAGTCAATGCCTTGATATTTAGCGCCTCACCATGTTCATTTCAGAAGCAGCTAAAGCTTCCTTCACAGGTCCTGGTACTCTGTCAAACAGATCCTCACAGAGGGCTTCAAACTCAGAGCGAGTCACTTTTGCCTTGAAGTCAATGTCATCCATCAAACCTTCAATCTGAAAAAGAAGAACATCAAGATGTTATTAAATCATCTTTCACAACACAGAGTTAGGTTAAAACTGTATAAGTAGCAAGTCTAACATACAGACATTGTTTGTCTGTTTACATATAATGAATGTCTAACAAATCTCACACAATCAATGAAATAGACCATTTGATAATACCCATTTAACCAAGGCCAAGCTGACCCAGTGTGGTCCAAATGTAAAAAAAAAAAGAAAAAAAGTGAACCATTTCCTATTTTGCATTACTCTTATTTATTACAAATTAGGTTATCCTCATAACAATGAGTCAAAGTCACATTGAAAAATGAATAAATCTGAAAAATGTCTCAGTATTTGGCTTGTTGCTCATCTGTTTTAATGACAGCAGACCTCGAGCTGCATGAACTCCTGATGATCACATGATTCAGCATTTGACAACAATCCAAAGCTTCAGTGGAAGCAAGAACATCTGAGTTCACATGGCCAATGTCACAAATTTGCTTACATTTGAATAGTGACCAATAAATGTTTCCAGAGAGTTAGTCACGATGAATTGGAAGTAGTGACAGATTTTTCTTCTTGTGATGGTTATCCATGTGAAACGGATTTTCAAAAAAAAAAGAAAGAAAACAACAATAGGTCATGAACTTGGTTCTATCCATCGGTTGATTGAATTTTGGGTTGTTGCACTCAAAAATTGAGGCAGATCTGAATGTGAGGGTACAGTTGATTGGAATAAAGGGGTGGGTTTTAAGCAGACAAAATGACAGAAGAAGTCCGGAATACATCACAAGAGGGAAGTCTCATTTCATCGGAAGATCCAGTTATGATATTTTGATGAAAAATAAGAAGGTTCCAAAAAAATAAAAAACATTCATGATGTATCGTCCACAATAAGATCAATAACAAGTATTTCGCAAATTTTAATTTAATGCAGTTTCTTTTTGCAAATCGATAACATTGTATTTTGACTAACTAAACATTCTGTGTAAAAAAAGAAAAGATCAACAGTTTCAGTACCTGTGCTGTATGATCAGCATTGGCACTCAGCACAGTCTTGAGTCTCTGAGCCTCTTTAAGGAGTTTGGCCATGGCACGCAGATTCTCCCTCACGTCCTTCTTTGATTTCTTCTGTTCGTTGAAGAGCTTGGCGAGATGATCTCGGAGCCTCAGTTCAATCTCAAAGCCACCGAGTGTTCTATCAAAGCTGAATATAAAACAGTGATAGTCAGATGTTTGCGTAATACATACACATATGAATGTACCGAAGCGGCCAACAAATGAGGCCAAAGCATGACAACCATGACTAACCCAACTCCACGGATCTGAAGCTGTGGCTGAGTGCCAGATTCTTTGGTCTTTATTGTCTGATATGTGACAATCGTGGCGGTTGTGCTGCCCGATCCCATATCATAAAACAAGACATTCTATAAGACACAGAAAAGAAAAGCTAATATCAAAAATCTGTCATAAATCCCACTTAAAGGGATAGTTCACTTAAAAGTTAGCACACTTCTTTTGCTGAACACAAAAGAAGATATTTTGAAGAATGTCAGTAACCAGACAGTTGATGGACCCCATTGACTTCCATAGTAGGAAAAAAATAAAAAAATAATATGGAAGTCAATGGGGTACAACAACTGTGTGGTTACTGACATTCTTCAAAATATCTTCTTTTGTGTTCAGCAGAAGAAAGAAATTCTTACAGGTTTGAAACAACTTGAGGTTGAGTAAATGACAGAATTTTCATTTTTAAGTGAACTATTCCTTTAATTTCTATATCACAAGTGTCACCAAAATCATAATTTCTGGTTTCCCAGTCTGCTATTGGCTGGCCACACACATAGTCCCGCCCACACACTCACACCATTGGTTGACTAAATAAATTAAATTCACTTAAATCTTCTCAGTAGTACCTGTGCAGTCGAATTGATGTCTTTTCTCCGGAATACTCCATAGTTCAAAGCCACAGCAGTATTATCATTGATAAGCTGAAGGACCTTTAGACCTGCTATATGGGCAGCCTGCAAGACAGCCCTGCGTTCTGCCTGATTAAAATAGGCTGGCACGGTGATCACTGCATCTTTTATGGGCTGCTCTGTTAGGAGAAACAAATAAAATTAATCAGTCTATTCAAACATCCTAACCTGCAAAAACCAAGACAGCTGAACTATTCGAAACACTCATTGTCAAACCTGCAAAGTCTTGAGCCAGAACCCGAGAGTAGTTCAACATCATGCCCAAAAGCTCCTCTGGAGTATACTGTATCTCTCTAGATGAAATATATAAAAAAAATATTCCCAGAAATTATATAAAGCCCATTGGTTACAGCTAACGCACCAAGCAAGTGCTTCATTACTTACTCTGAGAATTTGAAATAAACGGTTCCTCTTTTCTCATCTCTCTCCAGCTGGTGCTCAGGGAAGTGTTTCAGATACTGCACCACCTGCGGGTTGTCTGCTGTCTTTCCCAAAATGCTCTGGAGGAATCTGTAAACCACCTTGGGATTCTTCACAGCCTGTCATGATTCAAGTATGCTAGAGTCAAAGCTTGTCACAACAAGGTTTTAGAGATTAAGAAAATGTGAAGGAATTTTTTTCATACTACTCAGTCCATTTTCAATACGTTGACTTATACAATCTATTTACTGGCCTGTTGTTCCTGTTCTTATTTTGAGTCATGCACTCTCATTCAAAAGTTTGGAGTCAGTAATTTTTTTTTTTTTTTAAGAAATTGATTTAGTGACAGTAAAGACACTTATTTTACTAAATATTTTGATCTCAAATAAATGCTGTTCTTTTGAATTCCAGGATGATTTCAACATCGATAATACATTTTTCTTGAGCATCAAATCAACATATATTCATAACTTATGAAGGATCATGTGACTGAAGACTGGAGTATAATGCTGAAAATTCACAGGAATAAATTGCATTTTATTATATATTATAACAGAAATAAGTTATTTCAAATTGTAATAATATTTCACAATATTACTGTTTCCACTGTATTTGTGATCAAATAAATTCAGCCTTGACGAGCATCATAAACATAACTTTTAAATGGTAGTGTATATGCACTAGGGGAGTAACAATACCCTAATTTCACGATTCGATACATATCACGACACGATATTGCGATACTCCAAGACATATGATGAAAAAATTTACTGTTGATTAAATGCTAAATTTGATATAACATTGTGGGTGTAAATGAACAGGCTTGGACAATGGTGACACCAGAATAAAAATAAAAAAGGACCCACTACTATTCCCCCATTATTATACATTATATTCAACATAATATATTGTAGTTTAATGTTGTACTGACTCTGAAAACTTAAAAATTTTTTCTCACAGGGTAATTATTATTTTAGGTGAACTATCCACGATACATATTGTCACTATCCATGATACATATAGTTGCATTTTTGTATTGCGATATATTGTGACACTATATATTGTTACAGCCCTAATATGCACGCTATGTTTATCAATGTAATCTTTAAAAAAAGAAGTAAAAACTTTTATACACAATAACTTTTCTTCCTAGCTGACATCAAAAGGGCGGCATGGTGGTGAAAAATATTTTATAAATCGGGAATTTAAAGTGGAAATTTCATACCAGAATTAACATTAAGTAACACCCTGCATTGTTTTCTTATTGAATTTCATGTTTAATTTTTGAAATGTCACATTATAAGTTATGTTAAATACATTGCAACTGCCACTTCATGTTGACTTTTACAGAAGGTATTATGGAGTACAAAGACTTACCACTCCTAATGCACTGTCTCCAAAAAGCCTCTCGTTTTCCTTTAAGCACACAGCGACTGGTGTTTTCCGCCGGGACTCCCTGCACAAAGAAGTTAAATGTCACAACGGAGTAAACTGCTGTCTGAAACTAATAAATCTAAATCACTTGACAAGATCTGTTGATTTTGGTGCAAAAAGTTTCACACTGGTCCAGCACATACTTGTTTAATACAATCTCCATTGGCACACCGGGTTTCACTATAGCAATTTTCATCCATTCACTTCCCAAGTCCACAGACATCACTGCCACGGATTCTGCAACACAAAAATTTCAGAGAGCTGAAATACTATGATCAGGGATAAGTAAAGAAAAAAGTGCATGTTTATATGCATCTTGATAGATTCAAGGCATGTTCACACCAAGGACGATAACTAAAACGATAAAGATATAGGTCTAGTTTTAAGAATTGTTTTAAATGTAAAATAATTCATCCTGCTTTTAAAGTGATAGTTCACCTAAAAATGAAAAATGTAATTAATTACTCACCCTTATGTCATTCCAAACCCGTAAGACTTTCATTCATTGTCGGAACACAAATGAAGGTCTTTCTGATGAAATCTGAGATATTTCTGTCCCTCCATAGACAGCTACGCAACTACCACTTTGACGCTTCAAAAAGTTCATAAAGAGATAATAAAACTAATCCATTTGAAATGAGCGGTTTAGTCCACATTTTCCGAAGTGAGTCGATCGCTTTATATGATGAACAGCTTGAATTCAGTCTTTTATTCACATATAAACATTCATCAGCAAACATAAACAGAAGCTCAAGCGAACCTGCTTGACACGCGAGAATGAACCTCATTGGTTCTTGCTGAAGCTCAAACGTGCTGCGTAACATACAAGAATTAACCTTATTGGTTCTCACACTTCAAGCGAACATGCTTGAGCTTCCGTTTAAATAAAAATTCTGTTAGTTGATGAATGTTTATATGTGAATAAAAGCCTAAAATAAATTTGTTTTTCAGAAAATTTGGACTAAACCGCTAAATTAATATGGATTAGTTTTACGATCTCAGAACTTTTTGAAGCGTCAAAGTGGTTGTTAGGTAGCGGTCGACGGAGCGACAGAAAGCCTCTGAAAAAACATCTTCATTTGTGTTACGAAGATGATCAAAAGTCTTACGGTTTTTGAATGAAATGAGTAATTAATGACAGAATTTTCATTTTTGAGTGAACTGTCCCTTTAAGAGCTTGAGCATTTAAAGTGGCGGACGACATAACTGCAGCACATGCATATAATAAACAGAATGATTTTGTGCACTAGTGTGGACAATAATATAGATATCGTTATAGTTATCGTTCTTGGTTTGAACAGGTCTTTAAATTCATCCTGATGGACATCAGCACTGGAAACGCACAGCAAATATAAGAAGATAATCATAATTTTATATGGTGCTTACCTGTTTGAGAAGGCAGGAATGCTACTATTAGGCAAAAAACAGCCCATAATGACAGCCTTTCCCTCATTGTGACCTGCAGAGAAGATTCAAAAACTGGTTTAAAGCATGCAGTTAAAATTAAGCTAAAAGACAACTGCAACTGTGACAGGTCGGTACCATAAACCAGAAAGTATATCAAAAGCACACAAGTTCCCTCAAATCACCATGTTCAAGACTATTGCATCACAACCCTGATATGAAAAACTGCCCAAGCGCCATATATGGATGGATGTGTAGGTGGAAACAGTCAGCCAGTGACAGGTATGGATGGCCTGAGCGCACATGGATCTCAATACTGTAGTGTAGGGCAGTGACACTTAAACTTGTACTTGGAGGCCCCCAAAAGTACATTTTTGATGTCATCCTAAACAAACACACCTGATTCAACCAATAGTAGTTATCTCAGTAGTAGAGAACCACAAAACCTGAAATGTTTTGAGGGGCCTCCAGGAACAACATTGGAAACCACTTTTGTAGAGCTTTCCTGCTTAATAAAGAGACAGTAGGGGCCCAGGTGCACACAGAATACCATGGGAACATTACTTAATATGTTCTAAAGTTGAATTGTCTTCTTTTGACTTCATTTTTACAGTCACAGTTCTCTCTCGATTGGCTATTTTAAATACTGATTCAAAAATGCAAAGAGGAAACTTCTAGTTGCACAGCCTGTGTGACGTAAGCCTTATTGAGGCTGTCTGATCCTAATGGTGCTAAGCATCATGTCAAACTGTCATTGCACTGCTTGATAATGTGCAGTAAACATTACACCTTCTTCTTTTCAAAAGGCTCAAACATAAGTAAACGCAGCTGATGATCTGCTAAATGTACTATAGAAGACTAATCTATGAGCACATGCAACCACCCAGATGATCCCAAACATCTCCAACAAAGAAAGTGATGGCATGGCACTTACCTTCTGCCAGATCAAGTTTTATATTGATTCTTGTTGACTGATATATCTCTCTTGACACCTGAACAACAATATTTAGAAACGCTTATCCTGCCCTAATTTTGAACCAAAAGTTCCCTGTGTTGATCCTTAATATCTAATTCCTTACAGATGGCAATATGATAGCATTAACCAGCAATGCTCTGTGACCAGACCACCTCGCTTGCTTGATTTTGCTCTTGCAATCACCGGCTTGTTCTAACACATTGGGCCCGGAACGCGGCGTGATCTCATTGGATCCACACAACTCGCTGCTCGCCGAGTGAAGCGCTGATCGCCATGAACGAAAGCCCCACCCCTTTTTCCTTGAATGGAGAGCGATGATTGGTCCACGTGCCAACCACTGCATGCGAGTGGTTAGTCGTGTAAGTAAGCATAGATCTGATTGGTCCACGTTAAATAGGAGAACATAACGGCTGTGCGACAGGTTGTAGTTTTTGGTGCTAGTCCGAATCATTTCCGAGAAAATGTTTTATTTTGTACATTTCCTTTTAAAGATACAAAACACTGATTATTTTCATTCGTTGCTTATGTTACATGTTGTTAAACGGTCCAAATAAAGCTATATGTAGGAAATATTTCTGTTCATTACGTTTCAATTAAGGTAAAAATAAAATTACATGTATTAAACCTCGTATGTGCGTTTTGCTTCTAACATGTCCTATTTACAGGACACTGAATTTCCGCCCCATCACGATAAGAAAGGGACGGTTCTCGGTTCAACGAGATGAATTGTTAAAGCGGGTCATTCATGCTTTGTTGACCCAAGAACCGGATTTGTTCAGGAATTGTTCATGCGATTCACTGAAAAGATCCGAATCAAAAGAACGGTTCTTTCCAAAACCGCCCCAAAGAAGAAGGCATCGCTTGTAACTTTTTGTTACGTCTTTGGGTCGTTTTCTATTCAAACTTTAAAAAGAGCCAACTTAAATCACATATGTAATTCTGTTTTACATAAATTATTTAAAATTTAAATTTAAAATTAAATTAAAATGTAAACTACTTAAATCAAACTGATTAATGGCGTGCTGTGTCAGACTCAAACCTTAAAATATGAGTGCGAATACAGATAAATAACAGAAACAAAAATATCCTGACACTAGTCACATGACCGTGATGTGAGTCACATGATTTTGCTAAACAAGAACTGCTGGGAAAATGGCAGCGTTCTTACAGTGGAGACGATTTGTGTTTTTCGATAAAGAAACGGTGAAAGATCCGAGTGAAAATGGGAAAAATTTCCAACTACCGATGGGTATATCAGCCTGTGATTCAGGTCGAGGACACATTGTGCTTGGAGATATCCTTATAATGCTGAAGTCATGCTTGTGGCTAGCTAGCAATAATGGTACTGTTATACAATAATATCTGTCAATATCTACAATTTCATAATTACTGTCGTCTAAGTCATCGTATAATTTAGGCTGTGGCAAGCCTGCTTTTTAAAACGGATAATCTCTTATGCTTGACGTACGTGTTTCCTTAAATGTATTCATAAATTCTATTCTAGCTGAATATAAATAGCGATTTCTGGTATGCCATATGTGCGTGTTTTCTTTAACTCATGTATTGCACATATGGATGGACAGATCTGGTTTTTGACTCGCTCCCTGCAGCTGTCCAGCTTTCAGGCTTATAAACTGCGCGTGACACACCTGTACCAGCTGAAACAACACAACATCCTGGTGTCAGTGGGTCAGGATGAGCATGGTATCAATCCTCTGGTAAGATTCGCCACAGGTGTCTGCTGAAGCTACATGTCAATGCAAGTGCTGGTCTCTGTGTGCTTTTGAAATGTAAGTTGATTTAGAGAGTGTGTATGTGTCTGCCCATCAGGTGAAGGTGTGGAACCTTGATAAGAAGGACAGTGGCAGTCCTCTGTGTACCCGGATATTCCCTGCCATACCTGGAAACAAACCCACTGAAGTGTCTTGTCTCAGTGTACATGAAAATCTTAATTTCATGGCTATAGGTAGGAGTTTTTAATTCCATATCAGGGTTAAATAACACGGTTTAATAACAAATCAGAGATGTTATAGTAACTAAAACCATTTTCATTACTTGAAATAAAAAGGTAACATTTCTTATTTGAATTTAGTTTAACTTGATGTACTAAAAAACAAACTATATAGATATTTTAAAAAACAAAAATGACAAAAACAGCAAAATTACTTACTAAATCTAAATATTAATAAAACTATAATAGTATCTCAATTATACTAAAATAACACATCACAATTGTTAGTCCACGTTTTAAAAAAAAAAATTGAATTGAACCGAGTATTTGTATTTATAACTGTTTGAAAAAAAGTTGATTTAGAGGGCAGCTAATAATAAAGCAAAATAAACACTGCACTTTAATGTTAAAAAAGTTTACTAATTAATGGTTTTCCTAAAACTATGTAAATATAACTTGAAATCCCTTCGAATATTTGAATAATTTCAATTATTAAATTGAACACTAAATGGCATTTGCAACCCATTTCTTTCTGTAATATGATGCATTTCAGAGTGTAACAGAAAATTTAGTAGGGAAAAAGTGTTGGTTGGGAGTTTATCCATCAATAATTGATTGGATTGTGAAAAGTGGGCGTTACATGCCCAAATACCGAATTAGATTTTATGTTGCTTTTAATATCTGTGTTAAATGCTCAGGTTTTACAGATGGCAGTGTTGTGCTGACAAAGGGTGACATCACCAGAGACAGACACAGTAAAACTCTCAGCCTCCACGAGGGCAGCTGTCCAATCACAGGCCTGGCTTTCCGACAGGCTGGCAAAGTCACACACCTGTTTGTCGCCACTTTAGAAAAAGTGCAGGTATGTTTTAGTTGTATGGGATGTGATATCCTGCCTTTGTGATGAAAGCAGATGTAAATCATACAGAACTGAAAGCAGGAATATTTTTACGTTGACAGTGTTACACACTGTCAGTGAAAGAGTACCCACGTATAGACCTGGACACTCACGGCTGTGCGCTGCGCTGCTCGGCGCTCACAGACCCCTCGCAGGACTCTCAGTTCATAGTGGCTGGAGATGACTGCGTGTATTTGTACCAGCCTGACGAGAGAGGACCCTGTTTCGCATTCGATGGGCACAAGCTTCTAACTCAGTGGCACAGAGGATACCTGCTGCTGCTCACACACAACAACAAGTCCCCTAGCAAGTAAGACTCATTTTATGGCATGGATTAGCTTTTTTTTTTTTTGCTTTAAGATTTTTTCATATTTTTTACATTTCATTTGTACAGATCTGATTATGGTAGCAGACAGACATCCCCTACAGAAAAGCACATCCTGACCATTTATGACCTGGACAACAAGTTCATCGCTTACAGTGCGGCGTTTGATGATGTCATTGACGTTCTGGCAGAATGGGGGTCCTTCTATGTCCTAACAAGGGATAACACAATGTATATGCTCCAAGAAAAAGACACACAGACCAAGCTAGAGGTTAGTACAGTGTTATTATCATAATCTTTTTTTTTTTTTGTTACCTGAAGTAAAAAGTTATATACACTACTGTACAAAAGTTTGGGTTGGGTAAGATTTTTTATGCTAATGAAAGAAGCTGCATTTCTTTGATCAAAAATACATTAAAACGGTAATATTGTGAAATATTATTATTACAATTTAAAATAAAGGTTTTGTATTTTAATAAATATTTTAAAGTGTAATTTATATTTCTGGGATGGTAATGCTTAATTTTCTGCATTATTACTCCAGTCTTCAGTCTCACATGGTCCTTCAGAAATCATTCTAATATAATGATTTGCTGCTCAAGAATCATTTCTTATTATCAATGTTGAAAACACTTAAATATTTCAAAATATTTGTTCACACATTACTGGCAGCCATTAAACACTAAATATATTGAAATAAAGAATCAACTATAAATATACTAACAATATATAGATTAAACAAAAACAGAACTAAATTGACAATTCAAAACTATAATAAATGTGATTTTTACTGTCAATTCAATATTATTCACAATTATTATTGTCCTTATGATAATTATTTATTTATAATAAAAGTTTATGTGTTGTGTTACTTAGATGCTGTTTAAGAAGAACCTGTTTGTGATGGCCATTAATTTGGCTAAAAGTCAACACCTGGACAATGATGGTCTGTCTGAGATATTCAGACATTATGGAGACCATCTCTATAACAAAGGGGATCATGATGGAGCCATTCAACAGTACATTCGGTAGGTGTGCAGTTCAGATTTCTATTTGGACATTTCATGTAAAACGGTAAACAAGAAAGCTGTTTCTCATGCTTACATCATGACCTTCTGTCTTTCTCAGCACCATTGGGAAGCTCGAACCCTCGTACGTAATTCGTAACTTTTTGGATGCACAGAGGATACATAACCTGACGGCGTACCTACAGGCCCTCCACAGGCAGTCCCTGGCCAACGCTGACCACACTACTCTACTGCTGAACTGTTACACCAAACTAAAGGACAGCTCCAAGCTGGAAGAGTTCATAAAGGTCTGTAGAAAAGAAATCACCTTTGCTCTGAATGTGCATTTAGGCTTTTTAAACAAAGCTTTGACCACTAACAATGCTTTTTATACTCTGCACCCCTCCTCTGAATGTAGAGCAATGAAAGTGAGGTGCATTTCGATGTTGAAATCGCCATCAAGGTGTTACGTCAGGCCGGTTATCACAGTCACGCCGTGTTTCTGGCAGAGAGACACATGCACCATGAATGGTATCTGAAGATCCAGCTAGAGGATTTGAAGGTGGATACAGCATTTTTGGGCTATGATATGAATTATGACACATAACTAATGCTTTTCAGTGAGTTTATGTAAGCCAATACTTTTTCATTTCGTCCACAAGAAATTAGCCCTGCCTTGTTTTTGCCTGAAAAACTTTTTTTTTGTTACACTTTCAGAATTATCAGGAGGCTTTGCGCTACATAGGGAGGTTGCCATTTGATCAGGCGGAGAGTAATATGAAACGTTATGGTAAAACACTAATGCACCATGTGCCTGAGAGCACCACTATCCTCTTAAAACGTCTCTGCACCGACTATCACCCCAGCAAAGACTCAACTGACCGGGACAGTCTGGATAGGCCTGTGGAAAACAAGGTAATTCATTTAGATTAGCAATAGCAAATAATCTGAGAATCTGAAGAACAATGAGTTACACCCTAGATGACCTTTTATCTCAAAATCTTCTTTTGACAGGCCAATCCAGAGGAGTTCATCCCAGTGTTTGCCAATAACCCAAGAGAGCTGCGAGCGTTCCTGGAACACATGATTCAGGTGGATCCGTTCTCTCCCGAGGGAGTTTATGACACTCTACTAGAGCTCAGACTACAGGACTGGGCACATGAGCAGGACCCAGGGGTAAAAACATGCTTCATACAATTGCTACACATACCTCATGTTATATTATGCTATTATAGAAGGCATCTGCAGCTCAAAAGATTTTTGAAGAGTTTGACTCCTCACCCCCCAAATTGAATGTTTACTTATAAAATTAGCAAAAATATCTAATGATTTTTGCAACTAATGTATGTGCAGTGCTCTCAGCACCATTTTATTAATTTTACAATATTTGACCAAGTCCATTCCACAGAATCCTGCATATTCCCCCCCCCAACATTCAGCATGAAAAAAAGAAAGAAAAAAGGATTGTATAGGATATTTAATTGTGCAAGCTCATTTAACTTATTTTTACATTTTGATGGTCATAGCTATTATTTAACACTCATTTAAATGTAAAAACAACACTATTAAATGCAATTTTTAAAATAAAATTTTCGTACTGTACATTGTAATATGATGTTTAAACTTGTTCACGTGTAGCATAGAAAATGACTAATTTGACTTTTTAGTGTTTGTTTACTGTTCATTTTCAATCAATTTAGACAACATGGAATTATAATATCAGCCATAACATCAAAATATTATTTGCATTGGCCAGAATCAGTGCATCCCTAGAAAAAGTGTTCAGTTCTGACTGATTGTACACATGCTGTTGTGAAAGCATATAGGAAACTCATCTCTCTTTCTGTCTTTTGTGTGACAGAAGAAGAAGGTCCTGCAGGAGGCAGCGCTGTCCCTTCTGAGGAGTGACAACACTGTGTTTGACAAGGCCCTGGTGCTCTGCCAGATGCACAACTTCAAGGAAGGAGTGCTGTATCTGTATGAAAAGGGCAAACTGTAAGCGAATCACTGTCAATCTCACTTACTCAGAAAGTGCTATGAAAGTTATCTACCTGACTTCTACAAGTCTTCTAAAGCCACCTTATTTTGCAACATGGAAGTGAGCAACTTTGTGTAAATGTTCGAGACTTCAGATTCATAAGCTGATAAATGTCAATAACTTGAAAAATAGCTATTTACAATTTAACTTGAAATGAACTTCAAATTACAAATTACAGCCAAATAGTTCAAATTAACTTCAAATGACAAATCAACGTTCTTGCGTTAAAAATAAGGTGGATAGCTTTATGTGACAACAGACCAAAATTACAAACTGAACTCCTTTCATGACAAACTAGAGCTGCATGATTCTGGATAAATTGAGATTGATGATTTTTTTGTTGTTGTTTCAAATAGAGATCACGATTCTTCCACGATTCTGCACAAAAAAACCCTCCAAAATAACATGCCATTTACTAGAGATTATGACAAAATAATTAAACAAGTTAATTGCCGCAGTCTATTTAAAAATGTTTAATTAATTTGAATTAATTATTTTTTTTAAATCGGTTTGAATTAGGGCTGGGCGATATGGCCAAAAAAAAATATCACGATAATTTTTTTTATATCAGTCGATATCGATAATTATCACGCTAAAAGTCAAATCTTTATTTCTTTAAAGTTTAAAGGCAGATTTTTGCTCCTAAGTGAAAGTTGTAGAAACCAGAGCGTTAACTGTGGTTTTAAACTACTCTTTATTGTCAGAACATATCAGGACAAACACAAACAGGTGAACTTTTCACAAATCTGAGGTAGAACATTCAAACATTTGTCATTTTTCCTTAACAAAATAAATATCTTTATTGGACAATTTCTTAGTTTCTGCATGTGCTAATTTATTTATTTTTTTGGTAAAATGTAATATTCTGACTGAGTTTTATTAAACTTAACCATTGGTCATCCAGTATCATGCATTTAGATCATGATAACCACAGATAAAACCAGGCATAGCCTGCCCTACAGCACCTCACTATCATGGCAAAATGTAACATTATGGTTCCTATGGTATTTGTATGAAAAACAGTAGTCTAAATACATTATTAAATACTGTAATTATATTCCATTAGTCCTTTAATACATTGTCTACATTAATAATATAATAGCAATTCCATATGTACAGTATATCCCACATTTCATGGTGCAGACTCAGTTAATATTACTAAGCTAACAGTAAATCCGTGGTAAATGATGGGAATTTCAGCCTTCAGACTATATCGTTGCGCACAGTGTTTCACCTGTTTGTCAGCGCTGTTTCATCTGCCTTTAAGCTGGTTTAAATCACTGAGACATTTGTGTTCCTCGCTGAATTCAAGCGCTTCTCACTGGATTTCGTGACCGATCAGAGTAAATGTATCTGCTCTAACTTTAGTGAGCTCGCGCTCGCGCTGCCGTTTGGACTTTGAGCCGAGCGGATAAACGGTCCGTGTGGCGCGCGGTTCAAATGAGTTTCGTTCCGCTTTTGGCGCATAAACATTATCGAACATTTATCGACCTCTTGATATCGTTTTATCGAGAAAAATTATATCGCGATAATTATCGTTATCGTTTTATCGCCCAGCCCTAGTTTGAATGAGTGATTCAATGACTCACCCATAAAGACTTCACTTTTTTCGATACTGGATGAATCGGCATTTGTGAACAAAGGCCCTGTCTCAAATGCCACACTCCGGACTTGTGGACTTCCTCAGAGTCCACACTTTGGTGATGTCATGTAGTGCAGACCTATAGGGCCCTTGGCTTGAGTCCACGAGAGCGCATTGAGAGGTATTTTTGGGACAGACTCGATCGTCACGCCGGAAATAGCGGTCTGGTTGTTGTTGGACAGGAGAAATCACATTTTTGCGCTCCGTCGTCTTATCTCCATGTCAACTACACAGCCTAATTTTACAGTTCTATATTTTGATATTGTGCATGCCAATAGATACATCATGCTTATTTAAATTATGTATACAGTTGTACATAATAATACATAATGTTCCATTTGAACTAAGATTACAATTTTAACACATAATGAAAATGTGCATGAGTTTCAGATGAATTTACAGGTTTCAATATTCATACTATGTTTACATATGACTCAGTAAAGCCCTGACATTCGGTTCTATTTATTTAATGAATCATAATGCGATCGTATTATTCAACGTGCTATTATTATGTTTGAGACATCAACCACTACTCGATGACCATAATGTTTGTATAAACTGTAGGTTACAACTGGTAAAATGTACATCTAGGTCATAAAAACCATAATATTTTCTTCTCAGCCATGTCAACAATTGTCCGTGAGCGAAATCTCCTCCCATCCGTTGTCTGATTGGCCTTTCGCAAGGATTCCTGGGTAGTTAAAGTGTGTGGAGCCTGCATCTATGCGGGCTTCGCGGAAGACCGCTTCAAGGGTGCAAAGGGGGCGATGCTGAGCACACTTCAGAGCGTTAAAATGCTGAATGGGACGGAGAATTTAAGTCCACGAGACCGAAAGTCCTCATGAAGTGCGCCATTTTGGACAGGGCCAATGTCTTGAATGAATGAATCAATGGCAAATCATTTTTTTAAGTCACTTGTCGCCACCTACAGGTATAACGGTGTAAACGAAACAATCTTTATTTGAAGCTTCAAGTTACTTTCAAAAGGTGATGTGCTCTATTTGATCGCTACCGTAGACATCAGTGTCTATATCTGAACTCGAAACTTTTATCCCAGTCTGTGATAATTTGAATATTTGTAATGGACACTGTGATGTAAAGTTGTTGTAGCCTGTACATTATAACTGCTTTCTCTGGGTCAGCGGCAGCGCCAACACAGATTTGAGGTTTAATAGACACAGCCAAATAGTTATCATTTAGGAATAAGATCACATGGGTGTTTGAATCGAGATTGCAATCTTTTAACGATTAATTGTGCAGCTCTACTGCAAACTTACATTACATTTACCTTTAATCTAATAAAAGCACAGGATTAATAGTGACAGAACTGTTTATTTCTGCAGGTACCAACAGATCATGCATTACCACATGCAGAATGAAGAGTATGGGAAAGTTGTGGAGGCCTGTAAGCGCTACGGTGACAACGAGGTGTGTTTGTGGGAACAGGCGCTAGGCTATTTTGCACGTAAAGAAGAGAACTGCAAGGCCTACATTAGTGAAGTCTTGCAGCACATTGATGAAAATAACCTGATGCCTCCTCTTCTGGGTGAGTAATGTGTCTTAAAGGTCATGATGACAGAATGTTCTTGACCGACTCTTAACCTTTTGATGAACTCCAGGTCATATAATTGTAGCGTTTGCAATATTGTTTATCATCATTTAGACCTTATGTGAGTGTCTGTGTTGCAGTGGTGCAGACTTTGGCCCATAATTCCACAGCATCTCTGTCAGTCATAAAAGACTACCTGATAAATAAACTTGAGAGGGAGACCTCGCAGATTGAGGAAGACGAAAGGAAGATTCAACAGTATAGAGAGGAGACGACCCATCTACGTGCTGAGATAAAGGAACTCAAAACCTGGTGAGTGAAACGAGAGCTGTGCCAAATGACCAGCCGTGAGGTGTATTCATTTTATAAGGTTATTTTGTCATTCACCATCAGACTCTTATAGCCACTTCCCCTCTGCGACAGTTGAGAGCATGAAGTGTTCAACATTCCACACTGAATTTTCAGTGTGAACACACCATTTATACTACAAAATGGCATAGAATAGAGCATAAGCACATGAATTTGGACGCACCTGTTGATTCATTCATTTCTGAATGGCATAACAAATTTATGCCACAATCGATCAGTCAGAATCAAGTATCGGAGGATGCGGAGTAAGCTGCTCACATTGCTTTTTCAGTGCAAAGATCTTCCAGAAGACCAAGTGCAGCATGTGTAACAGCCCGCTAGAGCTGCCATCTGTGCACTTCCTGTGTGGCCACTCCTTCCACCAGCACTGTTTAGAGAGCTTCGCTGAGAGTGAGGCCGAGTGCCCCACCTGCACCCCTGAGAACAGGAAGGTGATGGACATGTTGCGTGCCCAAGATCAGAAACGAGACCTGCACGATCATTTCCACAGACAGGTGCTGATTTTTCCCCTGCAGTTTTGAATTGATCAAAAAACAATGCAAATGAAAGTTGGATAGAATTAAATGGTCTTTTTCTCTCTCTCTCTTAGTTGAAATGCTCTAATGATGGCTTCTCAGTCATCGCTGATTATTTTGGCCGTGGAGTGTTTAACAAACTCACCCTGATAACGGATCCTCCTGGAGGAAAGAGTGGAGCTGGGAATCTGGAGGCTGAATTCAACAGAGATCTGCTCATTAACACCAAGAGGAATGTTTGAGAGCTGGACTGGAGTACACTTTAAACGAATTGCTGATGTAGGGTCTGATATCTGACTCTTGGTTTGCTCCAGAAACAGCTTTAACATCCTTGGAACAAATCCAGATTAAACTTTGCAACTCACAGCTCGTGCAGTATCTCTCCATCTGTGTAGTCTGCAAGATCAGATAAGCATAAAGAGAAAATATCATAACCGCTGTGGCTGACAGTAAGATGCAAGAACCGTTCAGGACCGTGACCTTTACAAGCTTTCAAACCAGCTGCCACAGGCGCACTGTAGAAGACAACTTGCACAGCTTGTATAATATTTAATCAGTATTTCAGCCACTCATTACTGCAGATAAAGCAATTAATCAACAATAATCAAATGCCTGTGAAATAGTCATTAATGTAAAACATCATCATTGATTTTGTTGTATTTACACATCTCAGATGTCTGCGATTTGTCATGAATTAATAAAAATGAAATATTTACACAGCATTTTACATTGCATGTGCCACAGCATGCGGAAATATGTGTAAAAGATGCACATCAAAAAAACTAAGCAAATTTCCATTCATATATACCTGCATGGAATAGTTTCTAGTTTGCAAAAACAGTTTGGGGGGTTAGAAGTAATATGCCACGTTAAACAGCTGAACCAGCAAGACAAGTAGCTAAGAACCACATCCTGTTCACAAGAGCTGATCCATGGCACATACAACTGCTGTATGTCTGAATTGATTCAACTTTGATTATTGCCAAAAAAAAATTTTTTTTTTTTTTTTTTCAAAACCAAATCACATTTTTAACTTCAACCTGTATCACCTGCAAAAGCACCATGGCTTGATTTGTCAAAACAGGCTAAACTTTCTAAACGCTGTCCCTTAGCTAGTGAAGAGTTCCCCTATCATCAGAATTGATATATTTTTTAGTATGTTTATGAAACCAATGACCATTTTTTAGTTTTTCTGTTCTTTTTCCCGCCACATCTCAGCAGACTGTGTGAAACATAATGGTGGCACAAAGTGTCTCTTATTCAGAAGAAACACGTGCGAGCTTTTCAGGTTTATCAGTAACATTTTAGGGCTAGTTTGTGCACTTTCACAGACATTGCTTCCTGTTTTTACCACCATTATGTCTGCATCGGTTATTAATTAGACTGCTCTATCTGTGAATATTGTGGAGTGGAAAAAGAAACAATTGTGCATTTATTTTATCATTGCATTTACTCAACATTATTTTTTTTATAAGGATTTAGAAACCTATATTAACAGAAATTTGTCTAGATGATGTTTTTTTTTTCTTTCAGAGTGGCATTATGCAATGATTTATCTTATTAGGGAAATGCAATACACACAAAAAGAAGTGGACTCGTCGTTACTACCCAGTTACTATAAATGGGTATTTTGGAACAAACTAAAGACAAAACGCAATGTTTTAAAAATACTGAAATAAATGTTATTATTCTGGCAGCTAAAGTTGTTAATAATGCGACTCTTCTTCTGGCATAGAATTAAAATAAAACGCGTCTAAAACCTGATATAAATAGATCAGTGCGTCTGCCAAACTGATGTTTACACGCACTTCCGCTGAACATCTCGCGAGAACAAGTTTCCTTGGCAACAATACACGGTGTTTTAATGGAGAGGTCTGAGCGACAAAAGGTTTGTTATTATAGCGCAAATCTAATTCATTTAGCTGTTAATACTATAGTACATATGTAAGAATTATACAACATGCTATTGCGATTTATTTTCAGCCTCAATAATGAGACGTGGCCACTGAATCAATGTAGCGCGAGAGTTAAACACTGAGCTGCAGTAAAACATTGTTATTCCAGAACGTTTGTCACATTTTGTCTAAATATTTTCTCACATGTCATGAAGTTACGAAATAGTTGCTTCCTAAAACTATCATAATTCCCATCATAAGCGAAACACCTAAACCCGCTGGAAAAGCCTAGCCTACTTCATAGGCTCTATCTCTAAACGAGGTAATGTTAACGTTATGCTGTCTAACGTTACCTAGACAGTATTTTAGTGCATCATAGAAGTTTTCTGAGTCAGCAGCTTTTTTTGGTAACATTATGACTTCTCAAAATGAAGCCTGGGTAGGCAGCTCAATAGGTTCCGAGAGACCCAGTTTTAGTAAAAACTAAAGTTCAAATAACTCTTCAATCAGATTCAGCTCACAACCAACCAGCCATACGACGAGAGTTTTGAGGTGAACGCAGACGAGGCCGCCAGCGTTCACACACCATCCCCACGACAGAGAGGTGAGAAATCTTAACCACTTTTTTCATTTTACCTTACCATTCACCAACTGTTTTTCTTCATGACAGTTTCCAGGAGGACAGGCAGGCAGAAGCTCAGCGCCATGGCCAGTTATGTTGGTGAGAAACTAGAGGACACTAAAGTAAGATTACAGTTAACTGGCTCATTTTCATCAATGCTTAAAATGAGGTTTTATTGACCTGACCTTTCATCTGACCACAGAGAAAAAAAGAGCCGCCATCTGGTGCTCACAGTACTAACGAGAATGATGAAGAGGAGGAGGAGGAGGAGGAAGAAGATGATGATGATGACGATGATGATTCTGATGACACAGAGTCTGATGAGGAGGAAGGGGAGCCTGGATCTGCTCCAGAGGGGTAGGGCTGTAAACTTGCTCACTGTCTACTGCCTAAGATTGATTGACATTAATGTTTCATTTACTTTTAGCTAATGAGAAAAATCAGATATACAGTAAGGAAGTGGGCTAGTTGTGCGTAAGAAGATGCAAATGTAAAATTTCAGTGTTTAACAAAAGTACTAAAAGCATTATAGTTACAGTATTTACTCAAAACAACAAGCTATTTTATTTTGAAATAATGGTGTGTGTGACTCCTTACAGTGCATATGACCCTGCCGATTATGAACATCTTCCTGTCACACCCGAGATCAAAGAGCTGTTTCAGTACATCACTAGGTGAGCATTCACACCACTTGCTTTTCCGCCCACACACGAAACACACAGACATACAAAATGAAGAGAAAGACATTGTCAAAGAGAAACTGACCCTTACTTAACCCTCTTACACTTCCCCTCTTGAATGTTTCTTTAACTATCACTTTTGGCCCTGTGGACATTAAAAAGAAAAACAAACTCTTTTTCTTTACCTGGGCTTATTAAACACAATAAAATAATATTTTCACACGTTTTAATTTGATAAAATTATAGCTTGATTGGAAATGATTCACAGTGAATATGTATATAAATTACAATTAACTATAATCTAAATTCAATTATATTATATATACATATACAACTTTAAATTGTAATATAATTAAGAATTTTAAATAATCCAATAATAATAATGTTTTAATGTGACTCATAAGAAATGAAAGAAATGGCAAACTTATTTTCTTTAGCTGGGCTAATAAAACATATTGAAATAATATTTTCAAACTTTTTAATTTGATTCAATTACAGCTTGATTGGAATTGATGCACAAGGAATGATATTTATGTAACATTAATATAGTTGTTTATAAAATATAATTAATTATAATATACATACAATTATATTATATATACATATAATTACAACTTTTACATTTTAATATATATTAAAAAATGTTTAAATAATACAATAATAATAATAATAATGTTTTAATGTGACCTTCATAACAAATGAAAGAAATGGCAATCTTCTTTTGTTTTGCCTGGGCTAATTAAAATAATATTTTCGCACTTTTTAATTTGATAAAATTACAGCTTGATGCACAGTGATGTTGCTTGATGTAGTTAACTTCAAAAGAATAGTATAAAATTAAATTAATTATATATAAAGTAATATTCAAATGATACACAATAATAATGTGACCTTCATATAACAAAAAGAAAAAAACATAAACAGTGCTTGTAGTTGAAGCACACTTATTTGAGTTGTCGATATCTCATGGATTCTTACTGGTATTAATTGAATGACTGTTTCCTTCAGATACACTCCTCAGACGATAGAGCTTGACCACAAACTGAAGCCCTTTATCCCTGATTTCATCCCAGCTGTGGGGGACATTGATGCTTTCCTCAAAGTGAGTGAACATTCAGGTGTGGTTCTGGTCTGAAAGTGTCAACTGACAATTTCTTTATATGTTTTTTTTACTATTTGCGTTCTGCAGGTACCACGGGCGGATGGGAAGGCTGACAATCTGGGTCTCCTCGTTCTAGATGAGCCATGCGTTAAACAGTCAGACCCAACAGTGCTTTCCTTGTGGCTGTCAGAGAACAGCAAACAACACAATGTCGCTGTGAGTCCACACACACACACACTAGAAGACTAATTAAGAGCTTTGATGATTGTGGCCTGGCAAGTGAAATGAGAATGTGATGCACATGTCTTTCACAGGAAGTGAAAGTTAAGAGCATCGAAAACCCAGAGAAGGCCCCCAAAGCCATAGACAACTGGATCGAGAGCATTACTGAGCTGCATCGGTCCAAACCCCCAGCTACCGTACACTACACGAGGCAAGAACTGACATGAATCAACCCACGAACATCTAGAGAGCAGAACATCTGTTATTTTGTAAGCGGTGTGGTGGAAATCCCCCTATGCACCCGACTTAAGCTAAACGACACCTGCTTCGAGTCAGACAACGTCTCGCCCCTTATAAACACCATCACTTGGAAATGAAAATAAGAACTGTAGTGTTCCACTAAACACAATGACTTGAGAATGGAAGTAAGCTCACTAGAGTCTAGTCTGAGTCTAGTTTCATTACATACTTTTTCAACAATATGATTGGTTCTTCATATGTATAATTCTCTGCTACTAGGTAAAAGCAAAATTGGACATGTATGCAGACACACTTTGGCATATAAATGTCAATCATGAAAGAAAAAGAAATGTAAGTTCTGATTAATTAAAAATGTCCTTGACACCAGTCTTGTATATTTCTTCAGACCCATGCCAGACATCGACAGCCTGATGCAAGAGTGGCCAGCTGAATTTGAGGAGCTTTTGGGGAAGGTTAGCTTTTGAACAAAATATGTTCTGCTACATGATCCTTCATCAAAGCGTGTTCATCTTCACTTTCTGGTCTGTTCACCAGGTGAATCTCCCCACAGCAGACATTGACTGTGATTTGGCAGATTATGTTGACATTATTTGTGGTAAGTTGGTCCATTGCATGTTTCTTGTATTCTCATCTTTGATACTTTTGTTGGTTATTGTAACAACTATTTGTGAACCCTCAGGAATCCTGGACATCCCTGTGTACAAGAACCGAATTCATTCACTTCACGTCCTGTTCACACTCTACTCTGAATTCAAAAACTCACAGGTTAGTTTTATATACTCTACAATTTTACAGGGTTAGTTAATTACTCACCCTCATGTCGTTCCAAACCCATAAGACCTTCGTTCATCTTCGTAACACAAATGAAGATCTTTTTGATGAAATCTGAGAGCTTTCTGTCCCTCCTTGACAGCTTCGTGACTGACTAACTGCTTCAAAAAGTTCATAAAGAGATCGTAAAACTATTCCATATGAATTGAGCGGTTTAGTCCAAATTTTCTGAAGAGACACGATCGCTTTATATGATGAACAGATTTAATTTAGGCTTTTATTCACATATAAACATCCATCAACTCACACATCAGTTGTGGTAAACGGAAGCTCAAGCATGTTCGCTTTAAGTTCGAGAACCAGTGAGGTTCATTCTCGTGTTATGCAGCACGTTTGAGCTTCAGCAAGAACCAATGAGGTTCATTCTCGTGTTACACAGCACGTTTGAGCTTCAGCAAGAACCAATGAGGTTTGTTCTCGTGCGTCAAGTAGGTTCAGTTGAGCTTCTGTTTATGTTCGCTGATCAATGTTTGTCCATAAAAGCCTAAATTGAATCTGGTTAATTTCTTGTTTCTTCAGAAAATTTGGACTAAACCACTCGATTAATATGGATTAGTTTTACAATCTTTTTATGAACTTTTTGAAGCGTCAAAGTGGTTGTTGCGTAGCTGTGTGTGGAGGGACAGAAAGCTCTCAGATTTCATCAAAAATATCTTCATTTGTGTTCCGAAGATGAACGGCATGAGGGTTTTCATTTTTGGGTGAACTATCCCTTTAAATAAAATGTTAAATATACCTATATATCACAATCTGCAAATATTGATTAGGTTTTTTTGCATTATGCAGTATTTTTGTAAAAACACAAGATTTTGAATGTTTAATTTGTGTGTGTGTGCTTTTTTTAATGGTTGCTGCATTTTTTTGGGAGGTTGTACTTTTGATAACCTAATTTCCCCCCTCCTGTGAACAGCACTTTAAATCTGTAGGGGAGGGCCAGAAATCTGACACACCGCCTGCTTCACGTACAGCTACTGCTGAATTAGAAAGACTCACTTTGGACTGAAGTCACCATCATGGCCTATTTTATTACATCCTGTTTTGTTCTAAGCCGTCACGTCACCAACTGGGTTCTGTTATGTTCTATTTCATTACGTTACACTATGAATTCTTCATGTGATTGTTCTCACAACAGGGTTGTGATGCTATAATCACTACAATTGCATTTTAATAAAACATATTTCTTCAAACTGTAGACTGGAAATGTGTCTTTAAAATAATCAAATCTACTCCTTTTCTACACCATTGCCAAATTATTTTACCGTTTCCAATGAATTGGCCTTTTCTTGTTGAAGGGTAACACCTGTGAGCTGACCAGAGGATGACTTGAGCTCACTTCCTCATATTAATAGATGTTTTCAATCACTTTACACACTAACAGCTGATACAAACTCAGTATTGTTTCTTCAGAGCATATACTGTTAAATAACAGAAAGTACAGTTATTTACTGTAAATATCCCATAAAAATAATACTGAATTAAACCAAATCAACACTAAACACTCAAAGTCATCTGGAGATTTAACAAAGCAGGATGACATCTTAACCATATATATATATATATATATCCTCTAAATTTTTTACATTTGAATGATAAACTGAATCAGAGCAAGTTGTCGTTTATGAGTTATTGATCCGATATACTGCAAAATGTACATGAAACGTACATAGATAATCTGAATAGGAGCAGCCCTGCCTTCTTCCTTGTTCTAGCCACTTTTGTTTTTCTGTTGTGGTTTACTATGGCTATTCTTTACTCAGAGGTGACAGTTTCGAGTGCATTGAAGCGCATCATATAACGTAGGCCTACATACAGATTAGAACGGTTGTATTAGTGGTTATAAATGCTCATTTACCTTCAAAAATTCTAACTGCTGACTTACGATGCCTGGATGTTACATTTATGTCTGGCTGTTTCTGTTTGCTGTATTTGGTAAGTGTGTCTGATTATTTTTTCTTTTTCTGTGTCTGCTTTTTTTGTGCTATTAACGCACCAGTGTATATTATTAATTTGAAAATTCTCCATGTTAAGTATACATGAGAGTATACAGTAGAGACCTGTTTTTTTTTCTGGGTAAATTTGGATAAATTGTTGAATGCGCTTCTTTCACAATGTCTTTCAGTCAAATGTTTAAATCTGTTTATGGATTGTAATGACTATACATGTTGATTTAACAGCAGAAGAAATTCTTGAAGTGAAGACGGGCTTATATAGTCGCGTCCAACTCACTGGAATGTCACTTCATCAGAAAGAGACTGAGTCAGTGGAATGGACCAAACTAAAACTAAATAGAACGCAAACATGTATTATATATGTAAACAATGGTACCGGTTCCAAATGCTACAGTGACTGCTGTATAAAGGCTAATTTTTATTTTAACAACAACACCCTCATTCTGGAGAATGTGACCGCACAGGATGAAGGAGTCTTCATGGAAACTATAGTTAGAAGAAACGGAACTAAAAAATCCCAAAACTTTACATTAATTATTCAATGTAAGTCAAGACATTTCAGAATCTTAATTATTCATATGTAATTCATCTTTTTTATCTGTGTTTGCTCATTAACACCTTTTATTTCAAGACCCACCAAATGCAACAGAAATTGTGGTCTCGCAGACCTCCAGCACATCTCTGACTCTCAAATGTGAAGTGAGCGGGTCATTTCTGCAGCTGATGTGGAAGAGAGAAAGAGTCCCCATTCTAGAGAAACACAGACACTCATTCAGTGACAGAAACCAAACTCTACACATCAGCAACATAACCAGCTCAGATTATGGGACATACAGCTGTATTGTTTTAAATGCATATGGAGAATCAGAACAGCACATAAATATTACCGGTGAGCAGTTGATCATCCATTGTGCACCTTATTTAAATCCTATCCTTATGTCAGATTGTAATATTATATTCAGGACCAGAAATTAAACCAGCACAATTGTGAGAAGAAATCAGCATTGCATAATCATGTAATTTTCTGATTCTCTTTTAAGATAAGAACTCAACTGTTAACCAAGGAAATGGTTATAGTGGTAAAACTCAGACTGGTCAGATTCTGCTTTCAAGTGGATTTACACTCATGGGTGTTTTTGGATTGTTCATGTTCTACGGCCTTTACAAATACCATCACAGTAAGACTTTAACCCAAATACATGAACAATGTTCATACATGTTGCTTCAGCAAAATAATAACTGCATGTTTATGAAACCCACAGCATTTATGATTTAGGTTTACTGTGACTCAGATCATGAATGTAAACACCACGTAATCTCAGCAAATGTTCTCAAAAACATCAGAGAGGAAGAAAAGGAGAATGAATCACAGACACATTTTCTGCTTTAAAAAAACTCCCTACTTTGCAAGCCACATAAAACCTGAAATACAATTACAGCAACTACTGTTTTTAAATTATTCTATTTTGTACAGAATATTTTACTGTAATTATATTTTTTAGGGCAAAGAGTTGAAAATGGCAGAACTACAGATGAAGGTATTGAAAATATATCAAGGAGTGTATGTGTATGTGTGTGTATAGTATATTAGTATACAACCAATTGCATTGTCATATAATATCTATGAAATATACTTTACAGGGGATGCAGATAATGACCTTGGAATTTACCAGGTAATGGGCAATCAAAAAAATTATTAAACAGATGTAATAATAATTCCAGTAGATATGTACATGGACAATAAAATTATTGATATTTTCCTTATCCCTTTGAATATATATATATATATATTTTTTTTTTAAAGAGACTTTTATTCCAAATTATAGTACGGGGCTGTTGAATGCTTGATTCTGATTGGTTGACAACGTTCTAAGGCGTGCAATTATTTTCAGGGAAACGCGCGGCTAAAGTAGTTCTGGCAGGTTTTGACCGCATTTAGAAAAATAATGCACACCCACCCGAGGAGGTGTAACGACCACTCCGCGCTCAGCATTAAGGCCATGTTAATGCAGGTTAACAAATTAAGCTTTTAGCACATTTGCAATTTTAGTCTAATCTTGCACCCACGTACATGTCCATTTTATATTTATTTATTATTATCTACTAAAAATGGGACAAATATGTCCAACCCAAAAAGTAAACAAACTCTATGCATGGCTAATTCAAATACAAGTTTCCCAACCGCAAACTGGTAGTAGCAAAGTCATATTTCTGATAGCTGTTTACCACATAGTATGTCATGTTATATTTTATACAATCCACCTTTACTTTAATACGTGAAGGTGGATCTTTTCAATATTTTTTTTTTGTCTTGTTGTGTGACACTTCAACATTTACTTTTTTGCTTAATTTGTCTATGAATTTTCCCGCTGCACCGGAAGTTGCGTGGCCACTGAGCTAAATTCTGAAGCAATCATGTCATTTTATGGCGTCTTTAGTTCATGAAAAACTCCTCAAGAGGAATGCTATAAATGATGAATTTAGGCCTTTTATATGTTTATTATTGTTTGTCTTTTTAAAACAGCACCTGTTATTATTTTATGATAATGTTTTTAATAATACCTGTTTACTATACTATTCTATTGGTTTACTCCGGCCACTCTTGTCTCACAGGAAGTACCCGACACTGAAGTGACTCCTTTGCCGTACGTCTACACAGACTTCATTAAGCCGAACGAGCCCAACCAGGCCTCTGCTACAGCGCAACACTTTGAGGACTTTGGTTACTCTGAGGTTGGACCCACATGTAGTGCGGAAACAGTTGTTCAGTGATGGTGAACAGACCACAGCGTGTCCTGAGGCTGGAGATGAATGACACAGCTAATATAAGAGACCACAAAACATGTTGGAGTTTAAACAGTGAATACAAATACACTTTCATATTCATGAATCTGGTGCAGCGCAAATTTAAGTCTGAGAGTCAGACGAGCTGGGGAAAAAATACATGTTTACATCCTGATCAACCACCAGATGGCAGCAAAACCAGCTGAAAACATAGCAGTTCGACCATGTACAACCATAATTGCTTCTGATCCTTAAAAACACACAAAGAGCAAGAATTTCTCCAGATGGCCGATGCGTCTTCGGAATAATCGTTTCAATTACATTCAATAAGCATCATTCTGAAAAAGAACAGAAGAAACGTGTTTCCTTTCTTGCACTTGTCACTGAATAATGTACAGCATGAACACATTATAAAGACTTGATGAATACATAAAAGGACTTAATTGAAAACTCCAGTGGCTTTGCAATAATGTCAAGGATACAGTATTTGAAGTGACACACTGTGAGAGGTCGTAAGTTTCCATCCTACCCATTAGTGACTGTCATACATAGTGATTAGATAGATAAATGACTTTGAGAGCTATTGGGAGAGCACAAGTGGTTTGTCTTGCATGACAAACTCTGTTAAAGGTTCTGTATATCAATTAAACGGCATGTCATGGAGTCAGCGGCAGATTAATTGATGTTAAAAGGCAAATCTAGATGTCAGTAAAGAGGTGCAAACTCTCACAGTGCACAAAAGAGACCAAAACAGCATTTTAGAGACAGATGTCAATTACCTGAAGAGTATAAAAGTCTCACCACATCTTTCATTTACAGTTAGAGTAGAGCACTCTACTTTATCATGTATATCTAAAGCAATGTCTTTATTGGGATACACACTGCAACAGGATGGGTTCCTTTCTTTGTTTTCCCTTCAGAAAAGCCAAAATGAAGAGTAAAACAAAAATAAAAGTTATTTTTAACAGACATGTGTAGATAACTGTACAGTCTCACTTTTTCTAAATGCGCTCAAATTGTTGCACCCATGGAATGCTGGGAAATGATACCTACAAACAGAAGGGGGATGTAAGTCTTTAATGATTTAACTTTAATCTCCTGTGATATAAATAGAAAAAACAAAGAGGTTTGGGGACAGTGTTAATTAAAGATCTCCTATACAACTACAATAAGTGCAAACATATTTATATACAAAATTGCACATATCATTTGGGTTTCAAGGGGAAAAAACAAACAATGTGTGGAAAATATTTTGCATCGCCCATTTGGGGATAAATAAATCACGAAGCGAACCAAAAGAATCAGACGAAATGCAACGCAGGTATCAGGAACGAAACATTTGAGATTTGTGTGATAAACAGATGCACTTTGATCTGAAGGTTTAACATCAGTGATTAAGCCCTATCTGGCAACCCTGAGACAAAAACAACCCCATTTCAGCACGTTTGACTAAGCTGAACATTCACTTGGAATTAATGGACCAAATCAGACTATGAGCACCATAAGGCTTCGGAGAGCCTCGTTCAAGTGCGTACAATCTGCAGGGTTTTGATTTTCATTAAAGCCACTGCATCAGTAATTCAGATGCACTTTTGATTACCTAATAATCATACCAATTGATTTAAAAGCAAATATTTGACGTGAAGAGTACCCAACATCCTGTGAGATGCTTTCATGATCCATTGTGTGCATTAAGAATTCAATTTAGAAAATGATATGCTACAGCTGATAGAACAATCACATTGAATAAGGGGGAAAAAAAAGATGTACACGTGTAGAAGAGAAAAAAATTATTTCACAGCATTTAAAATGTTCAATTTATATTCTGATAGTCACTGATGCCATCCATGGTTTACATTGTCATAACATATACATTATCTACTGTTATTCAAAGAAATTTCATATTACACCCTGAAGAGCTTCACTGTGATATTCAGTCCCTCTCTTCTGAAAATCCCCGTGTCCACTATCTGGTTGAACACAATCTGTGAATAATTTCTCAAATATACAAAAGTGCTCAGTCTTCAAGAAAGCGTAAAAAATGTCTATCTGGCCCGAAAAGCCTCTTCCCTTTTTTAAGGCAAGTGGTGACCAGTAGGTCAAAAGACTCTTGCCACAGAACCGTGCTGTAACATCTCCCAATAAATATTGCAACAAATAATTCCCCCCACATTTGAAACGAGTTAATGGCTTTTGGCATTTGTGGTTTCCAAAAATGGCGAGAGCTTTACTATTAATGTAGAAGGACGGGAATCTCTCTCGACTAGACATGTAAAGGGCAAGAATGACCAAAGTACGCACTGTGAATGAGTGGACAATAAGCCAAGGTCATGTCCACAAGTGTAAAGCATGCCGAAATGGAAAAAAACGGAACAAACTAAAATGATTCAGAGATCTTTATACTACATTTACGTAAAAGCTTTTAAGACAGGACCGCTTGCAGACACTGTCCCTTTGGCCCTCAATTTCTCTGAACTGTAGTCGAGGTACTGTAAACACTTTAGAGGGTGCTTGAGGGAGGTCGCAACTGAACAACCGTTCAATGAATGATTCACAAACATCAAGCTCCTTCCTGTTATCCAGACTGAACAAAGCTGAAACACAATTCAAATTCTCAACCAATTAAAGTTCTGAGCTCCAGGGATTTCAGAACTCTCGGTCAGTTTAGAATTAGCAGATTCCGGAATTGGACGGATAAGGGGGGCGTTTTGTTCAGGGAAAACACGCACTCGTTACCTTTCATTCTCACCAGCACAACAGCAACAGCACAATATGATACACCAGTACCAGTAAAATCTCTTTTCCAAAATGATTCTTTAGACAAAGTTATATATCATCTTTATAAATATTTTCTGTGCTGTTGTGTCCTCTATCAATATAAATAGCAAAATATAGTGTCATATTTCCTACAGCTAGTTGAATTCCCTCAGCCGTTTACACTAACTAAAGCATCTTTTAATCACAAGAAACCTTTCCGAAAGGATCCATAAGAATGAATGTACAATTTGAACTAAATCTTTGAAGTAATAAACAAAATGGATGTCTGTACAAAACAAAATAATACAAATACAAAAAAAAAAGAACACAATCAATGTGTGTGTTGTTAGCCACAGGAGTGCATAGATGCTGAGTTTGTGAAATGAGTCTGGGAGGTGTGTGAAACCAACCGATTGGGTGAAAAGTGACAAAAGCTGATATCAACATTGATTGTTTTTTTCTTTTTGGAGGTGGTGATGGTGTGTGGAAATCATCTGTGATGATCTGACCTACTTTTTTGTCCTTCTGAACTGAAGATTGTTTGAAGAATACTCAGCGCTAAATTTTGTTTCCTTTTTTCCTTAAATTAAAATGCTAACCAATAAATACGCAAACAAAGATGCTTCTAACACTTTGTGGTGTACATTCAGGAACATTCATATTGAAAGTGAAAAAATGCAACATAAAATAAACAAACAAACAAACAAACAAACAAGAGAAAAAAAAAATCACTGTAAGAGTTAACAATAAACATTGCCATAATAATAATTTATATTATATTACAAATTATTCCTATGTTTTTTTTTTTTTTTTTTTTTTGCAGTCCAAGGTCCCTGCCAGGGTAAGGTGATTTTTTATAGTTTCTCTTTTGAAGGAATCCAGATGTAAGGTCCAGACTGTTCCTCTATCACCATCTTACACTGGTTATAAATGTCCTCTAGTGTTTCCCCTTGAACCAGCGCTGAGAGAGAGAGAAAGAGAAAGAGAAAGAGAGAGAAAGAGCTGACGTTATTAGATTATTATGCACTTTACGGAGCAACGCCTTTATCATTTTGCGCCACAAGAAGTAAGAAACCTCGATGACAGTTTCATAATGATCGTTTTTGAACTTAATGGATCATTAGCCACTTTATCGCTCATGAATTCTTCTTGTGTGAATGGTAAGAATAGCCATTTTACCCAGCAACAGAATCTCTAACAAAGCAGTGAGAACTATGCAGCTTTTCATTTAAAAATAACATTTCATTTTTCTCATGAGAAAAATAGTTCATCTATTAACAGTATGCAGAATTATTAGCAAAGCAACACACTCTTTAAATCTCTTTTCTTGCGGGTGCAGATAAACGGAAATAAAAAATAAAGCAACAGCATTGTCACACGGGTTCAAAATGTCCTCAAATGAATCATAATGTCGCTAAGCTCTTTTTCATATTCCTCCATACACTCACAGGGGTCAGGCTAATGCATATTTCAAGAGAAAGTTGATGTGTTTCACTCAGGGGAAAGCGTCAGCTCCGTGGCTCTGCTGTCAAATATGATGGATGGAACAAGCTGCAATGGTTGGCCTCTGAGGTAATGCATATGCAACAGACTATCAGAATATGCAAATGAGGTGATATTGGACAACCTCTGAGCGTGAAGGTGCCGCTCAGGTCCTCTTGATGGATTAGGAACTTTACTGTTACCTGTGAAGAACTCGCCAAACTCCTGCTCCAATTTCATGGCACGGTCATATGTCTTTTTGGCCTGTTCGTCCGTCAACCTCTTATTCATCTCCCTGAAACGCAAAGGGTTTAGAAATGTATCAATCCCTTTGAGTCTGAACGCAATGCTATTTGTATTATTTATTGAATTAATACTATTAATAAACTTACATTAAGGACTCCATGGATCTAGGCTTTATAAAGATGGCAATGGGGTAGAGTTGTGCTACTTGTAGTCGTTTTATGGCATTCCCAGACACGTCAAGTATGCAGTGCTTTCCCTAGAAAAGCAATAAAGACTTGCTAAATGATGGGAAGCTGAACAGTAGAGCAAGGGGCCGTTCACAAAGAACACATTCAACGACACAAGGACAAGTGTTGGCCTTTGAGATGTCAAGTTAAAATAGGTTCAGCAAGGAAATGGCCCCTAACATATCAAGACACTCTACCAAAGTACTCATGAGTACTGTACATCTCTGGAACATGTTAAACTAGCTAGGCATCCCAAATTGTAAAATCCACATTAGTAAGCAGACTTCATGGCAATGTTGTGGTTGTAAAACCATAGCAACTACTGACCCTCTCAGCCACATATTTGACTGACTGGACGCTGGTTCCGTACAGATTGTCATTGTACTGTCCAGCCTCGATGAACTTGTGCTCTTGGATGTCTTTCTCCATCTGCTCTCGTGAGTTCACAAAGTGATAATCTCTCCCATCCACTTCATAATCCCGCTTTGATCTGGTAGTATCTGAGATTGGTTTAAAAAAAATCCAGGCTTTAGTTTTATAATACTTGGGTAATCAGTTCTACAACACATAAAAATGGGAAATCATCAACTTTATTATCTACATACACGTTCATGAGAAATACCATAAGCTGTCAGAGTGCATAGGGTAAATCTATTTTCATAAATAAAAAAATGATATCTCTAGCTATTGGGGTGACATACTAAGAGATAGAACAGCAGCAGTAAGCTAAGCAGAAATACCCGTAGATCCCACTGACTGGATGAACTGTATACTACAGGGAAAGACTGATGCTGTTACATTTTCTACTTATATCTTTCTCACTGCAGACTAATAATCTCACTTACCTTCTTGATCAGAACTGTTAGCCGCTTTTTTAAAATTATGAACATAAACAAAAATGGTTAAATAAAAGTCTGAAAAACTGAAAAACAAACAATAAATAAAGTGTTCAAGATGGAAAACATGAAAGAGCTCTGTGGCACTCATCAGCAAACTTTGAGAATGATATAGGATCTTTATTCCCTTTTGGGTCTGAGATGAAAACCTCCACAATGTTGTCATTTTATTGGTTATTTTCTATAGCATAAGACAACAAAGCTCTTTTCCAAAAACATTATAAAAAATCTTACAAAGTGTGGGTTACAAAGTGTTACTTTCAAGGTTTGCTCGAAGAACTTTTATTGGGTTTTGTATTTACTTAGACCAATTATAACTTCAGAAAACATCACAATAAAGTGACCAACCCTTACGAAAAAGAAGTATACTTCAAGTTAATTTTATGAAGTATACTTGAGTAATGTTCAAGTATATTTTTAAGTATACTAATATCAATGTGTACTTGTAGTAAACTTGTAAGTGTACTATTTCAATACTGCTTGGGACTAAATTGGCCCAAAGTATACGTTTAAGTGTACTATAAGTGTAAGAGTAGTAAACTACTTAGTGTACTATTTTAATACAAGTAGTATTTTTTTTAGTTTATGAAAGTACACACTGAAGTGTACTCTCAGTAAACTACTAGTTTAGTAGTTTATACTGCAAGTATACTTGTAAGTTTTCTACTTTAAGTGAACATAATATTATACTTATAGTTCACTATTTATATATTATTTTTGCACTTGCAGTATACTACTATGTTCAAATGAAGATATTATTTTTTATACTTGAAAAATACCTTTAACTTTAGCTTCATGCATCCTTTTTTAATCAACACTTGAATGTCGGTAAGTTTCATAAAGAAAGGCAACATTTTAAACAAAGAAAATCACATTTTCTTGATCAGATTCAGAACAATGATCAAAACACAGATGGAGTAGATTGAGTCCAACACCCCCAAAGCTTGTTTTCACTTCATGGGTTACGTTTCATTTCATTTGGTAATATTAAGCAGTTTTGATTTACACGCTGTTTAATGTTTGATGATCACGTTATTTTAAATTTAAGTGAGCAATCTTCTATCACTTGTTTCAGCTTCTTCTCCTGTGTTTTGATCCAGAGATTCTGTACTAGAAGATGTGTCATATAGCGACCCCTACCATATAACAGTGAAAACATGGATAGCTGGAAAATTCAGTCAATGGTGGGGAGTAAAGTAGAATTAAATTCCTATGTACACTACCAGTGGACTAGCCTACACAAAAATTCAGATATACAGAATTAAAAAAAAAACAGTATATTTAATAGGCTACTCGATCAAACGAGTTAACACAACTACAAGCCAAGTATACTTTGAATACTTAATTATACTTTTAAGTATATCTTGATCAAAAGATTGAGTTCAAGTACAGGCCAAATATACTTGGACTTTTCTCTCAGTATAAGTCAAGTACACTTACTGTAAGTAAGTACTGTAATTTTAGTAAATAAAGTATATTTTTTTGAAGTATATAAAATGTAGACTGAAAGTATACTTTCTTATTTTTAGTTTAAAAGAAGTATACTAATAGAATACTTGAATAAAAGTATTTTTCGTAAGGGTAGTTGAAATTTGTTAATCAGCAGACCTTGAAGTAAGTGATTTCATAGTCACAGCACAATGAAATGAGTTTCAGGAACTGCACAGCAATAGTTATGAGCACTGTGGGGCAGTAGGGAACACCACGGACTCTTATGGTCAGGTCACTTACCTTACCATCTCATTTTGATGAATCCCACCAGTACCACTATCAGCACAAAGGCTTAAAAACCCCCAAGACTACTGAACATAATTACAAACTACCTTGGCCAGAGGTTTTTTAACACTCCAGTTGAAATTTATAACGGCACCAGTGAGAATAACACAATACAGTATTGCTCATTTGGGCTCTTTTGAGACTGTGGTTGAGTCAGCCTCTACTGAAGGTTAATTTGTGCATTCTAAAGATGAAAAATTAATAATTAATGAAAGATCCACTAGGAGATTAGTTTATCTGATAATCTAACCACCTGGGCAAAAACCACAAGATCTCTGTAGGGTACTTACGTGGCACACATGACCCAAACTTGTCCGGGAACTCGGAGATGAGGTCATCGTTGACTCTGTCCTTCATGGGCCCCAAAATTATAACTGGTCTGGCGTAATTAACTGTTCAAACAGATAATACAGAAAAAACAAACAAATTGAACATCAATCACGTAATATATTTACACTTATACAGAACTTCATACAGTCCAAGCATGAGAGACAGTGGAGAAGCACTTACTCTCTTGTCTGATGACAGGCTCATACGAGAGGATCAGTTCCTCTTGACTCCCTGGAAACAGAACAGAGAAACATACTCAGTGGGGTGGGTGGTTGTGATGGGACTCAGCTTGCTTTCTGTAGAACGCCAGTGATCGAGACACATTTGATGTGCCCTTCACCAAGGTCTCGCCTCTCAGAGTGCAGCTCGAGTGGATGTGTAAATGAGTTACTGAGCATGTAATGTCATTACGTACTTGTTGACAAGGACATTTGCTTAAAAAAAAAGAGAAAAATGAAAAACAGTGGCAAAATTGAGTTAGCGCTCATTTGGGAGATTAAAGGGATCGGCAGAAAGGCTTTGGGATGATGATGGACAACAGAAAAGCAATTTAATCACGGGATGAGACTGACGTTTCAGACAGTGACAATACTAATTGAATATATAAGTACAATTATGGGAACGCAGGTCCAGTGTGACGCTAGTTTTGAGGTAGTCTGCGCACACAGGGACTTCAAGTTGCCAGAGTAGTTTATTTTTAGCCCTGGGATGAAC
The DNA here is from genome assembly GCF_949319135.1 of Squalius cephalus. Classification (NCBI taxonomy): domain Eukaryota; kingdom Metazoa; phylum Chordata; class Actinopteri; order Cypriniformes; family Leuciscidae; genus Squalius; species Squalius cephalus. The sequence goes on from NC_137145.1 coordinate 12,800,363, forward strand.
AGAAGCAGGCTGCCGCAGGAACACTATATGGTTATTATCCATCGATTCAAACCCAGATAGGATCGAGTGTTATTCTGAGCCAGAGATTAATTTCTCTCATTGGAAGTGGTAACATAAAACTATACAGAATGAATCACGCATGAATCAGCTACTGTGTAGTGCTCCACTCTTACCCAAAACAATTTAGATGCTGTGGAAAAGCTAGATGGCCTCTATTGTTGTAGCTATTGCCATAAACAGAATGGATTATGTCTATATACAGCCTTACAAACACAAAGCACACTCTAAAGCTCTGTTCAACAACCTAATGAGCTGCCAACAGAGGCAGAATTTTAAGGCATCAAATGTAGACTCACGACACAAAGGCTGTTCTGAAAGGTAGGCAACTTAATTTTGCTTTTAAAATTTGGTAAAAAGGGGATATATCAAATGCTATTGCAAGTTGAGTCTCACATGGATAGTTATGTATAGTACTAAAAATCAGTCATGGTGGTTAGAAGGCAGCTGCCTATGTAGGTAGGCAGGAAAGGAAAGGACGAGTTTTATGCATTAAACAGCCGTCAAGATGACAGCATCTGTGAGGATTTTAAACAAGGTTATGTGGGTTTGATCAATGTCTGGAGCTTTTGGTGGAGACAGATTATACATCATCTTGTAAGACCAGACAGTGACCTTTGCCCTCTGCGCCTAATATGGAGCCAGCTATCCACCTTTTCTTTTTTTTTGTATATTGCTTTTTCTGGTGATTTTTGCCTTTTATTGTGACAGGACAGTATAGAGTGGGCAGGAAGCGAGGTGGGAGAGAGACGGGGGACGGGATCGGGAAAGGTCCATGAGCCAGGACTCGAACTCGGGCCGCCCGAGCGCAATGGCGCTACATGTCGACGTGCTGACCACAAGGCCATCAGCGCCGACTATCCTCCTTATTTTTAACCTAAGAGCAGGCGTGGCTATTTGTAACTTGACTGTGCAAGGCTTCCGGTGGGATCCACTTTCAGTTATTTTTAGCTGTACAAAACAGCTTGTTATGCTGCTTGTTGTTGTGAATTGATATTTCTTATTATATTATTTTAATGTTTTGTCGTAATTATAAACCCACTGGTTTGTATCACAAATAGTTTTATCGTTTACTGCACTTTGTTATTTTTCTAGTTATTTTTTTTACTTACAGTGGCAAATTAATAAAGTCTCGTACAGTCACAGAAAGTAGTATACTTCCGTGTTGCAAAATAAGGTTGACTTAATATTATGCTTGTACTAACATCAGATGAATGAGACATGGTGACTTTAGAAAAAACATTGAAAGAAGTCCCTTATGCTCATTTATTTGATCAAATACAGTACAAACAGAGTAAAAAATATATATATTATAAAATATGAAAACAATTTAAAATGTTTTCTATTTTAATATATTTAAAATGTAATTTATTCCTGTGAAGAAAAGCAGAATTTTCAGCATCATTACTCCAGTCTTCAGTTTCACATGATCCTTCAGAAATCATTCTAATAAGATGATTTGATGCTCAAGAAACATTTACTATTATTATCAATGTTGAAAACAACTGTGCTGCTAAATATTTTTGTGGAAACTGCAATACATTTTTTTTCTCCAGCATTCTTTGATGAATACAATGATGTCTTTACTGTCACATTTAATCAATTTAATGCGTCCTTGCGAAATAAAAGTATTTCTTTCTTTCTATCTTTCTTTAAAAAAATAAAATAAATCATTCATATTAATTAAATGTTTCTTGAAATGTAACTCTGAAATGTTTAAACTTAAAGTTGCTATGGCTAAAACTGATATCTTTCTAAAATGAAACAAACTGGAAAAGATTCTTTCTGACAGCACATATCATTTTTCATCAGCACGTTATCAAGTGAGTCCATTTCCAAAATAAATTAAATAAAAGCCACAAATCTTGTTTACCGGCCAAGGGGAAACAAACAAGTCATATTTCATTATGTTGACGATGGCACTCAATGGCTGTCTAGAAGAGCATCATGCAATATGACAATTATATGGCAAAACCTAATCTGTCCAATGTGACAAGCTCATCCATCCAGGCTCTGAATACACACTCGGTCTGGAAACCTGCCACTCTCAAGATGACTTCAAAACCTGACAGCTAATGTTTTGGAGCTGGACTACAGTACTATATCTCCAACAACCTGACCTAAAGTCATCATGTTACTCAGTAACTTTCTTATAACAGTACATTCTAGTTTTTAACAAGTCTAGAAGATCATTATCAGGGGCTCGCTATAAACTCTGACAGTCTAAGTTGGTTGTATTGGACAAAATTAGACTTGAGTTTCAAGCATAAAATAAAATTAGACACAGAAGATTAAATTAGGGACCCAGTACCGAGAAAGAGAGATGAACACGTTCAACCCAAAAGAAATATCCTCTATTCTGATCAAGCTGTATTTACTTATACATAAGCTGTGAACAACATTTTCTTCCCCTCTCTATGGATTATATCTTGGCACAAATACATATTAATTCATTGATAATATTGTAAATATTCTGTTTGACTGATGTGGATTTCCTTAAAATGATATTTTAATAACTGTTTTAACTAAATGCTCCTGATGTGAACATAAAACACTGTCAAAGACACAAGACAATATTTGGCACAGCACTGCAGAGACATCATAAAAGACAAAGACAAAGGACTAGAAAGTAGCATAGATATCTATGAACAGATAATCAGAATTTATCACTTCTATGTGTCTTTTATTGTAGCATTTACATTTGACAAACCCACCCTAAACAAGACATACAATCAAAACAAAACTGTTCAATTTACATTTCATCATTTTTAGCCAGAATAAACCTTTTCCAGCTATGCAAGACTAAACATCAGAAAACAGCACAACAGTCTTGACGTACAAACTAAACGAACAACATTTGACAAACTTTTCTCACACGTGTTAAGTTCATGCAACATTTTAGCTACCACATAAACCTAAGGATGATAATGCAGGAGTCCCTGAAACCTGTAGACCAACATACATTAGTATTCTGACATGCAGACAGGTCTGTCGTTGACGTAACAGAAAAGAACAAATCTGAACTGAAATGTTACATGTGTGGTTGGGAGAGGGGTATTGGGTCCATTCCTTAACACACTTACTCAGTGTCTTTGCTCCGTACCCGTCCTCCCCTATTCCAGAGATGTCCTACACCACACAGCCGATCAGGGGGGCGGAGAAAGAGAGAGACGAAGAGAGATGAAAGAATGGGAGACAGAGAGACAGAGGGAGAGAGAGAGACAGTAAGGTTGTTGGTGGGGCGGGGAGAAACGCCAGCAGAAGAAGGAGGGCATGGGCTTCCTGGAGCTACCTACACACACCTAGACCTTTCACCTCACCCCGAGGATGCGTTTGTGTGAGCGTGTGCTGTTTTTATGTACCTACGTGTCAGAGTGCACGTGCGTTTGTGGCTACTTACTTTCCGAGTCGCTGCCGTCTTGCTCGTCGGCGTCCTTGTTCTTGTAGAAAGGGAACTTGCGTGAAAAGATGAAGTTCTTTCTACGTTTTTCACTGAATGACTGTGCGGAGAGAGAGCATGGTGCAAACAGGGGGCTCTAAACGCTGTCACAAACATGCTGACAAAAACAACACAACGACCGGAGCTAGACGTGAGGGACAGCAGCCAGGAAACAACCAAATATCAAATTGTATCATTCTGTTTTCATGGTCAGGATCGCTAATGAAATCAAATGAGCAATTCACGGTTTTTATTTGTACCAAGGTAATTGCATTATTTTTGGCTAGAGCTGAAAGCACTTGGATGATCCTGAATAGGTGGTCTTTGTTTGTTGTGAAGGCTGATCCAAACCCTGCTGTCCATGACGTCACAGCACCTGAGCTATTCTTAGACAGCTCAAATGTATTCAAATCAAAACATGATCAGTAGAAATGAACATACAACGGAGGTAAACAATGATAAAAAAAGGCCAACTGAAGCTGGTTTAGTGCCATGCAAAGGCAAAGGGGACTTAAAAAAAAACTCCTATTAAAATATTAAGCATGCAGGACTCCTGACAGGGTGACATGCTGATCAAAGGGGCAAAATTTGTGCTGCTTATGTGTAGTATTATGATTTTCTGAAGGTGAATTGTTTTTAAAATGGTTATAAAATGCTGAAAAAAACAAATGGGGTAACATATATGTGCCTGGGGTGATTCTAAATGTGAACCTGAGCTCAATATGCTGCCTGATATGAACATAATTTTCCTGATTAATCTATAATGGTGGAACCCATCAAGGATATGTCCACATCATCTTTCACCCCAAAATTAAAAGAAAAAGAAAAAAATCTATATGACTTATATTACATCAAGTCTATTTTAGAACCATTACAATTTAAAATGTTATTGAAACTCCATTGAATAACGTAATGCAATTCTTAATAATGTGATGCAAAACTCAATAAGAAACAAATAAAGAAAAACAGTAAATATTTAAGTTGTAAAGTATGTAATCATATTAATATTTTTTATGAATTTAATAATGCTTTAATACAAATAATTGTCAGAATGTGATATGTTAATGAGAATGAGATTTATTACAGCAATAAAATCAGGAGTATTATGCTTAATTATGAATTGCAATGGTTCTAAAATAGGTTTCATTTCCTTTATGCAAATCATTTTTTTAATGATTTGTGGGTGAAACATAACCTAGACATTTCTTAATGAGATTCATACTTAAATGTTTGGCAATAAATATAATTTTGATTTAAATGCTTTTGTGTGTATTTAGTGGTTTTTACCTATTTTAATATATCAGTACACTGCACAAAATAAACCAATTGTACCCCTGATAGTGATTAAAGGGAATATTCATAACTTTCACCTAACTAATTCTCCCTATTATAAGGCATATAAACACTTCTAATCAATGCATTTTTAATCAACACTGACATCCTATGAATCATAAACCTGAAATGATACATACACAAGTTGGTGCAACTGAACACAAAGACAAAACCACACGACAAAATCCTCAAGTAATCCATCAGTGCCAACATCCCCACCCCTCTCCTCTTCTTTAAAAGACAGAGGGAGAGGGAAAAAAGAAAAAAGAGAAAAGAAACAAAAGACAAGGAAGAAACTGAAATTTGCAGGGCTGGCTGTGATGTTGCTATGGATACAATTGTAAGGCTGAAACCCTGAACGGCTCTGCGGTTGGGTGCCGAACTAAAAATACATCCTTCAGTTTTATTCAATTACCTCTCTCAAATACACACATAATAAATATTTACTACAGATGACCTTACCATACTGATCTCATAAAAGATGAAGAGACACATCTATGTACAGACATAATACAGAGGCTGTTTCAGTGAGAGCCTGTTGGGTTGTGCTGCAGTACTGATGCTGAGAGCTCAGAGTGAGCTGTCACACTGCGGCACGAGGACAGTCTCTCACACACACTTCCATTCTGACTGACTGACCCACCAGCACAACTTGAAATGGAAAAGTAAATTGAAGATGACAGGGAACGAAAGAAACTAAACCGGATAGACTGAAGAGAGATGAGTGAAGAGACACGACAGGGGCTGCAGGTGAACTGTGTCTAAACTGTCAATAAATCGCTGGGCCCTTCCTGTTTATACCTGAAAACTGGGGCGAACAGAATTTCGGATGTTGGCACTGACTTAAAGTCAAATAGAACACTTACCCCTTTAGAATCGAGGCTACCGGGTTTTGCGTTGAATTTAACCGTCTTCAGACGAGCTCTCTCTTTTCTCTCCACCCTGCCACAGGAATAGAGACATAGTCAGTGAAACACTTAACTAATGTACTTACACTACATTTGTATGGTTTTCATAAACATATTGTAACCGGTTTCAACATTAACAATTATTAGAAATGTTTATTGAGCACCAAATCAGCAGATATGATTAGAATGATTTCTGATAAAAAGTGATAGTAAAGATTTATATTGTTAGAAAAAAATTCTATTTTGAATAAATGCTGTTCTTTTTAACTTTTTATTCTTCACTAAATCCTGAAAAAGTATAACAGTTTCCAAAAATATATTAAGCAGCACGACTGTTTCCAACATAATAACTGAGTATCAAATCAGCATATTAGAATGATTTCTGAAGGATCATGTGACACTGAAGACTGGAGTAATGATGCTGAAAATTCAGCATTGCCTCACATGAATAAAATATATCTTGAAATATTAAAACAGAAAACTGTTAATTAAAATGGTAGTAATCGTTCACAATATTTCTGTTTTTACGGTTTTATTATATATAAAAAATGCAGTCTTGAAGAGCATTAAAACAAATCATTAAAAATCTGACCAAATCGAAATGTTTAAACGGTAGTGTACATACAATCTGAAACAACCAAAACACTTCTAATTTAGTTTTACATGATCATTTTTCACCTGATCTTTCAAACCAAACAGACTTTTGCTGCATACCTTTAAGACTGCTTAGTATGCACATAGTGTATTGAACTCTTTTATATCGGAGAAGAAAGAAAAATTCTTTCTTCCATTGTATGTTCCCTTTAAAGAGCCAACTTAAATATAGGGCAGTAGGGTAACGATTAGAACTAGGCCCGTCACATGTTAATTTAGAACAATTAATTATAAAAAACAACGCAATATAAATATTAAATCATCATGAAATCATGAACCTCACCTCCTCTTGCTGGGGATGACACCCATCTCTTCACTGTCCCCTTCTGGCGTCACTCTCCTGGCCTGCCACCACTCATCATCAGATGCATTGATGACATGGAGAATGTCTCCATATCGGAAACTGAGACCCTGACTGGGCAGACCACTATCCTTCGCTCTCTCGTAGTCGAACAGAGCCCTGGAGAGACACACACATAAAGTCAGTTTTACAGACCTGACAAATTTGCGCAACATTTCACATCCATCTGTCACTAAAACAGTAACTCAAATCTATCACTAAAGCAGCAACGGCTGACTCCTTGGAAAACAGCGTGCGTGAAATGTGCAGATATGACTGTGAGGGGTACAATAAGTGACACTAGTCACGGTAGCTCACATCATAGCGGTGTGTGGGTTTGTGTAGAATTATGGTATGATATGACGGACTAAAACAACAACCGAATGCTCCGTTCCATCAACATATAAATCTACAAGTGGTTGCAGTCACTTTTCTTGCCAAGCCTGGAAGGGCTTGCATCATATCATATTACAGCCAACATCATATTATATTAATATTTCTGTGGGGTAAGACTAGTGTGGCATTATTCAGTCTGTTTTAAAAATGAAAGTTGAACAAATAATTAATTCAGAAAATGTCTGCCCTTTCTACCTATCACTTCCTGTCCACTTACAAAAAGCCAAAAATAGCATAAAAATATGATAAAAATCATACATAAAATCACAAAAATATATACTACCGGTTCAAAGTTTGTGGTCAGTATTATGATAGAAGCACTATCTGGAGAGACAGGCTAGCGTTTAAAAAAAAAAACATGATTCATGTACTCATCCTTAGAAAGAGACACAAACACAATCCACTCTATTTAAGGAGCAGATTTTACACTGATGATCCAGGCTCAAAGACCAGATAAAAGGAAGGCTGAAAAAAAAAAAAAGAAAAGAAAAGGGGGAAGCATGTGAACTGGAGTCACCTACTGATCTTTAGTATGCACTTCAAAAATTAACATTTGTTTTGTTTAATTTTTGTGCTTTCGATTACATTCTCAATCTTTACCTGCGAAAATGTCCCAGGCTTATCTCTCTCCAGCAGGGCAGTGTGGATGATCAAGCAATGAAACACAGTAAAAGGAAGCACTATAGCTCAGGCACATGTGTACACAAAAGAACAGACAGGCTGTCAGTGTCCTATAGGCCTGCCCAGCTAAGTACACAATACAAGGGATAACCACAATAATGGCCTTTAAACTTGTTCCTTCAGGTGCGTTTAGTCACTGCAAGCCTAGCAGAAATCCTTTAATGCAGATCAGCATTATTATTCAGTTTGGGTCAATGAGAATGAAGGTGAAAAAGGAGACCTGGAGAAAACTATGTTAGCATTAGCATTTCTTCTTAACTCCAAATGCTTATAAAATGTGTTTGTTTTTTTCACAAAATTACAGCTACTGAACGGCAATCAATAAAGAATGATACTGATGGTGTAGTTACAGCATCTACCAGCAGGAGGTAACTAAAAAAACAAACTGAACTTTGACCCCTTGATGAAAATGTAAGCACAATACATAAAGTGGATGTCCGATAACAACAAAAAAGGGGCATTTATTCAAGCCATTTTGCCTTTTAGAACACGCTGTTCCTAAATGAAATGCTGCAATGATACCACACACTTAACAGCACTACTGCATATTCAGCCATGATAAAAGCTCTCACATAAAAAGAGAGACGAAAAAAACAAGTAACACTAGAACACCAGCCCCGGTCGTCTCTGTTCACTGCAAGCAGTCACTTCACCTTTCCTTTATACTGCCTTTTGTAACCATGACAATACATCTGTTCTGGAAGCCTATAATGCAGATGGCACAAATGAGATGTAGACAAAACTGTTATGAAATCAAAAGAGGGGCTAATGATGTCACTTCCGCTGGGTGACATTTTCCCTGCAAAATCCACAGCTGCCAGAGAACATTCTGTTACACTTTATTTTGATGGTCCACTTTAGGCATTGTGCTAAATATAAGTAACTGTGCAACTACATGTTAAACTAACACTCTCATTAAAGAATTAGTAGACTGTTTGGTTAGGGTTATGTGTTAGGGTTCGGGTTAGTAAAATAAGTTGACATGTAGTTGCAAATATACTTAGAGTAAGCAGAATGTCTGTTGGGGGAGCAACAAAGTAAAGAGTTAGCAGATATGAAATATTAAGCAGACAGTCTACTAATACTCTAATGAGAGTTAGTTGACATGTAGTTGCAAAGTTACTAATAGTAGAATGTCTAAAGATGACCATTAAAATAAAGTGTTATTGAAAATTCTCTTACAGCTTTCAGTGTTCTCATAAATGTTGCATGATTATAAGATTTACCTATTTAAGGTTTTGGATTAAAAACACAGAATGAAATGTTAAATCAAATGTTAAACCATGTGCATGTGTTAATATGTAAAATATCCTTGCTTGAATATAAATAGGTATTATAACTGTGGCTAAAATGATTTATGAAACATTAGATTATATACACTAACATTCAAAAGTTTGAGGTCAATAAGATTTCTTTAAAGGTCATTCTAAAACTAAATAATAAATAATTTCTAAAGAAACATAAATAATTTCTCTGCATCTTGTGCTGGTGATCAATATCATCCCAAGCATAAAATCAATGAAAAAGTACACCAGCTACCCATACTGCACTGCTGTGAGCAGATAACTGCATGCCAAAATTGATGGGTTGCACATAAAGTTTGGCGCATATGCTACTCTAATGGATGGAACATTTAGGTTCACAGATTTAATTTATTAAGCATGCATTATTCCACATCAAACACAATTTTCAGACAACTGATCTGCACTTCCAGCTGTACTCTAAAAGTCATGTGATGTTGCAAATAGGTCCGTTAGGGTTACTACGGTCACTGGTGCAACATTATTTCTAAAAGCAAGCAATAATGTGCAGTGTAATGGCGGCAAGTCACCATTACGGATCCATTACAAAAGACAAACTGTAATGAGAGCAAAGAAATGATCAGCACTGCACACGAACAAAGTATTATATTCAATGTCCTCATTAACCCCTGCTTCATTAAAGTATAAAACATAAACAACAACACACACACACACACACACACACACACATTGGAACACATGCCTAGGGAAAAAAAGCACATGTTCCCTATCATCGGCCAACAAAGACATTGCGGTTGTTATGGAAACTGCAAGCTACGTACAGTGCAGAAAAATAATATTTTTATATATGTTTGTATGCTGGCAGGTTCTCAGCCCATTACAGTGAATCCATCCCTCCATGGCATCATTACGGCAATGATGCTTCTCAAGACACTTCCAAAAAACAGCATGTGCTAGTGCAGTCTGCAGACAAAAATTCAAATTTACTGTCACATTACACATACTGAAAAATGCTCACTGCGGAGCATTATGTGCCCTTACGATAATAAATAGAACAAAATCATGTCTGTAAAGAATTCAGCGGTGAAATGGATTTATAAACTACCCAATGAAAGAACTAAAACATTCTGTATTACCAGAGCTGAGGCTTAGTGCTCATTTATGCTGCTGTTCATGTGGATGATGCTGAAGTTCAAGTCAATGACATTTTAGTATTATTTATATACTATTATAGTATTTATTAATATTTTGAACAAGATTTTTATATTTTCAATTTTCATTTTAACTTTAGTTTCAGTCATTATGATTTGCGCTGTTTTGTGTCTGTTGTTTTTCTATTTCTATTTACCTTTTTATATTTACACACACACACATTTTTTATTTTTCATTAGTACTTTAAATATCTAATTTCTAAGTTTTTAATCTAACATTTATATTTTATTTCAGATAAAGAAAATGATTTTAGTTTAGTTAACAATAGCTACACTGGTTTGAGTCTGGCTTAGTGCTGAAATACTGAAATACTGCGTGCAAAAGTGCCGAAACTGTTTAGTGAACTGAATTCGCCCCTGAGTGATTTGCCTTGTGATTTATTGTGTGGGTTTTCAGTAGAGCTGCAGGGCTGAATCTCTGTGCAATAGTCCAGGTATGTGTATAATATTCTGTGCTCAGCAGAAAAGGATACATCCATGGGTGGTGAACCTCATGGACAGCATTTTTTTCACACCAGAAAATGTCTGTAATATAATTTTGAGTAAGTGCTGCCTCAGTCCTTGAATTTTTTTTTAGTGTAGTATTTGCTAAGCAGTGAGATAAAAGCTGAAGCCATCAGCATGGCAAAAGGGGAAAAAAGCATTACATCTACAACACACAAACTAGCAGAAAGTGTCAGAGTGCTGGCAAAGGTGCAGATAATGTGGTGCTTTTGCTTGTTACAGAGAAATGTGGTTTAAAAGCCCCCTGAGAGTAAAGTAGAGTGCTATCTGTATGTGTAAATCAGTGGCCTCATGACAATAAGAGCTTGGGCTAGTGAAATAACAGGAGCCTAGGTGACATTTCCAAGAGTGAATTACATACACTGCAGTAACTGTGGATTTTAGGTTATAACTACATTTTTACAATTTCTGAAGGAAATGGGAGAGGTGATTGTTAGTGCTCTCCGTCTCCATCACAATGTTAGGATGGACACTTACTGGTCAAAGTCAAAAGAGTCCACCTTCATGGTGGTTGTCAGGGTCTTGCTATGTGGTTGTTAAACTTTACTGAGTAGTATCTAGAGTTCTGAATTGATCATTTGCAATCTTGGTTTATTAAAAAAATAACATACATATTAGGTCAGGACAAGAACCTGGGCATACTTTCCTGCTAAACATAAACTGGATAACTAAACTAAAAACAACAACACCACATGAACATAACATCAATATTCATGATATTATTTGCAGTGTTTTAAAAAAGAAATGAATAAAAATCTATATAGCTCTCTCACTGTCGCAGTCCATAGACACAACACAGCCAACTTCTCACAAAATAAATCAAACCACGACAACTTAGCAATTTATATTCTGAAATTTACATTTGCACTGGAAAAATCACACACACACACACACACACACACACACACACACTGGACTTTCTTGCTTAATGAACGGGATGAGGCGATGTATATTTCTTTCTCTGATCACAGAAAGGAAGGGTGTTGTTATGGTTACATGTAAATGCTACCGCAGAGGGACACAGAGAACACTTTGAGGAGAAATAAGCAGCGCACACACAAATACACACACACACACACAACACATTTCCACATTAGAGAAATTGTGATGTTGATTCATTGTGACAGAAACACTGAAACATGCTGATTGAGGAAAATCACTCAATAACTGACTCATCTGATCAGTCAGTGTGTGAATGGAATCATGCATGCATTGCTTTTACATTGCCATGTGCTTTCTATTCATAGTACACAGCCAACAGTGATCACACCTCTGCATTCATCTCAGATGAACTTTAATGCATCTCAATGCTCGAAGGCAACCTGGAAATGATACTGTTGTCATAATTTTCTTTTCTCCTCTACAGACTGAGCAGAGGTTTGTGGAGACTCAGTTTTTCCTGCCTCACATCTATCTCCTTCCTTCACTGCAGAATTCTAAAGGCATACAGTATACTAGTATGTATTCAAGTTTATTTCCTTCAGATACACTTACATTATATATTAGTCTTTGTACACCAAATAAAATTTCAATACTATGTCTGACCCTCAGATTTGCAGGCTGTTTTCTATATGTAAATTACTACTGGATGAGACAAATTGCCAAATGTAAATATGGGTGCTTAACAGCAATAGTGTTGTTATTGTTCACTAAAATTTAAACTATAAAAATATTTTTTGGTAATTAAAAAAAAAAGAAAAGGTGACACTAAATGAAAATATTCAAACTTAAATGAAAATTATAAATGTTGCCTTGGCAAGTAAACAAAATCAATGATAACAGCATAACAAAATTACAAATATATAAAAAAAAGCTACTTCAAAATATTAATAAATACTATAATAGTATATAAATAATACTAAAATAATGCTGGTGCTTGGCTTCTGGAGAAAGTATGTTTATATATGAAGAGTTCAGATGCAAAAGCCTTTATTTAAGTTCAGTAATTTCACTTAAATGACAATGAAAATTACCTATTAATTGTAATTTAAGTTAAATTACTGAACTTAAATATACAAGCTTGATAAAAATGATCATTCTAGAAGAAAATTTCAGATGGCACTTAGAGGCTTTTGCATCTGAACTCTTCATATATATATATATAAAAGCATGGACAAGACAGCAAGAAGTATTGCTCTTGAGAAAACAAAATATTATTGCAACTATGTATTCTGATGATAATTATACAGGGAGACCAGAAACACACAATAACAGGTATATCATTAAATATGAATGAACAAAGATTAATGAATAAATAAATATGGGTGAATATGGCTACAGTGAGGAAAATAAGTATTTGAACACCCTGCTATTTTGCAAGTTCTCCCACTTGGAAATCATGGAGGGGTCTGAAATTGTCATCGTAGGTGCATGTCCACTGTGAGAGACAATCTAAAAAAACAAAATCCAGAAATCACAATATATGATTTTTTAACTATTTATTTGTATGATACAGCTGCAAATAAGTATTTGAACACCTGTCTATCAGCTAGAATTCTGACCCTCAAAGACCTGTTAGTCTGCCTTTAAAATGTCCACCTCCACTCCATTTATTATCCTAAATTAGATGCACCTGTTTGAGGTCGTTAGCTGCATAAAGACACCTGTCCACCCCATACAATCAGTAAGAATCCAACTACTAACATGGCCAAGACCAAAGAGCTGTCCAAAGACACTAGAGACAAAATTGTACACCTCCACAAGGCTGGAAAGGGCTACGGGGAAATTGCCAAGCAGCTTGGTGAAAAAAGGTCCACTGTTGGAGCAATCATTAGAAAATGGAAGAAGCTAAACATGACTGTCAATCTCCCTCGGACTGGGGCTCCATGCAAGATCTCACCTCGTGGGGTCTCAATGATCCTAAGAAAGGTGAGAAATCAGCCCAGAACTACACGGGAGGAGCTGGTCAATGACCTGAAAAGAGCTGGGACCACCGTTTCCAAGGTTACTGTTGGTAATACACTAAGACGTCATGGTTTGAAATCATGCATGGCACGGAAGGTTCCCCTGCTTAAACTAGCACATGTCAAGGCCCGTCTTAAGTTTGCCAATGACCATTTGGATGATCCAGAGGAATCATGGGAGAAAGTCATGTGGTCAGATGAGACCAAAATAAAACTTTTTGGTCATAATTCCACTAAACGTGTTTGGAGGAAGAAGAATGATGAGTACCATCCCAAGAACACCATCCCTACTGTGAAGCATGGGGGTGGTAGCATCATGCTTTGGGGGTGTTTTTCTGCACATGGGACAGGGCGACTGCACTGTATTAAGGAGAGGATGACCGGGGCCATGTATTGCGAGATTTTGGGGAACAACCTCCTTCCCTCAGTTAGAGCATTGAAGATAGGTAGAGGCTGGGTCTTCCAACATGACAATGACCCGAAGCACACAGCCAGGATAACCAAGGAGTGGCTCTGTAAGAAGCATTTCAAGGTTCTGGCGTGGCCTAGCCAGTCTCCAGACCTAAACCCAATAGAGAATCTTTGGAGGGAGCTCAAACTCAGTGTTTCTCAGCAACAGCCCAGAAACCTGACTGATCTAGAGAAGATCTGTGTGGAGGAGTGGGCCAAAATCCCTCCTGCAGTGTGTGCAAACCTGGTGAAAAACTACAGGAAACGTTTGACCTCTGTAATTGCAAACAAAGGCTACTGTACCAAATATTAACATTGATTTTCTCAGGTGTTCAAATACTTATTTGCAGCTGTATCATACAAATAAATAGTTAAAAAATCATACATTGTGATTTCTGGATTTTTTTTTTTGATTATGTCTCTCACAGTGGACATGCACCTACGATGACAATTTTAGACCCCTCCATGATTTCTAAGTGGGAGAACTCGCAAAATAGCAGGGTGTTCAAATACTTATTTTCCTCACTGTATATGGGTAAATCCACTGTCCTCAGGATAGAACTCCAGGTTTGGACTCCAGGTTAGCTGAATCGCATACATTTTCCACCATATACTATGAATGCTCACAGTAAAGTGTGTGTTAAAAAAAAACATATGAAAACACCATTGTTTGGTTGCTATTTAAGCCTGCAGATGTGAGTGATTTAAATTATGCATAAATCTATGTTAAATCCAATGGTTCACATATTATGTCCTGCAATATGCTCATGGTTGTAATGCTAATAACTTGATGAGATAAAATAGTTAACAAAATCCAGTTTTCCATATGACACCCATAATACGAGCCCTAAGTACAGCATTAGTAAAACCACAAACTTAAAAAAAACAGGTGACTTTAGTGAGCTGATCTGTGCTGCAGCAAATAAATGACTCCTTATAAGGTCTCATTTCCTGTGTCTCTGCTCTTCCCGACATCCGTGTTCTGCAAACATGGCCAGCTCTACGGCCCAAATGACTGGCTACGGCACAATACAATTATCCAGCACCCACAGAGGGGGCCTGCGGCATTAGACTGCAGCTGGGAAGGAGATATTGAGCATCTTTTAATGCTGTGGGAGTGGTGCATGCTGTACTGTACCTCATGAGGAGAGGAGGTGTGTGTGTGTATAATTGCTGACAGGAGAGCTATTTATCACAATGGATCTCCACAGGTGCGCTGAAATTTTCCAGCTAACACACAATAACAAAGCCAAATCGGGGATCTACAGCTGCTTGTCGCTAGCTAATCAAGAACTAATCTCTGCTCTGCTGATTGTATTGTGAAACATATCTGGGAGAACCATAGCAGCTGTTTGGCAGACTAGCCAAAGAGTGCTGACGCATGGGACGTTTGGAGTGAACCTGGAGGCTGGAATATATCACGCAGGTCTTTTGATTATACTGTTTATCTTCTTAATAATTTCTTGAGCTGAAGTCAGTATTATGGAGGAGGTAAAATGTTTAGAAGCCCCAGGAAATAAATATTAAATATTTATCACATATCACCATCTTTGATTATAAAATATTAATATTGGACAAACATTATTAACAATAACTACTACTACAATAAGATTCATTTATGAGAATAAAGTCTGCAAATGAGAAATGCATAATGCAGAAATATAGACAAACAAAATCAAGTTATATTATTTACATCAACATGATATTAAAATGTACCCAATTTACTTTTATATTGTAATCAAAAATATCAAACTGACTAACAAACTAACTAAATACAAATAGCTTTCCTTTTCAGTTGATGTCACAAAGCTCATCAACCACACACACACACACACACACACACACACACTTTTGTTGAATTAAGAAGAGAGAACACATTAGCAAAGAGAGGTTTCTATAATGGATCACTGATGTTCACTTTCCTACTGATTTTAAATATCAATGGCTCTTCTAAATGTCATGTAAAACAGTATGACTTCCTGTGTAGTGAACACATGATCCCCAAACCTGGCGGATCTAGGATAAGAGCACACACATGAGACGTGTGCTACTTTGAGCGTGTGTGTATGTAAGAAGAAATGTGGACGCTGATGAATTCTGACTCAACTCACTCAGATACCCCGCTGGTTCACACGCAAACCCCTGAAGTGTGTGTGTCTAACAAATATCTTGCTTCAGGCTAGAAACATGTCTCATCGCCCAGAGAGACCACACTGATGTTCACATCAATCCTACATCAGTCCAACATAACAAGAGTGCCATGGAGAGACCGTTAATGCCACTTTTACATGATCAGGGGGCTGTTGGGATATCAGTATCCCATCTGTAATGACAGAAACAGCCATTTGCAACAAAAACATTTTCTTGATCTGTTTCTCATCTTGTTTTTCAGTAAAAATACTTCTTGTAATCTTAGTAATCTCCTTGAGAAGATAAATGGTGTGAGATAAGACTTGTTTTCAAAGATAATACCTTGAAATAATTTAAATTAAAAATTTCAATGCTATGGTTTTAGGCATAAATGTTTGCTAGAGTTTCTTTGCTTTAAAACAGAAAAAAATGCCCATGGGTTAAGGAAAATATGCACTTTTGTTTTTTTAGATAATGTACTGAAAAACAAGAGAGAGAAAAAAACATACTAAGAAAATGAATTCTTGCAGTTCGGAGTAAATGTGTGAATTTATGTTTAAATAGATGAGGTCTACCTGACATAGAGTGAGCGTTTCTGATTGGTTCTGAGGGATCCGGATCCAGAACTCATGCTGTGGTTCATCATCTGCTCTCGTAAGTCATGAATTTTGGCCTCGAAACGCCCGTATTCTGTAAACACAAACATAACCAAGCAAGCATAAACATGATGCAAAAATCTTTTTTTTAAACCAAACATCAAACTAAGCAATGGCAATTCTAAAATCTAGAACAGAACGTAGCACATGCAAACAAACAGTCTCAAACCAAAGAATTCATAAAAAGTTCTCTGGAGGGAAATGCTGTCTTAGTGTCTGAGATGACAGCTCCGATCGATACGAGCAGCTACTGTAGCTGTTCTGTGCTGACTTCTAGCACAAGGTCACACAGTCAATATAGGAAAGATAGAATAAATAGTAAGAGAGAGAGAGAGAGAGAGAGAGAGAGAGAGAGAGAGAGAGAGAGAGAGAGAGAGAGAGAGAATGTCATATGTATCTTCTGTGGTGAAAATGTATGATATCCGATAACATCCCACTTCAGTCTCTTTGTTATATGCAGGCTGATACTGAATCTCCACAGATTTCTGCAGAACTGAAACATTCATCATTCTGCAAGATAATAACCAGCTGACTGTATATTATTCCATATTTATGAACTTTTTTAAGACCCCCTATTCTTTTGGGTGTTCAAGCCTTACGTAAACACAAAAGCAAAAATAAAAAAGCTATAATAAGATCCCTCTCAACTTTAAACATATATGATGATAGATTAAGCAAAAATCCTTCTAAAACACTAGTACAGATGATAAAAAATGTATTTGCTTGAAACTTTAAACAGCAGGGCTACATTAAACTACATAAAAGTGACAGTAAAGACATTTTTAATATAACAAAATAGTTGTATTTTAAATGAAAGCTGTTCTTTTGAAATTTCTATTAATTAAAGAATCCTGAAAAATGTGTGCACAAAACATATTAAGCCGCAAAACGGGTTTCAACATTAATAATAATAAGAAATGTTACTTGAGCCCCAAATCAGCATATATTAATGATTTCTGAAGAATCATTTGACACATGATGTGACATGAGGATATGCCCCTAAAAATTCAACAGTGCCATCTTAGAAATAAATGACACTTCAAAATATATTACAATAGTTCTTTACCTAAGTAATCTTTAATTATAATAATATTTCACAATATTACTATTTTTACTGTATTTTGATCAAATAAATGCATATTTGTTAAGCATAAGAGACTTTGAAAAATTGAGCCGACCACAAACTTTTGAACGGTAGTGCATAGAAAATAATGGTAATTTCCAATAACAAACTAATAATGAACTGCACTTCTACAGCATTTGTTCATCTTTGTTTAAGTTAATTTCAACATTTACTTCTATTTGTTAACATTAGTTAATGCACTATGAAGTAACATAAACAATGAACAGCTGTATTTTTATTAACTAACGTTTACAAAGATGAACAAATACAGTAACAGCGGAAGGTTAGTTCATTTTAGTTAATAGATCAACTAATGTTAACAAATGAAACCTTAGTGTAAAGTGTTACCACAATAATATTTCAGAGAGAAGGACTATCTAATTGTTTTTTTAGGAAGGCACAGACTCATGAGCTTTAAAACACAGATTTGCCCTCCTAACACAGACTGAAGCTCGTTCAGCAGCAAATCTAGTGCGAGGCATGGCAGTTTGCTGCACACCTCAGCCCTGTTTCAGCAGAGAACTACATCTGCTCTAGCTGCTGCTGCTGAGACCAATGCACACACACACACCATGTGCTGAACCTGAGAACTCAGCAATGCCCCAAAGCCCAGCCTGGACACCATTAGAGCAACCAGACCAGCAAGACAGAGTACCCACCACACCTGAGCAACATGTTACAGCTCATTTGGTTTCTATTTCTGCTTCCTTTTTCATCCAGTCCCTTTCGTTTTATCTTAAGTTTTTAAGCCATTTAATTGGTCTAAAAATGTCTTAGTAAATAACTAAACTAACCAACTAATCAACAAGGTGATTTGAGCAGCTTCTGATGTTTTAAATGAGCATAAGGGTCTTCGAAGGTTCAGCCGAGGAATAAGGCTGTTTTGAGAGCCTGTCTGTCCTTGCAGGAACTCAAAGGTCAAATGACAAGTAAATGTTGTCATTAGTCTGCGGGCTAGCAGAGGAAGATCAAGGACAATTACGGTGATGATACAATCGGTGATGTGCTGTAAAAGCAGTTTAAAAAAAGACATGCACTCACATATTTCCACATTCCCTCCCAATGAAATATACAGGATTTATTCAGATTCAAACTCCCACCTTTGGAAACTAAGCTCTACCTCTTTCTCTGATGGCCTCAATGTTATTTAAGAAGACCGAGAATCCTCTAAACAATAAAAATGACACAAAGAGATGCTTCTTCTCCAGAGAAAAATGCAGAAGGAAAGAGAGAGAAACAGATTAAAGAGTCTCGGAGTGGTGCAAAGCTCAGACGAAGGATAAAGTAGAGAACCCAAAACAATCCCGCAGTGAGGGACGCACTCATCCCGAACAAATCCACTCAAATGAAAAGAGACTGCTGAGCACACAAACCTTCAGGAGATGTTTTTGGAACACAGTTAGAAATATTCGATTTTTTTTATATAAAAAGATTGAAAAAAGTTCATACCTTGAGAACTATTCGCCGGGGAAGTTGTCGCTTTAGGCAGGACAATGGCAAAATATGCACTTGCATGCACGGTTTAATTTTTTTTTGTTGCACTTTTCAAAAGTATAACATGCATATAACCTCATCTAAACCAAATCAAACCCCAAAGACCCCACACAAACACGCTTAACAAACGCACACACACACATGTGCTTGCAAGTAAACTCTCACTTAAACTGAATGAAATCAGCAACACAGTGGAGAAACTGAAAAGGTGAGTGGCTGGAAGAGAGGATGGATAAAGGATAAATGAAAGAATGAATGAATGAGAGAATAAAAAGAGAGTCTCACTCTTGAGGATGCTCGTAGACTGCAGCACTGTGAGAGATTGACCGCTCCCTACACACAAGCAAAGACTGCCACTCTACCACCTCCTCTCCCCTCTCTCTCTCACACACACTCTCTCCTCCAGATCCATTCCTATTGGCTAGAACTCGAGAGTGGGCGGGGTTGAGTGTCTTAGAGCCCCTCCTCCCCCTGAAGAAGTCCAGATCAAAAGCCATGCTGGATTTTCTCTCTTGATGTCGGCTTTGTGTTTTCAATCTGCAGCGTATTAGCTCACTTAAAGATGAACAAGCCACAAATCCGGCAAATATTTCAGCTTTAACGGTCCTTCAAAACGTGCGGATTCCACAAGCATATGAAAGGAATTTGTGCACATAAGCAGCAGGCTTGTGAAAAGCACATGTGAATTAAGAAATCAAATGATTATTGACTGCTGACCAGGGTCAGATGGAAAGGTAATACAGCAGGATACAAACACATTTGCAGTACACAGATGTGAAGGGAGAATTTCACAGGAAAACAACTCTTTCATAGCTTAGATGAAGAATGTTTCTTTTCAATGTTTTCCTAATTAGAAATAAAAAGTCACAAATGAGACAAATAGACAAACTATTATATAGAGCTATTTGATAGATCTAAAAAAATTTACTCATTTTAAAATTTAAATATGGTCAATATGAAAAGATTTCTACCTCTGTCTGCCTCAGACCTTTCAAGCTGAGAAATCCAAAGAAGATTACAGGCTGTTTGCGATGATGGATAACCACATGTCCAGAGACAGAGATAAGACACTGCACAGCAGACATCAATTCTGACAGCCGCCCTTGTGCATCACTCATACATACATGTTTGTGTCAGTCTGGAGTGAGGTGCTTTCAGTTAATAGAGGACAGCTTGTGTAGTCTCATTAGCTGCTGTGCAGTGACTCCAACATGTCAAATACAGCTCCAACCGCAGCAGGGGAAAAGAGCATCACTGTGCCAGCAGGTACAATCACAATGTGTGAGCTGCAAAACTGACAGTGTAACATTTCAGGAAAGCAGAGACTGTAAATTAAGCCAACATCATGAGTGATGTCAGCACACATCTGTGAACAAGCTTTTAGCTCAAATAATTCTACTGTATCTACAGTGCTGAGAAGACAATGGTGAGTGATGCTTGTAATGATGACAGTCCATTGTCAATACCATAGAGATCACTACTCACACAAAGTCATTTTCAAACCAAGCAGCTTTCTGTTGGTCAGCGCGGCAATTTCACATGACCAACATGAGCGGAATCTGCGTGGTCAACTTTAGTGAACTCTTGATCACGCAGATTCCAATTAATAGTTTTCAGAATGCAATGACTAAATGGTTAAGCGCTTTCTTTATAATGGTTTTCTATGGAAAAACGCTTAACGAGAAATTGTGCATTGCAATAATATTCTGGGTTCATCTGCGCGCCTGAACATAGTATGCATCATCAATAAGATTTATACTGAATTTGGTCTTTTAATATGAATGCCTTAGTACAAACCTGGTAAAAACAAAAAACAACAAAAAAAACGGCAGTCAATGGAGGAAAGCCCCCCAGGTGGGCATATCGCCGAGCACTGGTAAATGTGACTGTCCCTTAAGAGTGATGGAGTTGTATGAAGGTGTGGTCCATACAGACATGAGTGAGTTTGTGTGTAAACAGCAGTCATGTACATTTGAATGTAAAAACTGAGCATGTCCTCCTGAGAATCTGCCAATACAGTAGCTCAGCCAAAGAAACTAAGCCACAGGATATCTGGGATCAGGGCCAAGCAGTGGCTAAACGCTGGCAAATGTCCACCTCACAGCCCATTACAGAAATATATACTCGCAAACAATCCAAAGCGAGTTCTGAAAATCAGTCCAAAACCAAAAAAGTCGAAAAACAACAACAAAAAGACCATTTAAAAATTTGTTGTTTGTATTTTCTGAAGGAAATGTTAATGATGCTTACCTGTGCAAAACAATGAAAGGGTGGTTGCCAAAACATTGCTATGTGGTTGCTAGGGTGTTCTGAGTGGTATTAGTGTGTTACTATGTGCCTGCTAGGGTGTTCGAAAAGACATACGTGGTTCTCTATATGATATTTTGGTCTCTATTAATGGCTCGGGTTCCCCCTTCAAAGTCTTTGGGATACAATTTTTTGCTCACCAGGTGAAAATTGTAAGCCTGATTACTTAGAAACACACTGCTGCACAATTTGATGTATAATTCATGTCCGAGACGAGTTATGAACTGAAGATAACGGACATTGCCATAAAATGAGTGACAACACAATTAAGAATATTCCTCACAGGAGGAGAGATAACCTTGTTTGACCTTAAATGCTTCTCAGAAGGTTAAACTAATTATTATTATTATTATT
Organism: Squalius cephalus; assembly: GCF_949319135.1. Lineage (NCBI taxonomy): Eukaryota > Metazoa > Chordata > Actinopteri > Cypriniformes > Leuciscidae > Squalius > Squalius cephalus. The sequence goes on from NC_137145.1 coordinate 12,822,564, forward strand.
TAATTTTTTTTACAGTCCATGGATGGCAAATCAACCAGAATCTGCTTATAAATATTATAAATCATGTTGGGGCACAAAATTCTTCTCTCTGAATGTTGCCCTTTAAATTAGTAGCACCAAAAAAAGAAAAGGAAAATTGACTGTACAATCTGTCAGTACAATAAAACGATAGTTATATGGAAGATTCATTCTCTGTGGAAGTTCCTTAGATGCTTGGGCTTCATTAGAAAAAATGAGATGGAGGAGAGCAGAGGTTAGTCATAAATCAGACAGGACACACAATATTACGGTAAAATATTCATTCATAAAGCTCTGTCTATCCAGCTAAATGATTAATAGCCTGTTAGCTAAAGATTGCATTCTCTTTCACACATAAACATTAGATATTAGGATTTTTGATGGAAACCAGCTTTATCATAGGGACGTTATGTTTATGCAGACAGCAGATTTCATTAAAAAAAAGATTTCATTTTCATAAAAAACAGTCAGGTTTATGAAAAACTCTCTGTGGTATGTAGAGTAGACACACGCACACACAAACACACACACACACACACACACACACACCAACAACAAAAAATGAAAATGTCAGTTCTGAAAAACCTTTTCAAGGCCTATTGTTCTCTGTTTCAGAATGCCAGCTAAAAACTGCAGTGTGTTCTGAGAGCATGACTATGTTATTCAGCCAGCTAGCACTGAGGGATAGCCATTTAAAGTATTTCTGTAGTGATGGTGCGAAAAAGTAGAAAAAAATACCACAATCCATTCATTCTCTGATGGAAGAAGATGGTCTGTCAGTCAGTGTGTGGATCTGTGTGTGAGTTTCAGTAACCTATTAGTGAACTCTGACCTGAAATTACCAAGGTGCAGGGAGTGTTTGCTGTACCCGAGAGCACTTTGATAAAATCACATGTAATTATGTTTCCCAGAGATGGTACACAAGCTAGCTGATGCTGTCTGACCACGCTTAAATGATCTGCCTACCATCTCTCTAGTCGTTTTGTCTAATTATATGGAGGATATATACTGTAACCCTTGTATCTGAGGTCATAAAAATAAAATGTTCCTAAATTGTATTGTAGCAAAAATAAAAAAGTGTTTGATTTATTAAATATAAAAATAAATGTAAAATATAAAAATACAAAATGTTTATTAAAACCTAGCTATAAAATGTTTTGCTTCCCAAAGCATATGTGGTTCAGCAAAACATAAAAAGTAACTTTTACATAAAAGTCTTGAAAGCAGCGCAATTGTTTTTAAAAAAAAAAAAAAAAATTAAAAATAGAATATTTAACTAAATATATTTTTTAAAAATCAAACACATTTAATCATGTCCCCTGACCAGTACATAGATTCCTAAATAAGTGATTTTCCTCCATTAAGAGCAATCCAGGCTTAGATTTTCTTCAAAACAAGAAAACAAAACAAAAGTTTCTGGAATAAGAGTCTACTTCAAGTTTTGATTTGACAGACTAAGAACCTCAATCACAGCTTGACTGTGATTTTGCTTGATTATCAATCCATTTTCAGTATTCTTGGAACTGTGTGTTTTTTTTGTTGTTGCTACACAGCGAGGATGTCGTATTGCAATGGCTCGGGGAGTTGTTGATGAAAAGGACCCTTGGAAAGCCCATCTCAGCAGTCCCACAACACCCCTGCAGAAAGTGCAAGCTTGCATTTACCACTGCACCTTAATGAGCTCTACCTCCCCAGAATCGATCCCAAGAGCATCAGGGGAATTAGATCGAGCTACGGACAAAAGATCAGCCTAGTTGGAACCATGGCTCTATGACTAAATAATCATAATGCTGACTATCTAGAACTTGTGAAAGCACCCCCGAAACTTATTGTGAAAGCCCACAAAACGTCTATACTAAACAGTTTTGCTTAGTGCATGGCTTTATTGCAAACGGAGGAAATTGCCATTAGAATAAAATATGAATGGCAAGAGAATCAATTCTTGTTGATTCACAAAGGCTTGGTCGGCAAAAGATCAACATTATCCCACTCAGCCAAAATTCAGGAATTAATGCAAGGGGGCTTGTTGGGAGTTCAGGAATAAAATGTCAATAGTCGCTGTGACTAGAACGCTGCTCTAGAAACCTCTGATGACTCTGTCTCTTGCTGCCATATTAATAAAAAAAGCATCCTCACCTCCTCCATCAGCTAAAGTCCTCAAGTCCAAATTTATGAATGTGGAATCATATGTACTTGCCAAATTGATTGCACCAGAGCACTTCCGCCCCTCTAAGCTCTTGGCAGACAGAGAATGTCACCTTAACTATGTTTCTCCTCCACATATTTAACTGCTCTACATAGGATCTCATTCAGTGATAAATGCTGGATGGGTGTCAGATGCTAGAATGTCATTAGCCAGATTCCCTACAGTCATCAGAATGACAGGAATCTTAACACAAATAATGTATTATCAGACTTCAGTATGATTATAGTTGGCATCTGATGTCTTAAAGTGAAATAATATAAATGCAATTTTATATTAGAAACATGTGAAAATAGAACATCATGTGTCAGTGATTTGTCGTGTGTTTATTTTTTTATGTAACAGGACACTCAATCATGTGTAGCAATCATTACTTCTCATTTAATAATACATGCATTAGTACATACCTTGGCCCCAAAAAGTATCTAGACAATTAAGTCACACTTAAAAATAAATGTTATCGCATTAAATACAAAATAATAAATACTTAATTTTGTATACATTCTTTTATTTTTAAGTGTGGCGTAAGTGTCCAAATAATTTTGGTGCCACAGTTGTGTGACAATTGATAGAATAGACTACGAATCTGTTCTAATATGCTGAAACATATTAGTGTAGAAAATTGCCATAGTAGTTTGTGTTTGTAAGTGGGCTTACAAGCCGCCATTCTGTGAGCATGATCTGTGTGATGTGGAAAGGATGTGTTGGCTTCAGCAGGGGAAAACAGGTTGTCTGGGAGAGGAAAAGGTCAAAGGGGGAAGAGGAGGAGAGGAGTAGAGACAGTGAGCAGAGCAGTAAACAAGCATGGCTGCTGACCCGAACCCGAACCCTGACCCTGAGCTGTTAATTTAGCTTCTGGTAAAGCCCATATAACTTCCTGTAAAAGACCCAATTTTGTGGCTTTAAGTGTCATGTGTGTCCATGTGATTTGCATAAATATATGATAAAATATAACTTCAATATGCAATATGTCAACAATAAAATAAAATAATAATGCAACTACATCTTCTAGTAACTGTGTAAAATGATAACACTCAGTGTTTCATATTGAATCGTGTAATTCATATGAATCAGCCCCTGCTTTGCTTGGTTATAATCACTAAACAACCGTCCAAGAAATGTGACTATTTTTTACTATCAAAAGTGACAGAAATCGTTTGTAACATGATAAAAGTCTTTACTATTTTAAAGACAATGCTGTTCTTTTCAACTTTCTATTCATCAGGGAATACTACAAATCTATCATGGTTTCCATAATATTATTAAAATGTAAAAGTTGTCTTGATCTCTCAGTATTAATATATAGATGTGTATGTACTGTACAGTAGCCGTCTGTGTTGGACGGGTGGGTTAGAGCCAAGAACAAACACAACAGGAGCCGAGGAGTTTATCAAGTGAGGCAGCAGGCAGGGGTAACACAGGATGCACACAGGATTATCAGGAGAGCAAGGTCTCTCTCTGTCCCTTCCCCTGAATGAGAGGCCCATGGTCAGAGCCGCCACTGGGGCAAGAATGAGACCACGTTCTTCAGCTAGACTGCAGAGAGTTAGACAGAACCTGAGCTCTGAACCCAGACCATCAGATATAAGCGCTCCAACTGTCCTGGAGTTCCCAAAGCCTCATGGGAAGGCAAAACAAAGGAACTGTAAAATCTGCATTTTCGTTGTGGTCTAGCTCTGTGCAGTCTGTCTGTGTGGTACTGCTTTTGACCCAGGTGCTGATCACATGGCACAAACCTGCAGTTGGAGGCGGGGCCTGGCGTGGGGAGCACAGGGCAAGTTCTGACGGGTGAAAAAAGAGAGGACATATCAGTACACACCTGACCACACTGCCACATCTGTCTCTCTCACCTTATCACAGACTGTACGAGCACACACCTGTAGCTCATGCTATGCACACCTCATATACCGATTCCTATGTCATGGAGAATATGATAACTTGTATTTTTGTATAACCACAATTTAAAGGTGAAATGTGTCATTTCTTGTGCCCCTAGTGGCAACAATTGGAATTGTGCTGCAGGAATGAGTCCTAAAACCCAGAGCATTTTTGCACTTTAAGTTCCATCATCCCAAAGTCAATGAGATTCCTTTTTTGGTTAAATGACTGAAATAAGGTCTGTGGTAAACAAAGATCAAAATATTTTCACATTTATGCGGGAAGGCAAATGTTTTGCGAGTGAACACAAAGTTTCTTGGGGGAATGCAAAAGCATTGAATTATAATTTTCCTCTCATCTCATATTTTTTCCAGCACCATGTCCCTTTAGGGGCTCCGTATGTTTCAGTTGGCCTCTGCTGGTTGATGACACAACTACAGTACACCATCTGCTTCTACAAAGCCTTTTTCTCTATTAATATATATATATATTTTTTTTAATTAGTATATTCCAAAAAATTATAAAATAAAATAATTTGAAAGTAACATAGATGACGCTAATATTGAATCTTTTATAATAGTGTTTTTTTGTGTTTGAGTCTTTTTTTGAAGAGTGAAAAATACTTAAGGTAATAATACACAGGGCAACTTTTTGAGCAATGTTGCTGGGCAATGTTTCCGTCAACGGGCAACCAGATGAGACACAGGGCCCACGACCGTTCTAAATGATCCAGATAGAAATGTATTGCCCATTTTCAATGGGAAAGTGCCCAAGCAACAATTGCTCGGCAAGATCGCCCAGCAACATTGCTCAAAAAGTTGCCCTGTGTATCATCACCTTAACACTACCGTTCAAAAGTTTGGGTCGGTAAGATTTTTTTAATGTTTTTGGAAAAAAGTGCTCACCAAGGCATTTCTTTGCTTGAAAATAAATAAAAACAGTATTATTGTGATATTTTATTACAATTTCATAACTCTAATTTTACTTAATTTAATTTTCAGTGTTACATGGTTCTCCATAAATAATTATTTTAATATGCTGATTCGCCGCTCAAAAAACATTTCTTATTATCACAACGAAATCAGTTGTGTTGTATTTTATTTATAATTTTTTAGTGGAATTTGTGAACCATACAAAGGTTTTAGTTTCGTAGTTGTCTAAGCACATTAAATTAGCATTGTCACATTGGGAAAAAAACAACACACTTCACCTTTAAGTAAGATAAGCCAGTGAAAACATTCTCAGATCCGAGACTATGGTGATGCATCCAACCCCATCTGAATGGGTCACTGGAGTCCAGAGCAGCCAAACCCCCTAATTGACACTTATCAAACATGGCACCTCAACACTCCGAGGGCACATGCGCTATTCTAACAGTCAGGAGGAATAATGTGCGCACCGGCTTGGCCTTGGCCCAAAAACGTCTGGGTGAGTTGTGTTTCTGTCCTGCCTGCAGCTAAAGGTGACCTCTGCACCCTGATTGGCTCCATGAGTAAGAATCATGTGATCTTCATCGACAGTGTTTGGTCAGGAGAAGCTGACGGACACTTACCCTCGGGCCGGTATTGGGCGATGATGGTTACCGTCTGCCCCGCTCCTTTAAGTGCAGCTGCAGCTTGTTCATGAGTGGCACCTCGCAGATCGATTCCATTAACCTGAAATCAATCACAACAAAGGTTGTTACATCATTATCATCTAACTGTCTAATGATGTTTCATCAATAACACTCACCTGAAACATTAACTAAATGATCAACAATACTAGAATGAATTTTTGACAATTTATTATCCCTAACAATACATTATAAGTGTACATAAAGCATTAAATAAAAGCTAATTCATCACCTGACCTATATTAATGTCTCAAATTGTAAGTATTAAATGGGCAGCAATACTGTCACTCTTATTAAAGCTCTCATATTTAAATTGCCTGACTTTCAGAAAATGTGGTATGTTTCTGCAGGAAAGCCTGGAGTGACCTGGCACTGGAAACGCCTGCTGTGATCCAGATGCATGGTTCTCCGGTTCAGGAAAAGCCTACAGTCGCAGATCAGTGGGTGGCAGGACCCTGTAAGCCAGAGTCTGCAACGACTGGACCACTAAGTAATCAGTGTTCCTCCAAAATATGAGATTGCCTAAGCTGTCTGCATCATCAGCTCTGTTTATGAGCCAATTTGAGCCACTGAAAGTCCAAGTTCAAGCAAGTTGGGACCGGCTGAGGGCAGGAAACCGCTGTACACTGCTGGCACACAAACCTGGAGCAGGTGTTGCAGGCAAACTGCTATTACAGGTGCACTCATTTTTCCTCATTAAAAAGTGTTGCACATAAATAAATCAATAGTAATTGTGAAAAAAAGATCTATTAAATTATGTTCACTCCCATGAAGGCTTTTGTCAAATCAGTAGCCTAATAAAAGCTGTTTTGTGGGGGTCGACATGTCAAGATCACAGTACCAGGCAAATGCTATTTGTTTCTTCCCGGTTTCCCCCATTACTGGACACTTTCAGTTGTGGAATAAATTAACCATGGCTGACAAGTGTTGTAGTCCTTATGTAGGAACTTGTTAGCAACTTCAAAGTTCAAGTTTGAGGTACTGGACACTACAATTCAAAAGTTTGGGGTGGGCAAGGTTTCACTGAAGTCACTGAAATAAATGCTCAACAACGCTGCATTTATTTGATCAAAAATATTGTAAAAACATTAATATTGTGACATATTACAATTTTAAATAACTGTTTTCTATTGTAATATATTTTAAAATGTAATTTATTCCTGTGATGGTAAAGCTGAATTTTCAGCATCATTACTCCAGTCTTCAGTGTCACATGATCCTTCAGAAATCATTCTAATATGCTGATTTGGTGCTAAATATTTTCTTAATAGCAACGTTGAAAACAGTTGTGGGGCTTAATATTTTTGTGAAAACCATTATATCTTTTTTTCTGGATTCTTGATTAATAGAAAGTTAAAAACATAACAGAAAATATGAATAAAAAGAAAGTTCAAAAGAACAATTTATTTGAATTAGAAATCATTTATAACATTAGATTTTTTTTTTTAATGGTAGAGTATGACTGTGTGTAATTTATGTTTTAAAACAAATTGGGTAAGTATCTTCATGTAATGTTAAGCACAGAACTTATCTCTGTTCTGAAAATGCGAAATGCCAACTCTCTTTCGATGTCATAAAAGTCCTATAACCCTTACTCAATGCCTGAAAAACACAAAACATTGTGATTTCTTGTTTAAGCTAATCAAAAGCGCTTTTCTTTTCTTAGTCAGTTAAATTAAAATACAGTCACGTATTTTCATGATTAAGACTAATTAAAGCGATTTCCTATCATTTATAGTTAATAGCCAATGGAATCTCTTTGGGGTCCATGGGGGGCAGGTCTCTGCAGGGGAACAGGATCTTGTGCGACAGCAGGTTTAGGACTACAAACAGAAGACCTGACATGAGAGCACAGTGCAGTGGGAGAGGCAGACGAGATGTGTGTGTGAGATGCCATGTGTGTATGCCAGTCTCAGTGCGCCTGCAGTGTGTCCTAATGCTCATTTAACAGTGTGAACTCAGAAGGTACACCACAGCTATTCTTAGACTCCAAATCAGGCCAGCACTCCATTATCTCTTCCTTCCCTCTCTATTTCTCTCCTCTCCCTTGTTCTTTCTTGCTTTCTAATCAGTGTCCTAAGAAGGCAGACTGTGATTGCTCTCAGCTCAAGTGGCAGAGACAGTAATTGCGGGGATCTGGATGGAGGGGTCTGATTACGACCGGCGAGTTCTGATGAAGCTCTGATAAACATAAATGATGAGATCAGCGATGGGAAATCAGCTTGGAGAGCTTCTCGAGTGGATCGCTCATCTGAATTGTTTCAATGAGAGCTGTAATTGCGCTGTCAATTAACACACCGCCAAAAAAGTTACGGCACTGTATCTGTGCCAAGAAATTATAATGAGAAAAAAGAAATCTGGTATTGGTGGAGTTTTGAGTAGTGACTAAACAAAAAATATATATGAAAAAAAAAAGTTTTTGGCACAAGTTTTTTAGAGTTCACAGAATGATGTTATGGCGCCATCTCCTGTTCAGCACAGGTGCTGCACTACTCCGTGGGAATAGTATATATGATGTTTGTTCAAATAAAAAAAGAATCAGTATTTAATAAAAATTAAGAAACATTAATATTACCCCATAAACATTTAGGTCTGTTAAAACAATAATACACATGACTAGGGGACCCTAATGTAAAAATGAAAGAAACAAGGTCATTTAAAAACCTAGATTGATCAACTACTCATTTGAATATTAAGAGAGATATGTCCTCCTAAATGTTTATATAGTGGTCACAGCTTTGTTTTTAACAAAAAAAAAGTCTATTCATGACCTTTGAGGCAGATATTTGAACCGTAATAAATGTTAAACCCAATAAATAACTGATTATCTCATGTTTAGAAACAAACAGGAAGAACAATGTACTTTGTGATGATCACTGTGATCATATTTTCTGTTTTGCGCTTATATATATGATAAGCCCTTCTATATTTGTGTATTTTCGTGCGTCCACTTACGGATAAGATCTGGTCTCCTCTCCGCAGCTCTCCGCTGAGGTCTGCTGGCCCTCCTGCGAGTATGAAGGAGACGAAAATGCCTTCTCCATCTTCTCCTCCAACGATGTTGAAGCCCAGCCCGGTCGATCCCTTGTGCAGAATGATCTTCCTGGGCTCCCTGTACACACAGTTCAGGTAATACATCAGATCAGAGTCCGTAGGGCTCAGCATCTCCACTGACACACGCTGCGCTCCTTTGTAAATATACACATGCAAACTATGCGTGCGCGCACACACGTATCCACACACTTGGGTCGGTCCAAACGGTCTATAATGTAGTCAAGCACAAGAGCTGACACCTATTGGGGACTGCTCCACTTATGTGCTATTTGTCCCATTTCCGCCCGGTTTCCTAGAAACGGAGAAGACGCACAGCCTCTCACACACACACACACACACACACACACACACACACACACACACACACACACACACAGACACGCACACCAAAGACATAACGATTTTTAATCCTGTACAAACTGTATATTCTATCCTTTAACCCTAAACCACACATTTTTACAAAAAAAACAAAAACTCAAAAACCCAACATCGTTTCATATGATTTATAGATGTTTTCCTTATGGGGACCAAAAAATGTCCCCACAAGGTCAAAAATTATATATTTTTGTATTGCTATACTTGTGGGGACATAATGGTCCTCATAACATAGGGAATACCAGGTACACACAAACACACAAACAATACCGGTATCTCTCTCTCACACACAGTCAGTTACTGTATATACTATGACAGATAGTATGTTCCTAATTATCTTGTGATTAAAACATATAGCATTGATTTACTGTTTTTTTTTTTTCCCTAACAGTGTGTGTACATATAAAATGTAATAATAAATACATAATATACTGCGTTATGTTTATGTATACACTCATATTTAAAACATGAAATATAATAGATAAAATATAAACAATTTTTAAAATAAAATAAAGTTATTTTATCAGCTTAACAATACACACATAGTGTAGAATGTAGCACATAGTATAGAATTTAAAATATATAAAAAAAATATTCAAATAATTCTTATTTTATGTCACAACATTTCTTTATTCTTTTAATTTTCTTTTAAGAATTTGAATCCCGAGCTGTGCTGAAACACATTATAGGTTGTGATAAAATGTTCCCAAAAAGTCTGATCCACTTAGCCTGGGCCCATTCAGTTAGTCATAGGATCCTGACAGTTGGGGCATCATCCTGTCAAGTGTGACCAATCAAACCAAGAGATATCTTGAGCTGTGACACTTCTGTCAGATACACTTGAAATGTGAAGATAAACAATCTCCTGAGTTCACAGATGATAATGCAAAGAGACGACACCAGAGATGGAGCTATTTTAGAACAGAAGGCTAATCCGCTAGCGCTGTGTTCAATCTGACCTAGTTGTGACGAGGAGAGGCAGGCCCTTCCCCTCTCTCTCTCTCTCTCTCTCTCTTTCAGTGCGTCTGTTTGGCTCGCCTCAGATGCTCTTCAGGCCATAAACACAAACTAAGCCAAAACGCATCCCATGAAATGTGAAAACACACTTTTTGGGCATAATCATTATATTTATGAGCTTTTTTGACTGGCTGCATTATGAAGTAGAAACATAAACAACAGCATTATTTAAAACACAGCAGAAGGCTCAGGCAATCGGTTGCATCAGGAGTTGATCAAACAAACATGCAATCAGTAAGTGGTAATTCTGATTGTGCCAGTAATCCTGCTTTTCAGCAAATCAGTTACGACTGCCTGGCCAATAGTAAACAACCTAATTAATACTCATGAGTCAGACTGGCACGGCTGGAAACCACCCCTCTCAGGAAGACATGTACTGTAACGCAAGGCCGTAACCATGTCTTGAACATATTTGTGAAGTAATCCATTTAAACTATTTGCAAATAATATTTTATTCAAAAATATGCACACATTAACTCTTGTTTGTATGTCTATTATGTCTCTCATCACATTCAGTTATGAATGACATCAACATTTAAATGATAGCATATTTTCAATTCAAGATAGCAAAATGACATTAAAAAGCTCAGTAGTTTGCATCACTGTATGTTACTGAGGGTCATTAAACATATCTGTCGTAAAACAGTTGTCAAATATTAAATGTTTAGCTACTTACATCTTACCACGCACGCTTTCTTTGATCTGATTGGCCATAATTTTAACATTGACGGGCCCTGTTAGACCGCTTATAAATTTTACTTTTTAAACGGTCTGTCATCCTAACAACAAACAGAGCGTATGTAATGGAGAGCAGAATAAAGAAACATACACTTACACTAGCATTTTTGGTGGCTATTAAGTCAACTAGAGCAAATTTCATCACATATTCTGATCTTATGATCGGTCTGATGCTACAGAAATGGAGCTCACATGTTTAGTAGTAGGCTACCCATCAGATATAATAATGCAGCCCATTGTTAATGAATGAGTGCATAAAAAATATGACCTGCAAAGACCTCAAGCAAAGAACAGTTCCAATTCCCTTTGCACTTTGTAATAAAATCAATGGGTGCTTCTCAATATCCCTCCTCGTCTCCTCGCTCCTCCGTCCTCCATCCTATGTCCCGGAAACCGATCGAGCTCAGCCATCTTGAAGGACATCTTAATTCTCTAATTGTTTATGCCCAAAAAGTGTGTTTTCACATTTCATGGGATGCATTTTGGCTTAGTTTTATCTAAACGTAACGCACATATAAATTAATTTATACTTTACCTTTGCAGTTTATATAAACCACACATCTCGCATATTTCAAATCACTACTATTCTTTGAGCGCAGCTGATGACGCTGTGAAGTGACGCTCGAGTGATCAAGTATTCCAATGTCATTCGATTCTTCCATCCTCATTTTCTTTCCTTGCAGCCTTCCCTCACATCCTACAGGGGCTGGAGCTGAGACGCGAGGAAAGGAAACGAGGATGCACAAATAAGAATTATGAATGATTTATTATATAAAGAATATTTATTATATTAAAGAATTATTATATGAAAAGCACCCAATATGTGAACATGGGGAAAAAGGTGATCTACACCAGTCGATTTTTACCACTAGATGGCACCCTATTCCATTTCTTTTCAACCACATAATTCATTTAAAAACAGAATCTACCCTGAATCCCAACAGCATGCTTCAGCAGTAAGTAGAATTAAGTCATATATGTATTAATACTGCAAATACGGCACAGAAAAGGTGTGCTGACAGACTTTTTAAACAAGTCACAGAAGTGGCATATATGCTGATTGATAATTGTCTTGCACAGCTTACAGAAGACAAGCCACATGATGACTGTGACATGACAACAAAGTTTAAGGTGGCTCTGATTTTATTCATCTTAGTGAGTGGTTCGTGAGAGTGTAGTGAGTAGGATATAAATAATATAATTCTAAAATTATGAATGAACCAAAATTAAGGTCGGTATGAAACGGAAGTTGATAAAGATATTTTTTAAATAAAAGTTATTTTAATTAAACATTAAAAGGGCACATGAATTTAAAAAATAATGATGTTCGCTGATAAATCATTTATAATAAACTGCAATATTCCATGAAAAAAATCGATTTTGGTAGCTTGGTAACTTGAATAATAGTCAATATTTAGTTTTTAGTTTTTTTTTTTGGTCAGGTAATCAGTTGTTTAACCTTAAAGCTTAAAAGAAATGATTAAGCCAGCATTATTCCAGCTTATACAAACATAAATTGCAGCTTATCACAAGCATCTGTGACAGCTGATCTGAAGTCTGAGGACTCACGCTGATACTAATGATATGCTGATCAGTAGGTATTTGACACTGCATATAGATTTATTTTGAGTAACGGCTGGCTCAGAGGTGGGTTGAGTGCGTGCAGCGCCCCACCGGCTGTAACCATCCTCATTAAACTCTCTCAATCTTTTCTCTTCACTCGCATTTCTATCCTCCAAACTTCTCTCTCTCTCTCTCTCTCTCTCTCTCTCTCTCTCTCTCTCTCTCTCTCTCTCTCTCTCTCAGCTGCAAAACACTGATAGAGCTCCTGTCTGTCTCCCCCAACACCTCAGTCCCAGATTACAAACAGCCAGTTTATCATTTCAAGTTCAGAGCCAAATGGGAAAACAAACCAAACAGATTACACTCGTTTTCCATTCACAATACCTGAGGAGGAGAGGGGCGGACTGGCATTTCATATGCAGCCCCACACACACATCTCTACCCACAATCATTTGTTCACTGTCATCCTGTGTTATTCTCCCTCCCTTCTCACTCCAAACATTCTTCCAGTGTAAGAGCGTTCTGAAAATGAAAATGTGTCATAAGCCTCATCCACGTGAAATATAAGCTGTCATTTCTAATGGGCTGGCATGCTGCGCTGTTGTCGACTGGCAAAATAACCATTGCCTTTCAAATTCAACCTCAATGAAGGAAAAGAATTGCAGAGTACCTATAATGACCCTCAGCCTTGAAGAAACGAGATGAAAGCTAAAAGCTGCATATTTCAGCGCTCGACAAAGCAAGAAACCTTAATGGATTTTTGCTCTTTAATACGTTCTTTCCATTTCTAGATGGTTGGTAACTTCACTTGAAACAAATTCTAGGTTTGTCAGTCAAACTGTGTGTGTTGTAAAGAACATTAATCCCATTACATGGCATCTGTTGGACACGACTATCAGGCACATCAACAACACTGGAGCTAAATTTGGTTGTCACTTTTCTTCAAAGGGCTTAATCTTGTTAAGCCTCAAGCCTCATATTTTTGAATAGTAGTGATTCCTGTTCAATTCACAAACAAATGAACCCTATCAATCTATCTATCAATCCATCCATCCATCATTTCCTCCATTCACCTATCGATCTATCCATCCATCCATCTATTGATCCATTCAAATATCCATCTCTATCTATACATCCATCTATCAATCATCCATCTACAGATCCATCCATCCATCCATCCTCTGAATCATCCATCTATCTATTGATCTATCTATCCATCAATTCATTCATCCATCCTTCTATTGATCCATCAATCCATCCATCCGTTGATTACTCCATCTATCTATCAATCTATCCACGCATCCATCTATTATCTATCCATCCATCCATCCATCCATCCATCCATCCATCCATTCCTCCATCTATCTATCTATCTATCTATTCATCCATCCATCCATCTGTTGATTCCTCCATCTATCTATCAATCTATCCACGCATCCATCTATTATCTATCCATCCATCCATCCATCCATCCATCCATCCTTCCTTCCTTCCATCTATCTATCTATCTATCTATCTATCTATCTATCTATCTATCTATCTATCTATCTATCTATCTATCTATCTATCTATACATCCATCTATTGATCCATGCATCCATTGATTCCTCATCTCTCCTATCGATCTATTCATTCATTCATCCATCCATCCAACCATCATTTCCTCCATCCACCTATCAATCTATCTATCTATCCATCCATCCATCTATCTATTGATCCATTCAAATATCCATCTATCAATCATCCATCTATAGATTCATCCATCCGTTGAATCATCCATCTATCTATTGATCTATTTATCCATCAATTCATTCATCCATCCTTCTATTGATCCATCCATCCATCCATCCATCCATCCATCCATCCGTTGATTCCTCCATCTATCTATCAATCTATTCATCCATCCATCCATCTGTTGATCTATCTATCTTTCTACCCATCCATTCGTCCATTCGTTGATTCCTCCATCGATCGATATATCCATCCATCTGTTGATTCCTCCATCTATCTATCAATCTAGTATCCACACATCCATCTATTATCCATCCATCGATCCATTGATTCCTCTATCTATCTATCTATCTATCTATCTATGAATCCATACATCCATCTATTGATCCATTCATCCATGGATTCCTCCATCTCTCTATCGATCTATTCATTCATTCATTCATTCAACCATCCATCCTGTTCAACAGCTATGACCTCCGAAATAAAACCTTATGACCTTTGTTGGGCTTCTCTCAGGCTTCAACACTCCGTGGTGCCAATCTATAAATGCCGCAGATCGAACAACATCCTCAAACATATCCGATACCTCTCGACACAATCAATAGGCTTTCATCAGATTCACAGATTCAGAGAACACTCACAGAGCAATTTAGCTGTTGAGTAGAAATGTTAAGACGTGTATTGATACACGCACCTCCCCGCCGTTCTCAAAAACGCTCTCTCAGCGAGAGAACTGGATGGCCTTTTCACTTCTTAGCTCAATGGAGTCTCCAGATAGCAGGCTCTTCTGCACCTTTGACTGTTAGAAATTAGAATCACAGCGGTAAGCTCCGATACACTCAGCAGATCCAATCGAATCTTTTTTGCTTCATTTTCTGTCCCTTTTAAAGAGCAGGTTGGCCCCGCTAGGGAAGTTTAAAGGATGACGCAATAGTAAACACTGAATTTTTGCTTTTAAAAAGCTTTCTCCTGAGGGAAAATAGCACATGCATGGTATATCATGAAAACAAGTGTTACAAAGCTGGTAGAAATTGTACCGCTGATCAACGTGAGCTGTGTCTGTATTGCCAACTATCAGTGAGAGGGAAGATGGAGGTTTGGTAGAGAGGGTTTCATTATTTGTTGGTTCACTAAAGTGCATGTCCCACAATGCATTGCAAAGGATATTTAGGGAATAAAGAACAAACAATGGATGCACTTTTGCCACAATATAAACAGCTTTTCTGAGAATCTATCATTTTGTTTCTAAGTAAACAGCCAAAGAGTATATTAAATATAAACACCAGTCCATTAAGACAGACTTTTTTACGGCAAGCAGCAAAATGATTAAATCATTAATTTGACTTCTTATAGTCTTCTTAGTTTTGTTTTTTTTGCTCTTTTTTTATTTTCAAGTTTATTTTGGATACTAGAGTTTTGCCAGAGCAATGAATTGAGTTAAATAGTTTTTAAAATAGTTATATAATTAAATAGTTTTTGATATGTCTATTTGTTAAAAATAAATCCATAATAAAACCATCAAAATACATAGGCAAAACTTATGTACCAAAGAATAATCCTTAGGGTTTGTTAGTTAATTCAAATCTCTTATCCTAGGCTGTCTTAACAAACACCACTAATAAATTGAGCTAATTTAATCTTCACATCCTCACTGATAATATAAGATATGAATAAAAGATGAAAGAATTAGTATTTTTCTCGTACAACACCAATATACATAAACAACACCTGCCACTGTTAGAATTGGTTATAGATTTCAGACAATTGTTATTTGCATTCTCCAGAAGCATATTTCAAAAATCTGTCAGGAAACTAGATTAAGCTAGTTTATCCTGCTCTAACAGGAACACAAGTCATACAAATTAGAAGTAACAAAATCTTGTGGGAACTGTGATTTATGGTCGATGTCATTGCAAATTTGTCCACATCAGCAAAACACAATTAGTATGCACCCTTTGTTTTTAGCCCCAAACAAATTATTAATCATCATACAAACAAAACTATCACTTCAAATCAGTGAGCAGCCAGTGTAGGGGACACAACCCCCACCGAACGCATATGGTGCAAAGCTACAGAAGTGCCCGGAAACCAAGAGCGATTCTGCCAAATGGCTTCATCCATTTGATCCGAATTGAGTGATATGAAGGAATCTCCCTCCTGACTGATGATTCAGAGATGACAGGATCTAGAGAAATACTCTCTGGGAACCATGCTTGAGGTTGTTGATTAAGATCACATTAATGTTTGTGTACAGTTGCCGAGTGGATACACATTAAGAAAACATCAAAGACATTTGAATTCTAGTCAAATCAAAGGGTATGACTACACTGAACAAGAAAGAATCTGCTTGGAGGATCATTTTGCAAATTGCATACCAGTATCTCCTGGTGATGCCTAAAGAGTTCGGTGATACCTGGAAAAACTTCTCGGATTTGACATCTGCCAGCTCATGGACCCCATTTCTACATCCAGAGTTTTGAGCCAATAACTTGAGCCATGAATGGCATAGAAATGGCACAAGGGCATAATCACAGCTTTTTAACAACCTGTCGCACCATATATAACTAGAGCGCCACATGATTTTTTTACTGGCAGCTGTCAGGAGTTACTCAAACAAGGCTAATATGAAGTAACAGCACTCTTAGGCAGAGTATTTTGGTGTTTGTGCACCATAAATTGATAACTGTTCCCTTTTTGGTAAGATACTGACAATCTCACATGCTCGGTCACACAAAACTGGCCATTTTCACAGAACTGCTGCCTGTGCTTTCCCTTGAAAAGCATCATCAAAAACCTGGCAGACCCTGAACATGAGAGACAGCGATCCATTAATCACAGATGTTAACGCTGGCATTTTCATGAATGCTTTTTCCGCAAGTCCTGAGGATTTAAGCGATGCATTAGGTGTTAGCAGTGGCGTTCTGAAATGCAAATCAATTCAAATCCCAGAGAAGCCAATTAGACGGCGCTTTATAATTCATAGAGTAATGAACTAAAAAATTTAAATCAAAACAAACCGGTAAACAAAGCACACCCACGCTGAGGGCATTATGCGCAGGATTTGGATAACAGTGAAACATTACTCAGCCATTTGTGCCAGAGAGTCTCTTAGTCCCGAAGAGTATTTCCTCCGCGGCCAAACCCCCTGTTTACACTCTGTTCATCTCCCGACTATTACATTTATAAGCCTAGTCATTTAATCAGCGAGAGCAGAGATGTTGCGTTATTGCTAATAAAGTTTTATATCCAATTAACGATACAAGCTGCTGCCTGGACCTAAAGTGAAATCAGTTAGGCAGGAAATAAGGAAGATAAAATCAATCCACTCTGAGTTATGATGCACTAATGTTGAATGGATGCCACAGGCACACAAGCAAACCGCGAATGACAGTGGCCAAGCTCTGACCTTCATGGGGAAGCTGTCAATAAGCAATACAGTCTAACAAATGAAAATACAGACAAATTGACAGTGGCTGGGAAGGGAAGGAAGTAAGTGGACAGCTGCAGCAGAGATGTGATTCAGTTATATCGTTGTCACGGGTAACTGCCATGGTAACTACCAATCTCCACGCTCGTGTCCTCTACGTGCACTTTGCATTATTATCGGATGAAGTATGAGGATAAAAAATGAATGAGAATTATGCAAAGCTGTTAGAGCAGCTCATTTGCAGTAGTCACTGCCATGAAATGGCATTCGCAACCTGTTTTTTTCGTTATCAGACGTACACTCTCATTCATGTTTGGGGTCAGTAAGATTTTTTTTTTTAAAGAAATGTTTTTATCAAGGATGCATTAAAAGTCATTTATAATGTCAGAAGATTTCTATTCAAAATACTGTATATGCTGTTCTTTTGAACTTTCAATTCATCAAAGACTCAAAAGTCAAAAGAAGGTTGGTTTTCACAAAAATATTAACTGTTTTCAACAATGATAATAGCAATAAATGTTTCATGACCACCAAATGATTTCTGAAAGATCTTGTGACACTGAAGACTAGGAGTAATGGATGCTGAAAATTCCGCAGCCCCAAACTTTTGAATGGTAGTGTATTTCTTATTAAAAATGTAAGTACATTGATTTAATTTTGATTTATTTTTTGGAGGTTCTCTCAAAATATGGTTCTTACAAAACATGAACCCCGTTCACTGAATCAAACCTCTGCAGATTTATTAAAAAAGACTAAGGAAAGAGCGAGGTACACTAGAACTAGTACATGATGGGTGGGGCATGCAGGTGACTTTAAAATGGGGCGCAAAAGCATAAATTAGCGTGTGGTCATGCAGGTGAGATGTGGCCACAGAATTTTTATTGACGTCCCATGCAGAGCGCTGTGCTTAGTACCTGGTGATCTCGGAGTCAGGGAGCAGGCCTACGTGATAGTGAGGGAAGTGGGGGATTGAGTGCATGGGGCTTTTATCAAACTCCACGGGGGAGTAGAGACGGGGAGAGGGGGCGCGGTCACTCAGTTTGTTCACAGTGCTGTAAACTGGCTCTGGAGGCCTAGTGTGGGAGAGAAAGAGAGAGGCAGAGAGCAGAGCAGCTAGGGTTAGTGCGCTGAAGTAGATCGATAGAGAGTAGTGACAAACCGATATGGAATATATACAGACCGATATAGCACCCAGTGTCAAATTTTGTTCTGTATTTTCTGACTCGGTTTCCAGTATAAATATTTAAAAATGACAAATTTACCTGAGAAACAAAACTCAGCATATAATATTAAGACTTGATTTCAGAGAATATATCCTGTATTCAGTGTTTTCACTTAAAGGAGTGGTATAATGCCCCTTTTTACAAGATGTAAAATAAGTCTCTGATGTCCCCAGAGTGGGTATGTGAAATTTTAGCTAAAAATACCCCATAGATCATTTTTATAGCATGTTAAAATTGTTCTTTTTTGAGAGTGAGCAAAAATGCGTCATTTTGTGTGTGTCCCTTTAAATGCAAATGAGCTGCTGCTCCCGGCACAGAGGGCAGAGCTTCAACAGCTCGTTCTTAACAGAGCCATATAGAGTCCTTTGTTGTGAGGTGGGGTTTATGTAAATAAAAGTCGTTTGTTGTAGTCCTTAAAAAGTGATTTCTGTAAAAGAAAATATCTCCCTTTGCTTTGAACTTTGTAACGTTGAAGATGTTGTTTAAGCTCAAACAGCAACATTACACACTAACTTTAGTTAGAAAAGTGAAATCACAATCAACCACCCCTTTAAAAAATACATTATCTTGAAATGTTTTTCTTCTTCTTGTTTTTAAACTCTTTAGATATTTGTTCTAGAAAATAAGACAAAATACTGACATTCTGATACTCTGAACAGTCTTACATTATTAAAAATTAAGTGGAAAACTGACCAATTTATTGTATTATATCTCTTATGCTACTAAAATGTGCAATTTTACTCTAGATATTGGTATCACTATCAGCCATTATAAAACCCATATCGGTCGACCACTAACAGAAAGAGAGAAAGAAAGAGAAAGATAGACAGAGAGAGAAAAAGAGAGAAACGGTGAGAAACATGGCAGTGGAGATGTGTTTAAGGAGTAAGGAAGGAACTGCAGCTAGTTAGTAAGTACATTAGCATTGATAAGTAGCGCTGTAATTAAAAAAAATTGACCATTTCAATTTCACCATCCTAAGCATCTTCAATCAGCCCTCAGATCTTCAAAATTTCCAAAAAATAAATTAATGTTCTGTGTTATTACTGTCATGGCAGTTTAAAGAGACTCCACAGGGACTGACATCAAGAGATGTCTTGCTTTATCTTTCATTCCTTTTATGAATTCCCTCTTTCTGAATCACTTTTGGACTCTCAGAATTACAGATCTGACTGTCGCTGTTTTATTTTATACAAACAATCCAAAGTCTCAAAACAGAAAAGGCTGCAGGAAGTGAGAGCGTGTGCATTAAGGACACAGATGAACATTCAGGACCCAAACGACGGCTCACTTAAGTCGCTCACCTCAACTGGAAGTGCTGGGAATCAAACCTGTGACCTTCCATCTCATCTAACGAGGGATTTCTGATCAGAAACAGACAATAGGTTAGCATGAAGACAGTTTTTTAATGAAACTAAAATGTGTAAAATGTTCAAATGTGTATTCAAAACAGCTGAAATGTATTCAGTACTTGTTACGTGTGGCATGCAGAAACAAAACAGAGACACCAACAGAATTCAGGTCAAAACCAAATATGACAACACAACAAGCCCCATTATACAATACAATACAACTGGGTTTGACACACAAACATACCCAATCAACCACTCAAAATATTTCAGTGTAAAACCAGATACACTAATACTGTTCAAAAGTTTGGGCTCCATAAGAAATTAAACTTTTATTCAGCAAGGGCACATTAAATTGATCTAAAGTGACAGTAAAGACATTTATAATATTACAAAAAAAATCTATTTTAAAATAGTTTCCACAACCATATTAAGCAGTGCAAATGTTTAAAACATTGACAATAATGAGAAATGTTTCTTGAGCACCAACTCAACATATTAGAATGATTTCTGAAGTATCATGTGACACTGAAGACTTGAGTAGTGATGCTGAAAATTCAGCTTTTCATCACAGGAATAAATTACATTGTAAAATATAATAAAGTAGAAAATGGATGTTTTAAATTGTAATTTTCACAATTTCACAATATTACAGTTTTTACTGTAATTTTTGATTAAATAAATGTAGCCTTGGTGAGCATAAGAGACTTCTTGTAAATCATGAAATAAAATCTTACTGATTCCAAACTTTTGAAAGGTAGTGTATGTAGCATACAACACATGCACAAACGGTCTACTGAAAAATTAGAGATGCCATTCCTGGATATACACCTAATCAATTATTTTGCTACTTTTATTGACATACAGTTTCAGGAGTGGAATCGGTACATGACACAGATTGGATTCAAACCTGAATTGCCCACATGAGCAGCAAGGCTCAATTTATCTGGAACATGTGCGCTAATCACTAGGATCTAACATATCCTGCAAGTTTCAGTGAGCTAATTTGTAGCATCTGGTTTCGGGTAAGAGAGAGCGAGATCGTATTGCAGATGCAAAGCTACATTAGACATACTGAAGTTAATGCGAGTGGAAAGTTTTTGTGACAGCCTCCTCACTGGACCGCTTTCTCTCTTCGCTCTGCATCATGTGATGCTAGCTTGTGACTTGTCCTAAACAGAGATGACTAACAATGGTCTTTTACCATCCATTCATTCAACCCCCTTGTATCTTTATCATTTTATATTTAGAACAGTTCTCATTGTATCCTCTACTCCTCAGTGTGTCTTGCCTCTCTCTCAGTCTCTCTCTACGTTTGGCTTCAGCACATTTTTCCACATCTGCAATACTTCCCTTCTCCTTGCCCTTAATACAGGGTCACAGAGGGATAAATAAAACCATGACAAAACCCTTATTATCAACCACGGCACAAACCCTCTGGCCCTTCACACTGACAGCGGGGCACAGAGATAGAATTAGTAACAGGCTAGCGTCACCCACTCACGCTACATATAGAGAACCACAAACTTAATGTGATTGACGTAAGTAGCAAGTTTATGGATAAATATCAATGATGGTTTATAATTTGATGGTCCTGAAACAATATATCACATGCTACATTAATTTGTTCTGCTGGTTAGCCCTGCCCATTGTGAAATCTCACTAGTCTAAAATCCTGCTCCTCATAACTGTGCATTAAACATCAACACCTGAAATGTTTCATTCCGTGTAGACAAATAAATGGCTTAATTTAGGGGTGGGTTTAGGACCAGGGAGCCCACTAGGGGGCCTCAGCTAACTTACAAGTGGGCTGCAATATGTCTAAAAAAATATTACAGTAATATACACTACCATTCAAAAGTTTAGGACTGCCTTGGAATCGAAAAGGTTGAGAAACACTGCTTTAAGGTAAAGGTTAAAACTATGATTGTGCAATGGTTGACTGTCTTTCAATGACCAAGAAGGATTGTGATTTTTGTGCAAGAACGTATCCTACTTTGGTACATCACATTGAACATACCTACACATACACACATAACCATGCACAACAGTTCTTTGGATTTAAACTGGTCCTTAAATGATAATTCACCCAAAAACTTTAACTTCATTTACTCACCCTCAAGTTGTTTCAAACCTGTATGAATTTCTTTCTTCTGCTGAACACAAAAGAAGATATTTTGAAGAATGTGGGTAACCATACATTTGATGACTTCCCATTGACTTCCATAGTATGGGAAAAAAATACTATGAAAGTCAGTGGGGCCCATCAACTGTTTGGTTACCGACATTCTTCAAAATATCTTCTTTTGTCTTCGACAGAAGAAAGAAATTCATACAGGTTTGGAACAAGTTGAGGGTGATTTTTTTTGGGGTGAACCTGAACCTTTTAAGGTCAGCGACCACACAGCAGTTTACTGAACTATATAATTCATAAGAACTTCCTGACTACACATCTAATAATTATGAATGTACTTTTCATTAAAGGTGAGCTTAGTAATAATTAAGTACTGACCCATGGTAACACTGCTGAGTGTGTATGTACATGATGTGAGTATGGAATGTTCTACTTCTGAAGCTGTATTATTCATGATGATTGAATGACTAGGCTGTGTGTGTGTGGGTGTGTGTGTGTGTGTGTGTGTGTGTGTGTGTGTGTTTGTGTGTGTAGTTTTGCTGTCCTAAAGCATCACAGATGTAAAGTATTTGCAACTGTTTTTAACATTTGGTGTATAATATTATGGTGTGTGTGCAATTGTATGCTCCCATAATGCAATGGGGGTCTTATGCTGTGCTTCACCGATTATTGCAACATAACAAACTCCTACACACACTACATCTGCACACTCCATTGCCCCTAAACCAAGATGACACAAGCACAAAATCATGTTCATCCTCCCCACTTGAACATCTGCCTAATGTCACACCTAATTAATTATTCAACTTGTGAGCCATAACATAAGTTCAGATTTATTATGCAAATCCACATGAAACGCCCTATTCTGTATTTCACTCGCAATCAATTCCCGAGCCTCTGAACTTAAAATAAGATATTAGCGGCTATAGCATTCTGCCATTCCATATTATAATCTTCATCCAGACCTTTGATTTTCTCAGAGTGCTCAATTCTCCTGTGGAAAACACAGTGAGGATGAAGGGGGGGGGGGGGGCTGAACTTCCAGATGGGCTTATGTTTCCTCAAACACAGGGACCACGTAAACCTCTTACCCCCGGCAAAGAAAAGGGGTTTTAATCTCACTCATCTCAAAGAAAGGTCAAACCCTTTGTTAGGTACGCATGTTTGCTTGCAAGTTTAGCATTCATGGAGAAACTGGGAATTTTTCACAGCAGGGTGCCATTAACTGTGTTAGAGACATTGTGTTAGAGACAGTGGGAGACATTAACAGCACCGTCCGTTAAAAGTAAAACATTGTTGAGATATTATAGTGGCAGGTTGAACTTGGGTATTTATTTAGTAATGACTTTCCAATGTGGTTGTTTTGGGCCTCTGAGGCTTTTGATGGCAGTTCTAATGGAATTCTGGGATTCTGGTTTAGCGACAACACGTGTACGAGAAGCCACAGCCCCAAATGCTGTCAAGCAACCATCACTAGACATGAGTGTCTAGCGATGGTTGCTTGACAGAATTTGGGGCTGTTGCCTCACGGACACGTGTTGGACGTGTTGTAGCTAAACCAGAATCCCAGAATTCCATTAGAACTGCCATCAAAAGCCTCAGAGGCCCAAAACAACCACAGGGCCCATGAACACATCAAGAAGCCAGCCGGCAGAAAGAGGGCATGACAAGATAATCAAAACCGAAGTCTGTTGTGACTTTTTTTGCTATTCTGAATTCAAAGTTCTTAGGGACTTCGACAAGTCCACAGATTCAGTTCTGACTGTACGCTTTAGTTTTCTTTTCCAGAAAACTCCAGGGATGATGCTCAGTATTCACATCACTCTGAGGTTCAGGTTGCATTGCAGTGAACGAAACACATTCCCAGCCCTGCTGCCCTGAACATATGTCTCCCAAAACACCCTTAAAAGCAAGCCAGCGCACAAAAACAAGCTCATGCTGTCAACACACACTGATATCATCACAGATTTCAGTTTGAAACATTATAGTCATTCTGCTCTTATTTGGTAATAAAATCATGTGCCATGTGTGGTTGCTAAGGTGTTCTACATGATTGCTAGGGTGTTTTAGGTGGTTTCTTATTGACTCAAATAAAATAAAAAAAAGCCCACTCTTAAGTCTCTATGATACTCTGTACAAACCCAGGATCATTTGAAAAATGTGCCTGTCCCGACATTTTTGCAAAATGATATTGCATTGCTTCTTGCACGATTCACGTAATTTTCAAAATGAAATGTTAATGGTGCTAAAAACATTAAGTTTGCTCTGAAAGAGATGAACGTGAATCTGGCAACCTTTTATAACGTTGTTTGTTGTACGCATTGCAGCGGTTCAGAAACGAAATGGCACTAAAAGGTTAAAGCTCTATTTGCGTTTAAAATGAACATCCCACCTACCACAAACGCTAAACCACATAACAATTGCAATGCTGTACCAGGTGAACTACCGAGCAAGTTTACTACGTCAGAAAAGCCATACATGTTGAGCTGATTATGTGATGTACACGTTCACTTACAAATCATGCAGTATGGTAAACATGTCATAACATAATACAAAAATGTAGATAGAGCCTATGTTATTCTGTACATTCACAACAAACATGGACCACAAAAAAATCCAGGAACATAAAACAGTACAGAACTAACAGGACGGGACGGAGTAAGGATGGGACAGTAAATCCCAAAACAATCCCATCACTAGGTGTGATGACGCTGCTTGATTGTCTTTCGGATTTTCCACAGGACACATGTGGGAAGGGGGCTACACAGTCTACCTGTGGGCAGTGGCATCTGGTAGAGAGGGAGGGAATTACCGTAGGAAGGAAAAACCATCCAACCTGTTAATGTCCTCTTCCCCCAGCAAGTGCTTGGGCAGGGGGGAATATCGGCCGGGGGAGATGGGCGGAAGACTGGACTTATATTCCAGAGTGCCGTTATTACCGGGGGAAGAGATATGATTTTCCATTGCGGGTGAGAATGCTGTAGAGACACATAAAGAGAGAGAGTGTATTAATGCCAATCAATATAACAACCAATAAATCGATAGCTTGAATGACTAAAAAATAAACATTTCCACATTACTTTAAAAATTCTAAAGCATTAAGCATATGTATTACATTATGAAGTGTGAAATGTGGTAAGAATAACTCACAGTGTGTGATATCAGGCGGCCCATAGGGGTCTGAGAGATAGACACTAGTGGGTTTCCCAACCTTCAGGTATACTACATCTGACGTGTTCTTCAATATGGCCACTGCTTCTTCATGGGTCACCTCTTCCAGAGTGTAGTTATTCACCTGGGCGAAAGAGAAAACAAGCAGGAAGTGTTAAGAGGGCAATCCGGAGTTACGTAAACAGTTACGCTCTAGTGGTCAATGGCGAATCAGCGCTGCCAAATGTGTCCTGCCCAGTGGATTACACAGAGCACTGATCTTGCTAATTAAATCAAACTCAGTCTTAAAGAGTTTAAAAAAAAAACCTGGATTAAAAGCAATGGAGTCTGACACCGACACTAGAGCGAAACTTCTGGAATGTAATCACCCAACTATGGATGCAGCTCGTTCCCAAACATCTCTTAGGGCTACTTCTATGTGTTTGGTCAGTGATTTAACAAATTGAAACTATTAAATGAAAATTTTAACTAAAATTACAATTAAAATTCAAATGTTTTATTTTAAATTTAAACTAATGAAATAAAACAAACTAATAAAATTAATATCAGAGGTCAATGAGACCTACCATAAGCAGTCTGTCTCCAACTTGTAACCGCCCGTCCTTCTGCGCAGCGCCCCCATCAATGATTTTAGTGACATAAATGCTGTTATCACCGGGGATGTGCTGGTTTCCCACACCACCTGCAATACTGAAGCCGAGCCCTATGGGATTTTAAGAAAGAACAGTACTCAAAACTCTCTTAGAGCAAAAAGTATAAACTTTCCTTAAGCACAATCTAGTCCTTAGTTTTTTCTAATCCTTAGTTTCCTAGAGGAGGAAACAAGTGTTGTACAGTGTGTTAATGGTGTTTTGGATTCAGAGTGTCAGTCTATGGTGCCCGAAGCTCTTCCTCCAAATTTGTGCAAGTGCTGCTTTGTTTGTGTGTGTGTGTGTGTGTGTGTGTGTGTGTGTGAGAGAGAGATGCGTCTTCCTCTATGCACTCTGAATAATGCATCAAAGCAGTGTCTTTCTCAGGATATAGCTCTGTTTATTGCTCCACCCAAACAACAACCAACAAAGAGGACGTGATAACTCTCAGGCTCAGTGGAGTTTCAAATCTTGATATTTTTTTTCCATTTGTTTTCGCACCCTAGATGTGAATGTGTACATGAGTAATAGTCTATTTTCTTTTATAACAGTAGAAAGAAAAAATATATTGGATGCAAACTAGGAATATGCAAAACCAGTAGGTGCTCCTGAGTCCTGACCATAAATTTAGGAAGGGCAGATTCTGGGTCTTAGTGCTAGTTTATGATAAACATTTTGTTAGCTTTATTTCTAATTGCTGAACATGCAGACACACTTTTGGTAGAGGTCTAGTGTGTAGTGTCCTTGCGTTATTCAGCCTGAGGGTGGCGCACTAATTTTGATTGACAAGCTTTAAGTACACACAACATCTTAGAATTGCCTTAATGTAGTTTTTATTGCCTCAGAATGTTGTTTTGAAATATTAAGAGTTGTGGAGGAATTCCGGAGAGGAAAAGAAAGCCATTTCTATTCTCAGAACAAACATAAAACAGGCACTCTCTGCCTCGCATATTATCATGATACATGCCTACCGATGTTAAATTTTAATATATCCCACTCACTTTACGACTTAAAAGTAATCTAGAAAATCCGAAGAATATTTGTTGCAGAATGCTGAACACGCTTACAATTTATTATTGATTCAGTTTATATAGAGGTTAAAGGGGTCATATAATGGTACATGCACTTTTACAAGTTGATTGTACTGAAATGTGAGTTGGCAGTGCCTGTACACAACCATCATAAAATGATTAAAATCCATTCAGTGTTTTTTTTTAAATCTTCTTTTATGTTTCCCCCCAACTCAAATCAAGCTTTTCGATTTTGTGACGTCACAAAATCGACGCCCCTCCCACGATTGCTGATTGACAGTAGCGTTTCAACACAGCCCCGCCCTCGCTCGTGAGCGAGCTGTCAATCATAGCCCACGCGGACCGGCGCGTCATTGTTGATAGCTGGAGCACTGAGCAGAATGGCGTCTAAGCGATTGTGGTGTTCTGTTCTTGGGTGTAATAACGAACACAGCAGTCATGGATCGGTACCAACTTCGTGTTCCTGCTGCACTTCCAGAAAAACTGAAGTGAGTGTAACGTTTTATTAAGCTTTATATTAAAATTTATATTAATCTTTGCAAATCGCTTGCACGCTTCACGATGAATGCAGCTATTTTTACACTCAGGTACATTACGGCATGTTTTCTATGTACGACGTTCTCAATATAATTCATAATCCCATGTTTATAATGAACAACGCGTTATGGTTATTGTGTTACAAACGGTGTGCGCACAGAACAGAGGGGCGGGGTGAGCAAAGCTCATTATCATTTAAAGACACATGCACTTGAGCGGAGTGCTGAAAACAGAGCTGTTTTTGACCAGGTAAAATGAGTGTTTTCTTACAATACTAATGAGAATTTTTAATTAAAGTATATTACAAACTTTTAATTTAGACCCTAAAGAATCATATTAGCTTGTACAAAAATGGCATTATATGACCCATTTAATGTTTTGGATGAATATTTTGGTGGGACACTGCCCCGCCTGCCCTTACAGATGAGCCGCGGCTGTGCACAACTACAAATTAACATACTAATAAAAAAAAATAAAAATAAAAATAAATAAAATAAAACAAAACTTTTTTTTTTTGTAGAGCAGCCGACAATCGTGACACATCCCTAATGTAAAAGGTGACAAACAGCTTAGGTAACAGATGGGTTTTAAAGTAATTGTAAATTTGAAACCTTTTGGTCCTTTTATGAGTTTGATTTCAGTGACGGTCTCCAGCATCGGTCTCCTCCTGCGCACATAGAGCCTCACGATCGATCCGGCCGCTTTCAGAGCCTCTACTGCCTTACTGTGAGACACCTCAGAGACATCTGATTCGTTCACACGCAAAATACAGTCATTCACTCTGCGGAGACAGATAAAAGCAAGAAGTGAGTTTTCTGGAGTCATCGGTGTGTAGTGAGCCTCCTGCAGAGAGTTCCAGATCATGGCAGCCTGTGATCCAAGGACAGCCGCCTCCTGGGGCATGCTCACATAGAGCAGCTGAGACCCAGCAAACACAAGAACACACACTGAAACTAAACCATGAACACACACGTGTATATGTTATATATATATATATATATATATATATATGCAACAGAGTCACTATACAGCTGAATAATGTTCCACAGCTCAATTATAAATTATAAAAAAACAGACAAAAATGTAATATTGTGAAATGTAATACGTAATAAAATACTTGATTGTCAAACATTTTAATTGTGTGTAATACACTAATATATCTTTTTAATCAAAATTTAAATAAATTCTAACTGAGCATCTATATTTTGTTGAACATTAGCACTAGCAGTTTGCAGTTTTAATGGTTTTTCCCTGTCACTGATCCCTGTCCAACTCTATAAAGCCTGATCATACGCATGCTACATCCAATCTAGAATCTTTGATGCAGCTTCCTGTTTCTTTGCTCCACACATCTTTAAAGCCTGAATGATTTATCTGGAGCCCGTTCAGCTTCCAACACTCCCAAAGTCAAACAAGGGCAGCTTTAAAAAAAAACCACAATATAATTGCTTCTCTAAATGGCGTTCACCTCCAACTCACCATAAATCTATCACAGCTTATTGGTGAACGTTCAAAGTGTCTTACTCTTTTAAAAGAGAGAATGTAGCATATGGGGTGGATGGGAAAGGGGAATGGAAAGACGTTTGCAGAATATAGAACGCTGAAGTGGCGCAACTTGCCAGGTGAGAAGCAGCAAGAGGAGGATTGGTGATGCTCAAAGCCCTGACAGACCTGACTGAGAGACAGAGGATAAAAGAAAACAGCCAAGTCATGGAGTAGAGCCGGGTGAAGGGCTCAGAAGGGGCTGTCACATGCAGCTGCTGTTTGGGGCGCCGCACACACATGCATACAAAACACAGGAAGATCTGCTATCTCTCCAGCACAATCTAATTACGCTTCCCTCTAATAAAACAACCCTCTCAACCAACTCCTGATCGGCCCTTACATGAATCTCAAACAAATCCAGCCAGGAATAAAAACTCTATAGCTCACCAATATCAATTAAAACTTCAACCTGTTCAGAAATAGCTAGAGGAACATCTTATTGCTCAAAGAATGCTTTTTCATAGCTCAGGAGACTTAAAGGGTTAGTTCACCCAAAAAATTTAATTCTGTCAGTAATTACTCACCCTCATGTCATTCCAAACCTGCAAGAATTTCGTTAATCTTCAGAACACAAATGAAGATATTTTTGATGAAATCTGAGAGCTTTCTGTCCCTCCATAGACAGCTACGCAATTACCACTTTGACGCCTCAAAAAGTTCATAAAGAGATCGTAAAACTAATCCATACGAATTGAGCGGTTTAGTCCAAAATGTTCTGAGGAGACTCAATCGCTTTACATGATGAACAGACTGAATTTAGGCTTCAAAAAGATCTTCATCTGTGTTCCGAAGACGAAAGTCTTAAGGGTTTGGAACGACATGAGGGTGAGTAATTAATGACAGAATTTTCATTTTTGGGTGAACTTATCCCTTTAATTGAGTTCTGAAATATTGTTGTATAATCAAACTACAACTAAAATTACTTGGGAGACATAAAAATAGAAACAAATGAGATAATTGTTGACATACAGCAAGAATGTAGTTTTGTAAAATGAATGCAGACATTGCTCTGCATAATTTGATAAAAAAAAATCTATATATATTCAAATTCAACTAAGACTTTTGAAAAATCTGAGAAAGGGTTGAGATATTGTTGAGGTCCTGTTTTTTCTGAGATAACAAGGGCCTTTTTGTCAGTATAAAACTATGAGAAGCATGAGTCATCAAGCAAATAGGCTTTCCATTTAAAGGGAGTGTTTACCCAAAACTGAAAATTCTGTCATCATTTACTCAACCTCATGTTGTTACAAACCTGCATGACTTTCTTTTCTTTTGTGGAACATTTCTAACAAATATTCTAACAAATATCTTGTTCCTCAAAGTCATGCAGTAAATAATGACATAACTTAATTTTTTTTGGCTGAATTATCCCTTTAATTTCATTATACTCATTTACAACTTTTCCTTCCTGAATGGTTTTCATGAAAACATCATGTTCTTTTAAAAATAATGATCACAAAATCAGGAAAAGATCATTTTTTTTCATAAAATGTATAATGCATACTTGTTTGTTTTTACCCTGTAGAAGATTGACATTTTCCGAAAGTGATTTGGTCAGGTCTATTCGTTATATCCACACAATTCACCTCAGACCTCGCAGATGGTAAATTTTTGAAAGTACCTCGCGGTCAGAGTGTGTGGCAGTCAGCAGAAAACTTCAGGTACTTGAGCTCTCCAGAGAGACATTAGGACTGTGATGAACAGCCCGGGTTCAATCATTTACAGCCGGGAGAGGGAAAGAGAGAGGAAGGAAAGAGAGCAAGGGAGGAATAAAGAAAGAGATTGCTCTACGAAGCCAGAGCAATAAGCGAGATCATTATGTCTCGAAAAAGAAAATTGCCTAGTGATCTACTGAATTTATCTTCATCTAAGTAAGAAACACAGTTTTATTTCCTCTGACAATCCATCAATCCATTAAAAATGTTTAATTCACCATGAAACTGTCCACTCATTAACACTTCTGAACATATAATCCTGTTTGCATTACATACACTAGAAATAAAGGTTCCAAAATGAGGTTTTCGCAGAAATGCCACAGAAGAATCATTTCATGTTCCCCCAAAGAACCTTTCAGTGTTCAGTTCTTAAAAGAACCAATTTTTTTCTTTCTTTGATTTTTTTTTAAAAATATATAATCTAAAGAACCTTTTATGCAATGGAAGGGTTTAATGAATATTAAAGGACATTCAAGAAAATACAGATGCCAATAAAGAGCCTTGAGTTTGTGTACAGGGTTTCTGCAGGTTATATGAAAGTACATTTAAGACTTTTTAAAGACCCTTTTTAAGACCAAGTAAAGAAAATTTAAAGAATTAATGGAAGATAACTCAATATGTCAATGTGTTCTTTAAACGTAAACATCTAGGGAGAAAAGCATTGAGTTATATTAGCAACACTTCCAACAGATATCTAATACATTTATTTTATTTTTGACAAAAAAAGCATGAATCGCCCTGTTCCCAACCACTAGAATGGAAATAACTTTTACTGTACCTTCTGCAAAAAAAGTGACGTTCTTCCTTAGTAGATTTGTCTTGTTTGCCAGTGTAAATGTCTAAAGATTCTTAAATCAAAATGCATTTACTGGAGATACAATATGACATAAAATATGAAGTACTGATCAAAAAGAAGTGAGTTTATGATTAAAAGAAGAACAAATATCTGCCAGTGGGCTAAAAAAAATCTACTTAATTCAAAGGGAAGTTTTCATAACTCATTGACACAGACATTTAGTTCTTGTTTTAGTCATAAACTCATAATTTTATTACAATTTTCAAACTTTATTTTACATTTGCATCTTAAGTAAATGTATCTTGATTTAAAGATGTTTAGATATTTGTATTGGAAAACAGGGCAAAAATACTGAGGTGATATTAATTTTTTTGCAATGCAAGCAACATTGAATACTTTCTGCCCAGATTTAAGACCTTTTTAAGGTCATGATTTTTTAAGACCCGCAGAAACTCTGTATGTAGTGTCAATTTTGATTTTATATTAACATTAAGCCTTGAATGGTACCCAACAAATGCATGCACACAAGTGTGTTACGAAACACAGACCCACCTGAGTCTGCCGTCTTCAGCCGCCGCTCCCCCAGGGATGATCTTCGTGATGAAGATCCCGGGATCATCACCGATGTGAGGGTTATCTGTTCCACCCGCTATACTAAACCCCAACCCTGAGTTTCCCTGAGGAGACACACACACAGGAATATAAAAGATGTAAAGGCCCTTTATTAGTCTTTTGCCTCAGTGAAAAGAGCCTGAATAACAGAACCAAAACAGACTGAACAGAAAGAGAGACGCGTAATGTTATTTTTGTAAGAGGTGCACTTTGCTACCCATGACTCATCAGTGTTTACAGTTTGGCACGGCAATTGCCTCTGAGCAGCGCAAACTCACAAATCAAAACCTGTCGCAACCGTGGGCTAGAGCCACTTTTAACATCTCTGAGACATAAATAGACTTACAGGCTAATATTTTGAAATGACGTGTTTATGATGGAACTCTCCAGGGTGCTGCCTCAGGCTTTTAAGCTTTAAAGTGGATTGTGAGGAGAATTAATCTTTGCTGAGATCTTCCCTGGCTATTTTAAGAGTTTGGATCTGCTTTATAGAATAGCAAATGTAAAGTCAAGGTAAATACGAAAAGGCAATACTAGGATATGTGAGTGAGAGAATGAGATAACTGACAATAACAGATCAGGCCCTTGCAGCAGACTTATCGCTTAAGTTTGCATTCAATTTTCCAACATGTAATCTCAGTTGAGTCTGCAGAGAGCCTCGAACATACACTCTCCGCCTCACGGCTCCAGGGTCGGACAAATCTGTGTTCCCTCTGGTCTAGTTGACCTTTGCTATTGTCCATGCTCTGTGTCTAGTCATGTGGATCCGATTGCAGCTGCCAGAATGTCATCTGCAGCCGTCTAATTCTCTTTCTCTCTCTCTTTCTCTCACACTGCCTCCACTGTGCACCCCAGGCTTTCACTTGTAAATAAAGCACATACAGTGGCCCAATTAAGAGGCTTCAGTGATGAATTAAATCTCAGTATTACTTTCTATGGAGCTTGTATATATAACGCATTACAAAGGCATTCTTAATGAACAACAATGCATTCATAAATATGTACGTATATATGGAAATGTAATATATTAGCATAGAAATAAATAAATAATTTTGAGAAATTTTAATAACTACATATATTCATGGTTAAAGAGTAAGATCAGCATCTAATTTGTAGTTAAATTAAATGTATCATGTGTTTAAAAGTGATTTTTCACGTGTTATCCATAATATATATCCAATTAATATATCATATAAAAATAACAAAATCGAACTAATTATTTATATAACTATTTAGTTATATTTTGTAATAATGTTACAAAATCACAAAAAAATATATGCGAGATATAAACTCGCAATTCTGACTTTTATTCTCGCAATTGCGAGTTTATACCTCACAATTCTGATAAATAAGGTCGGCATTTATTTATTTTTTAATTTGTGAAATAAAAAGTCAAAATTATAATTTTTTTATTCTGTGGCTTCCATAATTTCGTATTATTATCAATGTTAAAAACAGTTGCGCTACCTAATTTTTTTTTTGTGGAATTCTTTGTTTATAGAATAACATGTTTAAAAGAGCAGGTATTTATTTGTAATAAAAATCTTATGTACCATTATGTACTTATGTCTTTACTGTAATTTGATCAATTTAATGCATGCTTCCTGAGTAAAAGTATTAATTAAAACTATTATAGAATAATAGTTACATAATAAAAAAAAAATAAAAAAAAGTTTTAGATAAAGTACAGAAATGACAGGTTGATATTTTGGTCAGGCAAATTCCCTTCCCGAGAGCATTCCCACACAATGACTAGACAAAACTAAAACGCAATCATCATTGAATCAAACGATCTCCCATTTAAAGTTATTACTAATCACAGGCTAAACTCGTACCGTGATTGGTCATGTTTTATGGTTATACGTTTCAAGATCATGCTCAAAGCCAAGCTGTGAATGATTGGATTACCAGGCGGAAGAATCCACACGAGCATAAAATATGACGGGCCTAATATGTGCCTACGGTTACAGCATGTATCTATGGATGTGAGAGAGAGACAGACACTTACCCGCTCTAATGTAATCTCTTCAAATTCATATTCAATTTCTGTCCCATTTACCTATTGGAGGGAAAAAAAATAAAATCCCATTAGATGTGTTTGCAAATGCAATTCAAAAAGGGCATTAATCATTTAACCGTCACATTAAATATCTAACTGTGATGACACAATATCATCCTAAAACTGCAGCAGGCAAATGATGTGGAAAGAGGTTCATAACAGTTCAAAACATTATGTGGTAGCTAAAGGACTAAATTAAACCCGCTGTGATTGCAAAAGTGATGCTACATACATTATCTTGAAAGGATAAGTCAAATAAACTCTGAAAAACATCAGCATTCATCTCATTCTCCTTGACTGATATAGGACCGGGGCTTTCATAGATCTTCAGCAGACATTGAGCCTCATATCTATTCAGCTCACTGCGTCAGCCGTAATTGTCTAAATCTGAGTCCGGACACTAAAATCCATAATCATTTACCTGCTCGTACAATGGGACCAGGCCTCTGAGGCAGACATGCTGGCTCAAGCAGCCCTTTAGAGATGAATTCATACTGAACGCACATTGAAAGACATCTAATCCAATTTCAAGTTCAATTTCAAATGAGGGTCATGTTTGTGCTCGACTGGAGACGTTCATCTTAATTATTCTTTAATAAGTGAATTTAAAGTAATGGCTGCATGACACAATAAGAGCTTTTGAAAACCAGCATGTCTGCTCTCACATTCATTATTTGAGCATATACAACAAACATGCTCCACATTTGACAGCTTCAAGGACCTGTCTGAGGTCAGGTCAGTAAAATGCCATTTTAAGAAAGACAATTTTAGATGCTTTTAGAATTTTAGACGTTTTAAAAGCTGACAAATAATTACAAAGAATCGACAATGTACACTGAATTACTATTAGACACCATTATTATCTTAAAAATGTCCCTGATCTAATTGTTCATGATTCATGAACATTAATTATACTTAACATTATATCATAAAAATCCTAAAACTATTATAAAATGTGTTATATTTTTGCTTAATTGGCTATATTTTGTAACAATATGATTTTTTATGTAATATATTATTTATTATATTATGAATATCCACTACCGTTCAAAAATAAAAATACAGTAAAACAGTAAAATTGTGAAATATTATTACAATTTAATACAACTATAGCAGAAATGCATAAGCTTTTATCTATTAAATGCATTTCTGTAAACCCAATTTGTGTATGTTTTAACAACTAAGGAATGATATAACATTATTTGGAGGTAGATTTATTTTGGTAGATTTTTCCCTAAACCTAACTACGTACCTGGGTCTCGTCTACAATCGACGTCCCCTAACGTCTACAGTCGACGTTTAGTCTATCTGGGTCTCGTCTACAATCGACGTCCCCTAACGTCTACAGTCGACGTTTAGTCTATCTGGGTCTCGTCTACAATCGACGTCCCCTAACGTCTACAGTCGACGTTTAGTCTATCTGGGTCTCGTCTACAATCGACGTCCCCTAACGTCTACAGTCGACGTTTAGTCTATCTGGGTCTCGTCTACAATCGACGTCCCCTAACGTCTACAGTCGACGTTTAGTCTATCTGGGTCTCGTCTACAATCGACGTCCCCTAACGTCTACAGTCGATGTTTAGTCTATCTGGGTCTCGTCTACAATCGACGTCCCCTAACGTCTACAGTCGACGTTTAGTCTATCTGGGTCTCGTCTACAATCGACGTCCCCTAACGTCTACAGTCGACGTTTAGTATCTCTGTGTCTCCTAACTAACTTGTTCCCCTAACTAGCTTGCTGCGCAGCAAAAATCGACAAACAGACTTCAGCAAATGTCCTTTAAATGCTTTAAATCATGGCAGGGGGATCTCAGAGCAGTTTTCCAGAGAATCTCCCAAGAAGAAGCAAGGCCGGAGGATCTCAGACAAATTCCATTGAGAATCCCACCAGCAAACACAAATACAACACTTTTTATAGAATAGGAGAATGGCAAAAATGACATGAAACATTACTTAATTTCCACACAATTTGATTGGTTCTTCATAGACAAGCCCTCTTGTTAGGTAACCACAAGTTTTCAAGTTTAGACATCTGTCTAGTTAATTTCCCATATTTGTTATTTGTATACTCACACAACCAAAGTCACAAGTTTTCGCAAAAAGGGGACACATACATTTAGCCAAAGAACAGAACGTCTTAGTACATTGTGTTTCAGAGTGTTAGTTTTGTTAGGCCTAAAAAGAGAAAGTAAGGTTAGATGTTAGAGTTATGATTAGTTTGATATACAGTTTACTATTTTATTCATTAAAAAAATCCATACCAACATCATTTTACAGGTGCTGTCCATAGAGCTTGTTGTGAACAAGGACATTTATTGAAGTGCTTTGATAATAAGACAGCCTTGGCCTTTACAGTGAGTGTCCATGTTTCACATTTTGACTTTTTTTTTTTAAACTGAGGGGAGTATTTCAGACAGCTGGAGAAAGAGAAACCGTCATTCATGGCTAATTGAAACCCAGTGAACAAGCTCATTTATGCCTCAGCCACCTCAGCTGTTCAACAGAGAGAAAGAGAGAGAGAGGCATAGCTAAATACTGTCTCACTGCTCTCCTCAGAGCAACATGACCTTTCATTTACAGCATCAGTTGGAAGCCTCTAGACTACACCTGCTCTTAAACATGAGGACCAAACAGATGTCAAGAGCGAAGAGCTGAACGCAGTCTCTCACTCCACAACATTCTCAAATGAATTTATTTGTTGAATTCTGGCTGACGTTCTTCAGTCATGCGGGAAGACGCAGTAACATATTTGGTCAGCTGGTCCAGAGTTTGACACCAGGATGAATTTTGGATGGGATACAAATATGTACTCTAAAATTATTCTAAAATAGGTGTTTTTGTTCTATCATCAAAAGACAGATAGCACATATAGATAGGGATGAGCGATATATCGGTAGAGATTTTGGACTGTCGTCTCTATCGCGGTCATGCTCACGTGACGTTGCTGTGCTGAAAGCTTATCATTTGCATGTGTTTTTAAGCACTGCGGTTTAAAAACATTTGACTTTAAACCGTTATGCACACGCTCTCTGAGAGACTGTTTCTGAGCGCTGTCTGAAAGACAAGCTCACATGAAGCCGTCGCTCATAGAGCGCGTGAGAACTGAACAGAGTGCTTTTTGCCGCCTAATTGGGCTTGAGCGGTTTAATACACATAACTTATGTGTCAAAATATCCATGTCTTTGCAAGTAAACAGTCATTTATGTCTTAAGTGAACGTAAACAGAATTCAAGTGAACGCAAGAGTATATTGGATCCGTGTAGTCGCTCTTAAAGTGACAGCATCCAAATTTACAGTACCTGCTGTCATTGTTAATGTCAATCAAAAAACAAAAAAAGAGAAAATCTTAAATACTTTTGTATTTAATATCTTTTTATACATTTGATTACTTTATTATGCATTTTTTTTTAGTATTTCTAGTGCTTGAAGTTTTTCAGATAGGTCTATTTCATGTGTGTCTGTTCTATTGTAGTTTGTTTTCTTTGCTCTTTCTTTATCTCGTTTACTTGTCTTCAGTAAGCTTGAGTTTTTTATATTAGTTTTTAAATGATATTGAAAATAGTGATAAGAATTATGAAATTTCAATGGTATCAAAAATGTTGATATCATAAAAATCTTATTTAAAGCAAAAATAACTATATTGTGATATACATTGTTATTGTGAAATAAAATTACTCATATTGTGATATAAGATTTTGGTCATATCGCCCACCCTTAAATATAGACATTAAATAAACATTTAAAATAAAATAAAATAAAATAAAATAAAATAAAATGGAAAACTTTACAGTAAGGCTCCATTTGTTAACATTAGTTAACATGAATTAAAATGAAAAATACTTCTAAAACATTATTAAAACTTAGTTAATGTTAATTTCAACATTTACTAATACATAACCAAAATCAAAAGTTGCATCTGTTATTATTATATACTGGACCTGAGCTGACATTAACAATGAACAGTTTTTAAATAACGTTAACAAAAATAAATAAATACTGAAACAAGTGTTGCTCATTGTTAGTTAATTTTAAGTGATGCATTAACTGTAGTGCCATACCAATAAAATAGATCAGTTCAAAATGATGAACCATAGATACATATGCATAACCCTAAAACACACCAAACATTAAAAATACATCAAATAAAATAAAACAAAGTAAAAAAATATAAATAATATAAAAAAAACCATATCAACTGAAAATGACAAACCACAGATATAGATGCATAACCCTAAAACACACTAAACTATTATATTTTTTTAAATAGTAAAAATAAGCGAAATAGATCAAGTGTAAATTATGAACCACAGATACAGAGAAATTATTCATCTAATAGAATGATTAGTGATTTCATGAGTGCTTGCTGGTCCAATGAGTGATAACAGTCTCATGTTCAAATTCCCAAGGAGTTTACTTTAAGAAACCAATTAATATAGAAATTCGTGTCAGTGGATGCAGACTTTATTAGCACGAGGATCCATCAGAAAACACTACCAGCCACGACGAATGCCTAAAGTACATCACACGTGACATGATCCACAACAGCTCAAATAGCTTTACCATTAAAACTGGTCAAAATCCTATATCAGATGTGGCCATTTTGTTTATTGTCAGAGCCAGAATGTTATTTATTACCAGTGTATACAAGTTC
This sequence comes from Squalius cephalus, assembly GCF_949319135.1. Taxonomy (NCBI): domain Eukaryota; kingdom Metazoa; phylum Chordata; class Actinopteri; order Cypriniformes; family Leuciscidae; genus Squalius; species Squalius cephalus. The sequence continues at coordinate 12,861,631 of NC_137145.1, forward strand.
CTCTGTTTGGTGCTAACTAATCAGAGCAGCGGTAGCCGAGTCGCTTCTCCACATATTCATCAGCGAGAGCTCTTCAGAACACCCTGCATCCATCGCTCTCAAAGCACACAGAGCTGAATATGGTTACAAACACAATCAGAGCAATAATTGATGGATGTGATAATTGACAGATGTGCATTCGAAATCAATAAGACTGAGTAAATGAGATAATTAACAACGGCAGCGCTCATCAGAACAGAACAAACCCCCTTATCAGCAGACTTAAGACACTGATAATCATACGCACTTCATTTGGAGAAGTTTTCTTTAGGTCAAGACAAACATGGCCTTTCCATCTTCCCCCTGAAGAAATGACCCAATTACTGGGTTTTGAGTGGCATTAGCATTCTGAGCCGCATGGTGTTGCAAATGTGAGACGCTGGGGACCGAGGGTGAGTGCAGCTGCAGAGGGGAGTTCACGATGCAGCATCCGGGGCGTAAAAGCTCACATTAAACTGGTGAGTCACTGCAAATGTGGCAACACACAAACCCGCGAATGTACGACGCGCTTGAATGCGTTCATCCACACAGCTTGTGCAAACGACACAGAGCGGGTCATGTTTCCATGACGACTGTTTGACTATAATGCAGGAACTGGGCACTTTCAAGCAGAAGCTTTCCGTTTAGAGTTCTGGCCGATGGGATGGCATATTTTTACACCCATCGCGGTGATTAAACACAAAATATCTCTCAGGATGCGACTTTAATAAGACTCGGTTTCCCCAATACACACCCATGTGGACTAATTAGCACTATGAACTAACCACTGTTATTCCTGACAGCTAACGGAAACAAAGATGCTGTTAAAAGTAGGCAAAAGGGGTCATTTTGCTGAAGCTAGGTAGAAGTTATTCAACAGCTACACAGACTGAGCACGCTCTCAATAATGCTGTATTAATCCTGTCGCCCCCTTGATTATCTTTAGCGCTAATTCTAACTGAGCTCTGTTCCCACTACAGTTACAAAGTGAGCACAGTGGAGGCTTCATAATTAACAGTACTTAACCAGATTTCTCACCAGGTCTTAAACTATAGGCAACAGCAGGTGCAACTGCACTTAAACTGTAGTGCATGTGTCAAAATTAGCAAGCTGCCTTTCAGTCTATTGCCTATATAGTCATCAACTGTACTAGGGCAGCATTCTAAAGGCCTCATTATACTTCTGCGTCGGACCTACGCCGGAGCCTATACGGCGTAGGCAACGTGTTGGTTTTAATTTATACTTCTGCGTCGTTGTCCGCGTTGACGCACCTAGGGAGCATGTGAAACCCCGAGGGAGGGGTTCTGGCAGACCTATCACAGTGCTTGCGTCCGCGTAGAATTGAGGCGTTGTTACATTTTTGGAGAGGCGCACGTCAGGGTACGCCGTAGGGTACGCGCGCTACACACAGCCTATGACGTAGCTACGGCGTAAGTTCGACGCAGAAGTATAAATTAGGCTTAACCATCATGTAATACACAAAAGACTCATCTTTCAAAGTTAAACATTAACATGTTGCTAAGCTATGTATGCAATAGTCTAAAAAGCACACAAAATACATAATACATGCAAATACTGAGCTTACATGAGATAATTATTTTTGGTATTAAATAAAAGAGAATTTACCACCAAGGATGCATTTATTTAAATCACAAATGCAGTAATAAAATTGGTAATATTATTACAATTTAACACGTTTTCTATTTTTATATATTTTAAAACGTAATTTATTCCTGTCATGGCAAAGCTGAATTTTCAGCAGCCATTAATTACTCCAGTCTTCAGACACATGAAATCATTGTTGTAAATTGAAGCTGTAAATAAAACAAAGATAACTGGGGTGCATTTTACAAGAAAATACTATTTCAGTTTTTCTTCTTCAAAATTTCATGTTTAATTCAATGTGTTACTTGCCATTTCTTTGTAATTAATTGTGAAATTTACTAGCAATTTCTGAGTGAAAGGTGTTTCTACACTTTTTTTTCAATCATGCTGATTTGGTGCTCAAGAAACATTAATTATTATCAGTGATGAAAACAGCTGCACTGGTTAATATTTTTGTGGAAATCGTGATACTTTTTTTTTATTCTTTGATGAATAGAAAGTTCAAAAGAACAGCATTCATTTAAAAATGGATATCTTTAGTGACATTATAAATGCCTTCAGTGTCAATAATATTTTAACTAATGTAATGCATCCTTGCTGGAAAAAAGTATTAATTTCTTTAAAGGCACACTATGCAAGATTTTTATCTTAATAGAACAGCTTCGAAATCATTTCGATGGTAAACGAACCCGTAGTAGGGCGAATCATCCCGATAGCAAAGCAGAATGGGGTGGGGGGTTGTGATTTGTGGCGCCCCGACGGCACGACGTCACATACATCAACAACATATGAAGTAGCCTCTATGGAAGACACTAGCACGCATTTCAGACATGAATCATAGCAAAGCATGAATAGTCAACAAAGAAAACGAAGAAAGCGCGGTCGGAAGAGTGCAGAGTGTGGAACTCTGCGAGAGTGGTATTTACGACAGTAACGTTAAATACAAGTACTCCACAGTGACTCTAGGGGTCGCTGTTTGAGACAAACAGAAACTGCATAGTGTGCCTTTAAAAAAAAAAAAAAAAAACTTTTAGAATGGTAATGTAATATAATAAAAAAAATATATATGTAATGTAATATAATAAAAAAAAAATTGCCTTAGATTTTGACCAAAACTGTTCATCTTAGAACTGTATCTTATGCATAACTGTGCATCTTTATAGCAATATATTATAGTCTACCTAACACCTATAATTTTCACAACCAGATGATTTTGGAAAGACATCCAGCATTATAACATAGACTACTGAATGTTTTGTGTTTGCATCAAATTAAATATTTCATCTTCTCTGACAAAGCTCTCCTTTACTGTATATATAATGTCTGGCAGTTTCACACACTCTTGCTTTTTTCAACATCTTTCAGAAGCATCAACAGATAAAAGTGACATTTCTCATTTCTTTCATGACTACTAAGAAAATCCACCTGGCTTGATTTTTCAACTAGCCTTAACACTTCCTTGATAAACATCACAAAGCCCACATAGCACTTAACCTGAGGCAAATCTGCACACTAAAGCAACTGAGGCTCCTTTTAATAAAGAGAACAGATGACACTGTACTGGGTGAGTGAATGTGTGTGCGCAGGATAAATGTTTGCCATGAATACATGCATAATGAGCTCGATTCGGTCCTTTCCCGCTGGGTTTACTGCAGCACACCTTTCTTTTTTCTCTGGGGAAGTATGGAGTCTTTATATCTCCTCAACAGCGACTCAATCCAACGGATAAACCCAATCTAACAGGAAACGTAACTACTTTATGAGGTGGCAATTTCTATGAATACGAAAATGTAACATTTTTATTACAAAAATTAGGGTCCACCCCAACTCCATCCCTAAACACAACCATCACTGGGGCGTAATGCGCAAGCAGATCGTACAAAATCGTAGGACTGCAATCGTACGAATTCAAACAAATTAGCCACAAATTCGCCAAAACGTAAGATAGTTATGAATAAAACTGTAATGGATGGATCACACAGGCCTCCAATAACTCTAATCACAGCAACACATTTTAACGCAAGTTCTGTTACCCATCTACCCCTCCAACAACGCAGATAATTCTCTGTAAATCTAAAACGCAGCATACGTCAAATCCCAGTGTCACCATTTTAAGTTTCCAGCACCCGTAATATTGTAGTAATGCTAAAATAAAGTTATCAACGAAAAAAGGGTCAGTGAATTCATTCTACTTTAGAGATTTACATTTTGGGAGCACAGAACACACACACACACACACACACACACACACACACACACACACACACACACACACACACACACACACACACACACACACACACACACACACACACACACACACACACACACACACGTACGCACACACACAGTGCTTATAGGCTAAACTCAGAGTGAACACCTGCTTTACTGGAGCAATCCATCATAGTGTTTTCTTTTACCAGAACTCCATCTTCACTCTCTTGTTCACTCATAATAGGATATTTGAAGTTCTATCAAACACAAATTGGTGCTTAAAGCAGCTGATAATCATCATAATCTCACACGTACTCCAACACAAGTCCACAGCAGGCTTTAAATTGAGAACAGCAGAAAGAAAAGGTGGAAAAGCAATTAAACCGTCTTAACAGCATTAAGCGTGTTGCTGGATTCAGGATGTAACGGTCGATCTCGCATTGTTGATGGAAGCATGACGCTTTGACTAAAACACGGCACATCCACAGTCATCTGGATATGCCTTGATATTAATAATTCATTACTCTGATGCCGGCAGAGAAACGAGAATCAAATTTAATTATCCTTGATGAACGTGAAGGGTGTGCGTAAGAGCCATGTGGAACGGAGGAGATTCTTTTAATGAAACAGAGCAAGAATAGTGGGATATTTCTCATCTTTCTGATGTAATAGAGGAAGAGAATCTTTTTAGCCTCCATTTGATCGCATTGCTTTTTAGTAGAAACAATTGAGAGGTTAAAGAGATATTATTTGTGATTTATCTTTCCTATAACAAACAAGCTGAAGCAGAACAAAAAAATGAATAAGCGTTTTAGGTTGTTCATAAATGGCTGGCTGTTTCTGGACATGGTCAAATTACAACACTGCAATAACAGGAAAAAACACATAATTTTGGAGTTAGCAGGAAACAGACAAAACCTTCCTCTACCGACTCAAGGTCAAGCGGTTGTTAGCGTGTTTGTGTGCACGCTCTTTGCGCTTCGTGCCGAGTACTTATCGCTCTGTGTTAGTGTCTGATTCAACACTACTTTCCCTCTCTGTGTTCTTTCACTCAGTCCCATCACCTGTTCTATCATGTGCTCAATGTTTTCTCCTCCTGCATTTATCTACCTCTTTAGTTCTGATTCAAAATGAAAAGCACACAATTTTCATTCGGAAATTGAAAATAAATTTCACTATTAATTACAAAGATACGGCAAGTATCACAATGAATTAAATATGACATTTTGAAGCAGAAAGACTGAAATAGCTTGTTTTTTTTGTAAAACATACTCCAATAATGTTGTATTTATGTCTTTGTAATTTCAGCAATAAGAGCGCTGAATTTACAGAAAGCCTAATTTACTCATGTGTCCAAAATTCTGTGTTGTACGTGTATGTTATGAGTGTTGAATGTTACTTTTGGTACAGACTGTGGAAACAAATTTCCTCTACTGAGGACAATAAAGAATGAATATGAATATGAATATGAATATTTACAACTTCAAAAAATAAGAGGCAACCACTATCAACGGCAGAATACTATGAAATGGAATCTCATAATTTACTGATTTGGAATGCTCTACATAGGTGGCTTAATGTGAAGCACAATGTATTCTCCAATTGGGTTTGTCAGAACTGTCCTCTAATATGCATAAAAATACAAAACACAGAAATATTGGATAAACATTTCTTTTTTCATAACATGGACTGTTCACACTTTTCGGATGAGCATACTCAGCTTTATGGGATCATTTTAATAATGAAGTATACGTGCCTTCATTATAATGCTGCCTAGGTAGGCAGCTCATAAGGTTTTGGAACAAAGCTTCAACTTTATATAGCCTACTGTATCATATTTGATACACAAATTTCTAAGGCCTCTAACATGATCAAAACTATTGTACACAATCCACTACATGCCTTATGCCGTGTGATTTATAAAGCATACTAAAAGACCTTTTAGTATAATTCTAAAAATGTTCACCTTCAGGTCGTGGTGCATGTGTCTTTTTGCTGTCATAAAATTATTATTGGGAGATATAGAATAGGGGTGTGCCATGTGATCTTATGCCATGTGACAATATTTCCCGTCAAGTGCGATATCAAGATGACGAGTTGAGTTTGTGGCAAAACCTTTTACAGTGCTTGCAGGGCTGCCAACATTTCAAAATGCATCTGTATTGTTTTGCATTTTGTGACTTTCATTCAAATAAAATAATATTTTTCCAGTCTTATATTTTGTCATTGAAGATTTCTTAAAAGCAGTGTTAAAATATAGGCTCATCTCGTTCTAGTGAACCCAATATTGTGCATTGTCACATCCAGGGCCGTCGCTAGTGGGGTGAAAGGTGGTGACAATTATAAGGGCCCAGGGGGCCCCACAAAATCCAGCAGTTATACTATAGGCCCCTGTTGTTTGAACAATTCTAATATTTATATTAGTTGTATGCCTGAGATTTAAATGAAAACCACAAAAACATGCAATTTGGTTAAATATTTTTTCCAAATATCTGCTTCTCTTATCTCCCTAAAAATGGTTTAGTCCGATCTAACGTATTTATTTATTATTCAGTCAGTGACAAACATCAGATGGACCCAATAAAATTGTAAGTCCCACCCCAGCTCATGAACAGAACCAATCAGAGTTGAGGCGGCAGTGCCTGAAGTTAACGATGAACTTGGTGGAAGAGCAGGAGACTGACTGACTGAAAATTTCGGGGAAAAGAAAACATAAATCAGTGTACCAGAAACGCCATTAAAAGAAGGAGAGGGAGGCCAGGAGAGTTGTTGTATCCCGGTCGATAAAGACGTTCTTAAAGACAGGTTGTATTGTTATTTCGCTGGGAATAAGCTACGGCCCTGGTCACACCACAATATAGAGTGATAATTGATACTTATATATGCTCACTTTTTGGCCATATAAATACCACGGCACCAAATTGCAATTTCCCTCTTTGAATGTGAGCTCAATATATAGCATATATACCCTATATCATACTATATGAGCCATAAAACCTTGATCAACAACATGTTGAGTAACATATGTATGTATGTTTCTGACTATTATATCATACGCTAGGCTTTACAGGGTTGATTTCTCTAAACCAGTGGTGCTCAATCCACCCCCCCCCCCCCTCCCTATATTTGTAGTAATTCTGCTGCAGTTAAATTATTGTAATATATTGTTATTTTATTAATTTAATGTAAATAAGTAATCCTAGTCTTTCCTGTCTTTTCCTATCTTAACCATTACTTAAAACAAACTGTTTATTTGATCCAAGACCTGTTTTAAACCATTCATCAAATCTCTCCATACATCCCACCCAAAACGCAGTTGACACTGAACATTAATATTTCAAGCCCATAAAAGAAAAGCTTTGTGAAAAGCCAGTGCTAATCTAAACCCACAGCTAATCGCTGGCCTCCTTATCTGGCTTATTTATGAAAAGTCATCAATCATTGAATATGTTGATCCTATTTGCACAGCGTGGAGAGTGATAAATGACACTAAATTCATGAAAAGCAAAAAAATAAAAAGGATGTCAAATTTATTCGCCACTCACTCTGCGTGGGCAGTGAACTCATCAAGTGGGTGATTGGCGATGTCACGGCTGAGCATAATGTCATGAACATGCAATAAATAAATGAAAAATCAAAACTCACGTATGGTACAGATTCCAAAGTGTCCGTGTTGACAATAATTGGGGCAGGACTTGCCTGTGAAAAGAAAGGGAGGGAGAGAGAGATGGATGGAGAGGAAAACAGAAAGAGAGAGATAAAGATCAGAGTGGATTGGATTGGAGATGCGTGAACTGGCCTAGTTTTTAAGGGATACATCAGAGCATGATGGGAACCGCTGAGCTCACAGATGCCATGATGAAGAACACATCTTCAAAACAACAGTCGGCAGCAACACCCACAGTAAATGGAACACAACATATTTACATACACACACACACATAGATCGATTAGATGAATGATGAAATAAAACATGGCATAATTTCGCGTGTGATCATTGCTGAGGGGAAAAAATTGTATGACATGAATGTTGAAATTGTTTATGTTTCTCTCTCTTTTTCTCTCTGCTGTTTAGATAGTTTCTGATGACCACACAAAGTCAACGAATCTCTCCCACACAGCACTGAGGCCAGAAATCTTAGTGGGTGGACCTCTATTCTGTGCCTTCTCTCTAATTTCATTGACCGTTGTGAAGTGTAACCCCTTCATTAGCCTTTATTAGAAAATATTTGCTCACTTTACACAGCATAATGTACAGCTGGACAATTCACAGTACAATAACAATATCTGCACAGTTAGGCTAATTTACCTTAATAATGATGTCTGTGGTCCTGGAGGCAGGAATAAATCATGTGAATTACTGCAGACCACAAAACCTAACAAATATTTTGCTTTACTATATTTTAAGGAATAAAAACGCACAAAAAGTATTATCATCGCTTCATAACATTAAGGTTGAACTACTGTAGTCACATGGACTATTTTAACAATGTTTTTACCGCCTTTCTGGGCCTTGAAAGTTGCAATGACGTTGCTGTCTATGGAGGGACAGAAAGCTCTCAGATTTCATCAAAAATATCTTCATTTGTGTTCCGAAGATGAACGAAGGTCTTACGGGTTTGGAACGACATGAAGGTGAGTAAATAATGACAAAATTTAAATTTTTGGGTGAACTAACCCTTTAAGAAATATGATGATACTGTATGCAGATATGATTATGCATTTTCTTATTTACAAACAATTCCTATTTGAATCTTCAATCAATCCGAGTGGACCAGTGCTAAGTTCACACTTAATCAACTCCATCCATGCTTCCATACACAAACAAATACACACTGATGTTAATATCTTAGATGTGAACGTTAACAGCTCAAATTTGAATCAAACTCACAAATAGAACTACAATAAATCACTTAAAATGCTTAATCCCAGTTACTAAAGGTAAACAGCAGGACAACTTTCATTTAGATAAATGTCCTCATGAAGTGTAATGGCTGTTAAGTGATAATCCAAAGTATTACTCTAAATATGATGTCAACTACCACGATACCACTTTTTCCAGAACAAGTCCGATACCCAGTACTTGCCGATACCTGTTTTGGAATTTAATATTGGGCAGAGAAACCAAAGAATATGAATCAAATTAGTTGGCTGAGCAAATAGATATTTCCTTCAGTTATTTTCATTCCTATTTATGCCTGTTAAAATGTATTGCAGGTTACTTTCACTGTTCATATTTTTGCTCTGTCATATTTAATTCATCTGTAATTTAATATGACAGTGAACATTTAGAGCTGCTCTAGCAGGACTCAATCAGTCAAGAGCAGTGAGTGATTTTCTCTGTCTTTTGTGTTAGATTAAAATTGAGGACAAAGACAGCAGTAGGTTTATTAGGCTGCTGTCACTTTAAGAGCTGCAACAATCAGCAATCAAGAGCATGCACTCTCTCTTTCTCTCTCTTTACTGCCAAGTTAACGTTAGTAATATGCTCCTCATTTTACTTTCTTTGCTATAGCCATATCAGACCAAACTACAAACTTCCCAGCAGTGACTGTGAAAAAGGGATGTGTGCTCAACAAGCTTGCGCGTCTATGCCGCTGCGTGCTCAATCAAAACGCGTATTGCATAAATATTTCATTTGTTTACCATTCTATTAATTCGATACATTTACTTTATAGACATCCTTCTCTGTTTGCTCTGTTGTCAAGAGTGTTTCTTTGTCACAAGCAGTGTACTGTACATGCTGAGTGGTTTTGGAGCATCTCTAATGTCACCTATTTCTCAGTATATTGCAATCCAAATGCTTGGGGTAAGTAAGATTTTGTATGCATGCATTTACTGATTTATTTATTATTATTATTATTAAAAAAAATATATATTTTACTATAAAAATTAATACTTTTATTCAGCAAGGATGATTTAAATAAATAAAAAGTGACAGTAAAGCCATTTATAATGTTACAATATATATATAGCTGAGGGAAGGAGGTTGTTCCCCAAAATCTCGCAATACATGGCCCCGGTCATCCTCTCCTTAATACAGTGCAGTCGCCCTGTCCCATGTGCAGAAAAACACCCCCAAAGCATGATGCTACCACCCCCATGCTTCACAGTAGGGATGGTGTTCTTGGGATGGTACTCATCATTCTTCTTCCTCCAAACACATTTAGTGGAATTATGACCAAAAAGTTCTATTTTGGTCTCATCTGACCACATGACTTTCTCCCATGACTCCTCTGGATCATCCAAATGGTCATTGGCAAACTTAAGACGGGCCTTGACATGTGCTGGTTTAAGCAGGGGAACCTTCCGTGCCATGCATGATTTCAAACCATGACGTCTTAGTGTATTACCAACAGTGACCTTGGAAATGGTGGTCCCAGCTCTTTTCAGGTCATTGACCAGCTCCTCCCGTGTAGTTCTGGGCTGATTTCTCACCTTTCTTAGGATCATTGAGACCCCACGAGGTGAGATCTTGCATGGAGTCCCAGTCCGAGGGAGATTGACAGTCATGTTTAGCTTCTTCCATTTTCTAACGATTGCTCCAACAGTGGACCTTTTTTCACCAAGCTGCTTGGCAATTTCCCCGTAGCCCTTTCCAGCCTTGTGGAGGTGTACAATTTTGTCTCTAGTGTCTTTGGACAGCTCTTTGGTCTTGGCCATGTTAGTAGTTGGATTCTTACTGATTATATGGGGTGGACAGGTGTCTTTATGCAGCTAACGACCTCAAACAGGTGCATCTAATTTAGGATAATAAATGGAGTGGAGGTGGACATTTTAAAGGCAGACTAACAGGTCTTTGAGGGTCAGAATTCTAGCTGATAGACAGGTGTTCAAATACTTATTTGCAGCTGTATCATACAAATAAATAGTTAAAAAATCATATATTATGATTTCTGGATTTTTTTTTTTAGATTATGTCTCTCACAGTGGACATGCACCTACGATGACAATTTCAGACCCCTCCATGATTTCCAAGTGGGAGAACTTGCAAAATAGCAGGGTGTTCAAATACTTATTTTCCTCACTGTATAGTGTATATATATATATATTTAGTTATTTTATACTGTCTATGCATAAAAAAAATCCTGAAAAAAGTATCAGTTTCCACAAAAATATTAAGAAGCACAACTGTTTTCAACATTGATAATATTTCAAACATATTAAAAATATTGAAAAATCTAAAAATGTCTAGTGAAATCGGCATTTGAATTCCATCCTGACTTGATTCTGACACACATTTTCTCATTATTTCACTAATAGGGGGAGGGGAGGGGGGATCAACGCCCTTCAACTGAGCACTTTAAATAGAATCCGAGTTCGACAAAAGCTAATACTGCATATCTGAAAAGCTAATAATGTATATCTGATGATGCCTAACAATTCATGTCATATTATTTGCCTGCATGACTGAATGTCTTTTTAATTTTCTTTGCTTTTACAGTTTATTTTTTTATTTAATGACAAAGTTACTGAGGAATGAGTGGAGGACTAGTTTCTAGAAGTGCTCAAACCTGCATCATTTGCATTAGTCCCACAGATCAACATGTCTAATTGAAGTTTTGCAACTGTGTGGCTGTTCTCGCTTCCACTGATCTCAAACTAATTTCACAACTTTGCATTAGGCTAAACAACAGCCATTTGTAAGTCGAAGCAAGTAAACACTAGCTCTATGGCACTCTCAAAACATTGCTCTGTTGTTGGAGAATCCCGACCAGCCCATCACAGCAACACTTGCTCAACCAATGGCGTGAGTTTGGGGTGGGGCTATCTGTTTTTCTGACCAATGGCAGACCTGTGTTTTAGGAAACCTGATTGAAAACAGTCATTATTTTTGTAATTCTGTTTGTTACCAATACAGGCACACCACCTTTAACAATAATGAAAGATGGGCTAGCACACTCTACAAACTCATTCAGCTGGAGGTTTATCACAGACACATTAGCATTCAGAGATGGCCTACTACACAAATCCTCAGGGAGATACAGCCGGCCTGTAGTGGCGACTAAAGATCGATCGACAGCAGAGATTGAGGCTGTCCCTGCTTACTGCGCACTGACTCTAATTACATTAATACATCTCCCGCTTTGAGAGCTACAGCCTCAATCACACCGGGACCGGAGAACCAGAGAGATGTGTTGGAAAGCACACAACAGAGAGGAAAAACCTCATTAAAAGCTTGAGCTTTACCACTGAGGTTTGAGACACAAAGTCAGCTCGAGTTCACACTAAACAATGTGTTTGTTTTTATCCCTGTAAAGCATGACATATTAAATAATAATCGGAAAAATAGTTCTTTCTTTTTTTAAATGGAAATGTTTATTGAACCTTAAATTTTTTTTAAGATTTCTTAAAAAGAATCTTGCATACAAAGTTTGCATATTGTTTTTTGTTGATTATTGGGTTTGATACATCAGGCTTGTATGGCTCATGTAGTATGATATAGGAAGGAAAATATCAACCTCACACCTGGGGAGGAAAAAAACATCTCAGAGGACCCAAATAAGCAAAAATACCATTGTGCAGTTGCTAAAATGTATATGGCCAAATAAGTAAGATCTGAAAGTAAGAAAATCTGAAAGCTTATAATGTAAATCAGTGAGATTTTATCACAGAATACTTACATAAATGCATAATGTCTTAGTAAGATGATATTTAAATGCTTAGTTTTATGAACAAAGTTCTGTAGTTTTTATTGTGGGGGCAAAACAAATAAACATTTCTCACATGCATGATGTATCATAATTGATACATTTAAAAAAAAAAAAAAAATGTCCCTAAAAATGATGTATGGATAATCATGTGTTTCAGTTCAGTAAGTATTCGTCTGGAAATATAACTTACAATATAAAATTGATTCTTACAGTTTAGGGCTGGACCCGAATAATCGAATAATCGTTCGGTGGGTTGGTATTCGATTTGAAAATTTGACATTCGAATATTCGTTTATTTTTTATTATTATTATTTATTTTTTTTGCACACCTGGGATCCCCCGCGAAACGGTTCTCATTCGCGCTTGAATAAGGCCGGCGACTCACTGGCTGCGTGGCGTGTCCGTTTTTACCGGCTCCCATGTTAACAGGTTGGAGTTTGCACACTGCCTGCGAGATGCGTCTCAGGCGCGGCTCGAGCCACGCGGAAAATGTGCATGCTAGAAATAGAACCGATGCTTAAGTGTTCCAGCAATGGGAGCGTTCTGCGCAGAACAGCGGAGTTTGTATGGACCGAAGTGCATGAGCTTGTGTTTTGGGTTAAGCTGCATTGCTTTGACATTGTGGAAAATAGAATAATAGAAACAAAATGTATTAGCCTTTTTACCGTTATTATCAATCTAAATTAATCTTGTTTTTAATTGAACTTAATTTCGTTTTTCTTTATTTAAATTTCGTTTTTCTTTATTTAAATTTCGTTTTTTTTATTTATTTAAATCTACCCTTTACTGTGTCAGTAATTACAAGTCAGAAAAATATTAGACTAGTCACAAAAATCAAAGCTCAAAAAAATGTATTCGCACCAGCCCTATTACAGTTACTTTGTAAAAATCAGTAGATTTCACAGCAAAAAGACATGAGAACCACAAACTGAAGGTGGACATTTTTAGTATGACATTAAAAGTCCTTTTACTTGCAAAGGAAGTATAAGCTATCAAACAATCAGACAACAGGTTTTTCATGTTTGATCAACAAGTTTTGATCATGTTGATAATTTAGAAGCCTCAAATATGCCACAATAGGCTTTATAGGGTTAAGAAGATCCCACATTTTGTGATGAATGACAAGGCAGGATCAACAACAGAAATGTGCTATCTACTGTAGCTGGAGCTATTATCTACTGATGAGGTCCATCATGGCATGGCAGACAAACATTAAAGAGATTAAAAGATAATTGCAACGTTATCTCAAAATATGACAGTTTAATGGTCGGAAATAAAAAAGCAAACAGAACGTAAATGAGCAAAAGCTAAGTTTAATATCTCCCTGGATGACAAAGAGCAATATTGGCCATTTCAGAAAGCGAGTCATAAAGATGCCGTCCCCTGAGACACATACACTCAGAAAGATGACTCCAATTTTCAACTAGGATGACATTGCTAAACTACTAGTCATAAGCGTGAAGAGGGCTTTTGCATATTGCAGATTTAAGTTTATATTGAATGATCTTGAATATTATGTTGATAATTCTGAGCTCTGTAATGCCAAATCCCAATTTTAATTTGAACCCATCATTTTTAAAACATTACATGCTCCTGCTAGGTGGTGCAATAAATAAACATGACTGCATTCATCAATATGCAAATGATATGCAGATTTATTTTAGATTAACACCAGACATCAAGTTCAGCACTCTGTCTGACAGTATAATATTAACTCTATGGATGTGGGTGACTATGAACATTTCTACAGAGATAAATATAAAAACAGCACGTCCGGAAAATAATTTTGGTACCTTGGCTTGAATAATTAATGCTGAAGATCAAAGACAAAATCAAGAATAGCTGAGTCATTTTGTCTTTATGAGGCTTTGGTGTATTTGATGACCTCATACTGAAACTGAAAGTGGTTCAGAGTAATTAAAGGTTATCTGATGGTGTTAACTAAGTAGTTATTTGTTCTTTCCACCAAAACACAGTCACTTGGACATCAAATAGAATCCAAAATGGCAATGCTTTAACAGAAGTGTTGTGCATGCAAAATTGCTCTTTGAGGAATAGAGAATGAGGTCATGACAGCTAACTGTGATACAGAGACTTCTATATCGAAGTTTCTCAAACCGATGAGGGAATTTATTTGCGCACGCATCTTTATCGGCAACAGGGGCAGTGGGATGCTCGACTAACATGTCTCATGTCAATAGTGCTAATGTAGACTAGACTGTAGGAAGCTGACGAGAGGAAAGACAGTGAAAAGGGACCAGTGCTAAATGTACACAGACAACATCTACTTGATGTAAATACATACTGCAAAATACCTAGCACTTAGTTAAAACCCTGGCTGGGCAAAACAGACAGATTTGAATAAATCTTAGTAGAAAAAGCTTTTCAATGTGCAAACAGACTCTTTGTTGATGTGTTCATTAATTCACTCACAATCGGTGGAAGTGGATGCTGCCTGTTTCCAGCGTTATCTGTGTGTAAGTGCTCGCAAACACATGGATACAGAGCACGACCGGCCTCTTTCAGCCAGCGCTCACGTGGCCCAGCCCAGCACAGAGGTGAGGGCATTACATAATCAGCTTCACACACACAGCTCTCAATAAACATTAGGGGATAAAAAATGATTTGTGTTAAAAATGCTACAGCATGCTATAGAATGAAACAGCATATCATAGAATATCAAAGTGTTTTTAAGGCTAAAGATGCAATAAATAGATAAGATGCTGTGTCTGAAGTGTGTGTGTGTATGACGTAGGGCAGACCAGCTTTGCTGTGCTTGGTAAAGAGAGCACGAACACAAACATCTTATGGGCTTATTGTGGAGCCAAACTGGGGCAGACTTTCTGCTTTAAGCATCTTCATGCCTCTGCAGAGTTGGGAAAAGTCTTGGTACACAGAAGTGTCTGTTTTCAGCATATCAGCATTTTAGGGCAGGTAACACAAGATCAAGAAAGTGCTCGGGTTGAAACTCAGTTTATGCTAGTTTATGTAACTTAAAACAACACGTCATACTTCTCAAATACTTTTTTCAGCTAGTGTGAGTGTTTTGAGAAGTGTGTTGTGGCACATTGCAGATGTTTATGAGATCCAGACCACTGATCAGAAAGTGAAGTTTCACTGATGTGAAGTGCATTGCTACTCAGGCAAAACATGATTAATACAGCGTGGCGTACCTAGGGACCCCATCAACACTGAGGTTAATTGTGTGTTAATAAGCACGATTGGAATAATTACGGTTGTCCTTATGAGTGATAGCAATTCACCTTAGATGTTAAAATTGTACCTCGGTGAATAAAATACCAAGAGGGATGAATGTAAACTTCAACTAAACTACTCATCAGACATTCCTAATTTGATTTACGGTATATCAAATTACCAGATGAAAAATACCCTTTAGTGAAACAAAGAGACCAGTCATAAGCATTTAAAAATATAACTGAATAAAGATTTATCACTACAGTATACTGACCGTTTTGCTCTTAGAAAACAGTGTAACAGCAATGGGGATTTGCATACCGTAGTAGAGCAAACAAACTGCAAATTACTCCAACTTGTTTTTTGGAGATTACTCCAACAAGAGTCTCCAACTTGTTTTTTGCTTAACCAAACATCAAAGATGACGATAAAAAATAATTGGTATGCAGATGTGTTATGTGCTGCTCAGAAAGGTCCCGCAAAGGCATTCAGAGACTCTGCTCTTGTCCCACTTTACCACTCTCAATAATTCAGGCCACAGAAACTATACATAGAGCTACCACACCACAGTCAATAATGCACAAGAAAAAAAAGTCAACAACAGCCTTAAAAGAGCTGAAAACCACAGAGACACCAACTCAAAGAAGCATCCAAGAGCAGCAGACAGAGGGACCCCATAAACACCAATACATATAATGATTGGGTTTTTATTTTAATGCTTCAATATTTATTTATAACTACTTTACTAAATTAAAAAATGAATAGTAATAATACCATTCATCAATTTGGGGTCATTTTTTAAAGAAATTATTAATATTTTTATTCAGCAAAGATGAAATTGATCAAAAAGACATGAATACACGTATGATGTTACAACTTCTATTTCATATAAATGATTTCTACTCATCACATAATCCGAAAGAAACAACAACAATTTTCAACAACAATATTAACCAGCACATTCACAACTGTTTTTAACATAAATAATATGAAATAAATCAGCATATTAGAATGTTTTCTATAAACTAAATTAGGGAAAATTTTAAATAATGCTTCACGGTCAGTATGATTGTTTAAGTTTTTGCAAGAAGTATATAAATATATATATATATATATATATATATATATATATATATATATATATATATATATATATATATATATATGACATTCTTATGAATTAATCAAATGTGTTAGCCTGGGTTTCCCCATGCTCCCTTGCGCACAGCGCGATTTTATTCACGCTGCTAGGCAGCCTGGATTCCATGGACCAGATTTTCGCCTCAGCGAGGGGACCAATCACAGAACGGGGAGGGAGCAGCAAGACGATGACGATGTCTATGCGACACACCGAAGCAGTTTGTTTATATCTATACATACCTTCTACCCTCATGTTTGTCTTACACAAACGGCAATAGTCGCTGAACGCCATCGTGTACACATAAATCTCTGACCCATCGTCTTCTTCCTCGTCGAATTTCTGTCGCTCTACATACGTCATCTGGTATAATTGAAACGATTGGCTATGAGCTACGTAAAGGCGCATTTGATAGACATTCATAGCACCCAATAAACGGTTCTGGGCATTCGTAAACCGCGCCTCAAATACGAGAAAATTAACATGTGGTTCCCATACCACGTCTCAATGAGACTAGGTCTGACGTTAGCCAGGCTACAAATGTGTTGCAATTAAATTAAATGTATGCTGAGAGGAAAAATGGCATATATGTATATGTATGGGTCTTTTTTTTTTTAATTCCTAAATATTAAAATATAAATTATTGTGTGCTGGTTAAACACGCAAAACCAAAATAATTTGCCACTGGTCCTATAGTAAAAGTATTGGTTAAAAGTGTCTCTTGGTGACTTTCTCTGAACGGAAAGATGATCAAAGAGAGATCTAACCATGTCCAGTCAACAGTTTGAGCTGAAAGGTGATTGAAAACCACTCTCAGCCTGCACACACAACATCCCCTAAGCCCTATAGATCACACTGGACTGCCAGAGATGAGAAGAGTGGAGGTGTTTTCATGTAGAGAACAGTGGTGGAAGCAAAGCCACATGTTCATTTCTCCCTACCCTTCCTGTGTCTGCCATCATGTTATCACTAGACTAATCTCCATATTTAAGTGTTAAAATGCATCTAAATTGGTAGCATCATCCTCTTCAGCTCTAGTACTGAGTAATGGGTCAAAACAAATGTAATGAGGATCTTACAATCAGCAGGCAGAACAATCCTGCTGCTTATGTACTGTATATTAAGGTTTTGAGACAAAACACAAAATAAGTGTCACATGCACTGAATAACTTTAGATTTAACGCAGGAAGTACCAAATGAGAGCTCCACTTTTGCTTAAAGGGATAGTTCACTTAAAAATGAAAATTCTGTCAGTAATTACTCACCCTAATGTTGTTCCAAACCCCGTAAGACTTTCGTTCATCTTCGGAACACAAATTCAGATATTTTTGATGAAATCTGAGAGCTGGCTCACTCCTTCATAGGCTGCTAGGTAATCGATATCTGCCATCCCAGAAAAGTTAGTAAAGACATTGTTAAAATAGTCCAATTGACTATAGTGGCTCAACCTTAAGTTTATCAAGCGACGAGAATACTTTTTGTGCGCAAACCCCCCCAAAATAACGACTTTATTCAACCATCTCTTCTCTTCCATGTTATTCTCCTAAGCTGTTGACATAGTATAACAGCACAGCGTTTCTGGGTTGTACGTCAGAGCGTAGGCTCACCTACGTTCTGATGTACAACCCAGAAGCGATGCGATAAAGTCGTTATTTTTTTGCGCACAAAAAGTATTCTCGTCGCTTGATAAACTTAAGGTTGAGCCACTGTAGTCACTTGGACTATTTTAACGATGTCTTTACTAACTTTTCTGGGATGGCAGATATCGATTACCTAGCAGCCTATGAAGGAGTGAGACTGCTCTCAGATTTCAACAAAAATATCTGAATTCATGTTCCGAAGATGAACGAAAGTCTTACGGGGTTAGAACAACACGTGGGTGAGTAATTACTGACAGAATTTTCATTTTTGGGTGAACTAACCCTTTAAGATAGTCCTGGGGTTTAAACACAAATCAGTATTGCAAGAGGAGAGAGCACACACACACACACACACACACACACACACACACACACACACACACACACACACACACACACACACACACACTCACTCTATTACTATAGGACATTCCATAGACAATGACTTATATTGTTCAAACTCCATATTCTAACCATATTCACCATCACACATTTTCAAAAAACATCACTTAGTATGATTTATAAGCCGTTTTCCTCATGGGGACCAAAAATAAATAAATTTCCCCACGAGGTCAAAAATTACTGGTATTACAATCCTTACAAACCCCCCCCCCCCCCCCCCACACACACACAAACAGAGGGTCTTCAGACTGCAGCGTCCAGCTGTGTTTGTGCACTGATGGGGTGTGATGCATTGGCCTGATTTGGGCTTTTAGCTGGATCTTTCTCTCTCATGCACAAACAGATTACTTTATCATCACCGCTCTAGTATTTGTGATATGAGAGCCATGTTGTGTATACCAGTTCATGCGATAAAAAGTGATTTCAGCACACAGCAAAAAGAACAACAAGCAGATCAGAACATGGGCTCCAGGGGTAATACGCACTTATAGAAGAGAACACAACTCCTTATGTCTAAAGCAACATATACAACAGTCATTGATAAAGACCACTTGACAACCAAATATTCAATAACCACCTGCATTCAAAACCAGAATATTATCTGTCCAGCTGGGCTTCAATGG
The DNA here is from genome assembly GCF_949319135.1 of Squalius cephalus. Lineage (NCBI taxonomy): Eukaryota > Metazoa > Chordata > Actinopteri > Cypriniformes > Leuciscidae > Squalius > Squalius cephalus. The sequence goes on from NC_137145.1 coordinate 12,881,120, forward strand.
GCTTCCACTATTGGTTAACCGATACATTTCCATGACTTTTCAAGTTGTTTGTGATTACTTGATCTTTTTTACTGGATTTTTTTACTTATTTATTTTTTTTACTTCTGACCAAGGCTGCATTTATTCGATCAAAAATAACAATCAAAACAGGAATATCGGCAAAAATGATTAAAGTTTAAAACAACTGTTTTTATTTTACTATATTATAAAATGTAATTTATTCCTGTGACAGCAAAGCTGAAATTTTCAGCATCATTACCCCAGTCTTCAGTGTCACATGATCCTTCAGAAATCATTCTAATATGCTGATTTGGTTTTCAAGAAACATTTATTATTATTATTAATGTTGAAAACAGATGCGCTGCTTAATATTTTTTGTGGAAACTGTGAAACATTATTTGATTAATAAAAAGTTCAAAAGAACAGCATTTATTAGAAATAGAATTCTTTAGTAGCATTATAAATGTCTTTACTGTAACTTTTGATGAAATTAATGCATCCTTGCTGAATAAAAGTATTAATTTCTCCAAAAAAAAAAAAAAAAATCTTACTGACTGTACACATTTTAACATACATTTAATATACATAGATTTTCTTAGTTTCCGTAACTTTTTCAGTCCCGAAAAACACAATTTTACTTTTAATTTTTATTTTCAAGCCCTTAACAACTTAAATCAACCCAACTTCATTCGCTTTTCTCACTATTACTTTAAGTCCTCATATCAGATTACCCATAATGCATCTGTCCCCTCACATTCCTGGTACCTAGCCCAGATGTCACCAGTTACCTGGTACGGCTCATGCCAGTTGTGAGGATGGCAGCCGCACTCGGTCCACAGATCGCAGCTCCCCCCTTTGGCTTGCAGCACGCCGCGGCTGGGACTCCTCCAGGAGCTCTCGGAGCGCGAAGCCGTGAGTTTGGCCCTCTGACGGGGCAGAGTGGACATGGACGGGGAGGATGAGGGCTGGTAGTTGTATCCATGCTGTGGTTCATGCTGCCAGCTGCAAGAACAGGGCACCTCGCCCCCTCCACGATCTCCCACGCGCCCGTGCATCTCCACACAGCAGCTCTGCTGCTTGCTCAGGTAAGCTGTCATCCCCAATGTGCGCTCCTCTCCTCCTCTTGCCCTGTGTCTTTCACCTCCCTGTCTCTCCATTTGTATCCCGGTCCAGGCGGCAGCAGCAGAGGACGCAGCTGTGGTGAGCAGCACTCCTCTGGGCGCTATCTGAGCAGTGTGCTCTTGACAGTGAGAGAGCTAGTGAGAGGGCTCTGTGTGTGTGTGTGTGTGTGCGTCAGAGAAAGAGAGGGAGAGAGAAAGCTGGCTACTTGTAGACACTAGGCATGTTTTAGTTAGGAAGACGTGGAGAAAAGAACACAAGAGGGAATAAGAGAAGAAAGAGAGGTAGACGAGTGCGTTTGTGTGTGTATGTGAGGAAGCTCTTTGTCAATAGATGATTTGACTGGCGGTGTGTCTTGACAGCATCTCTGCTCAAGGCAGAAGCAATCAAACCCTGAACAGCTGGGGACCCCAAACCCCCCCAATCAGACAGACGGATGTCTTACTGACAGCTGCACTTTTTCAACATGATAAAATCATTCAAATGATCTCTTGCAGCAGGCTCAAAGTGCACGAAAAGCTCGCAGCTACTCCAGAGATCTAAGCCACATAGCCCGAAGGAAGACAGAAATGTATAAACAGTACAAATTGAACTAATAAGTGTTCTAAATCCTGCTTAGCATTTGAAAAAAAAAAAAAAAAAAATGGTTTAATGCTTTTAATAAAGCGGTGGCAATGGCAAATATGATACAACAAACCCAATGTTCAATAAATTGTTACATATATTTTTAATAACCAGATAATAATACAGTTAAATAACCTAACTCTTTGCTTTTCCAGGTTGCCAAGCAATGCAGCAAACTTTAATGGTCCTGTCCCAAATGGCACACTTGATGTGGAGTTGTGGTCCTGTGGCCTTTGCTTATACATCAGTAAAGTCGTCAAGACCATAGTGTGTCTCATTTGTCACTTTAGTCTCAGAAGGGCCCTCACAAGCATCACCTTTGTTCCTGCAATGCAGAGTTTTTCTGAGCCTGGACTGGTGCAGACTTCACAAAGGAATATTACCTAACAGATTATGCAGCAAAGTATGGACTAATAACTAAACTGAAGTTTTTTACAAAATAAACAAAGAGAGTGTGTATGTATGTATGTATGTATGTATGTATATATATATATATATATATATATATATATATATATATATATATATTTATAACTACAATATATTTGTATTACTAAAAAGCTGTTAGCAACAACTTCAGTGGCAAAAACTGCATTTTAAATCATTTACAAATAATAAAGTAATAAACTTATATGCAACCTGTGTAGTAGGGATTTCAAACAAGAGGATAAATAATGCAGCAGATTGGCCATTATTTGCATTTTAAGAGTGTAATAAACAAAAGTAAAGGATATTTTGTAATCCATAATTCAGCAGCAGAAACACAAAACTGCAAGGAACAGCAGAGCTACAGCCTGTAGCCTGTGGATCACTGAGCCTCATTAATTCAATAAGATTTCTATTTATAACCAACCTAGTCACATTTAATCAAAACAAGGGGCTTTATGCTCAGCAACTGATGCTTAACTGCTTAAGTTAAACCATCCAGCTACATCAGAATCAATCCCAGTGTGCTGCACTGACTGTCCGCTCAACCAGTGTACATTATCCCCACCTACTGGCCACTAACACACGGTACAGCTCAGTAAAAATAAAAGCCAGTTTATCTTCACAGAGTGCTTAATATTTGTTTAGGATTCAGCATTTAGCTGTGTGCTTATTCATTCTGATTTAGTAATTCTCCCTCACATAGTGTCTCCCAGCTGGCAGTCAGCTTAGATTAAAATTAATAAAACATACTGAAGGTTGATGATGAAGGCTTTAGCGATTTGTTCAGAGTGTGTGGTTGTGTATGCATTCTAAGTGTCTAAATGCCAGTTAATCATACAGTATTTCACATAATTAACAATCTCTGTGGAACATTCAATTTATCTGAACCTACAATTAAGCAGGTTTCTCTCCGCCCACATTCCAATTAAATTCTTGTGACATTTTATATCCCACCTGCAGGGCACACAAACAGCATCAAGCTCTACTAATGGGTTGAATGTGAATGTAATGAGGTGCTTTGACAAAAAACAAGAAAGGGAAGGAAATGCCGCCCAAACTCACCCTGATGCGATTTGTCATGCGTTTATTTTTTTGATGGTAGTAAACCAATACCATTAAAAATGTCTGTCATGTTAAAAACGTTTTACTTCGCATAGAAAAGAGTGGTCAGGATGTGCATCAAAAATCTTTAGTATTCTCAGAAAGAAAGTCATATGTGTTGTAAATCATTTTTTAGCTGAGCTAGGATATCATTTATGAACTTCAAATTCATATAACTTTCTTTTTCAGAACATATTTTTGAAAATATCCCAGCCACTTTTCCCTAAAAGAGAAAGTCAAAAGGTTTTAAAATAATAGAAATGTGTTACAAATGAAACAGTCCATACGACTGAAAATTTCAGTCATTATTCACTGAAAATCTCCACTGCAGTCCAATATGACGCATCAACTAGACATGCTGCATCAAGACTTGAATCATTATTTGATCAGACTACCAAAAAAATACATCTTTTAACAAAATTGTATCAAAACAGGAGAAAAAAAAAATTAAGTAAAATTTTTAAGTAAAAATTGATTTCTGATATGATAACTGGATGTCATTGACATGGAATATGATGACAACAATGCAACATACAAATGTATAAAGAAATAACAAAACATTTAAATATAAGGCAGTATCATGTATAATCTCTGTACGCAGTAAAAATTAAACTATCATTCCATTCCTAACATAGCCGATTGTAATTTTTGCAGTTGCATTTTGTGTCATGAAAATGGTGGGATAGAATTATAATGCATGAATGATGTATATTTGAAATGTGTGAGCTAAGTCAGTTAAAAAGTAGCTAAAGCATCCAGTGGGAAAGTGTCAGCCATTTCCAATTCCCAAATGAAAGTGTTGTGCGTTTTCTACCACACTTTTAACATGATGACAAACACCACTTTTCACTGTCAATGCTTGAGTGTGTGTGTGTGTGTGTGTGTGCCATGTGTCAATGACAAATGCTAGTCATGGGTGCCAGCAAGCTGTGATACCACGTCATCGAGATAAACCCTTGTATAATACTGCTGAAAATCTCATAAGATGCTGTCAAATTAATTTTCCCACCTTTCACCAGACAGACCATCAAATGACAGGTGGTCAGCCCTGACATTCACACACGTCACAGTGCCCACTCGAGCAGCTTTACTCACAAGGGTGAGAGAACATGACACCTATGTGGATGCCTTTCCCCACACACTCCACTGCTCACTCACATAACGGCAGATACAACTATCAAAAGGGTCCAAAAAGGCTGATGTTGTTGATTAAATGGTAATAAATTAGATTTATTTATATTGTAGGCCTATATATAAAAAAACACTTGACTATTAGATAATTATGTTGAAAAATATATCAATTATATTTTATAATTGATTTTATTTAATAATAATAATAATATATTTTCAGTTTAGTGTTAACAAAAATACTGAAAATTACTATAATTCTAAAACAATTTTTTTTTTTTAGGTTATGATAGCATAAATATTATGCTGTTTTTCTCCCTTCATATTTCTAACAAATCTGAAAAAGAGCTTTCATATATGTTTTTGTGTCTGTGCCCTAGATAAAAGTAAAAGTCATTAGATGATGCACAAATCCCAACAGATGTTTTATTTAGTTGACATTTGAATGTTTTGGATTTGAATGCCGCATGTCACTTACATCAGCGAGGTTTAGACTATCGTTCTAACAAATCAATTCAAAACGCTTCATGATGCAGTTCTTATTGTAAAAAAAGATATCATCCAAATGGCAAGTATTCCCATTTTAGCATTTACTCACCAAAGCAAATTTTGACTTGCATTTGGCACTTTGTAAGTGTTCGTTTTGGACACTGTGTATTCATGAATTCAGGGGGCTGGAGCTGTTCTAGAAGGCACAATGAATGACGAAATATTTTGCTCTATAATTCACACTACAGGCGCTGGGAGTGTCTGGGATCAGGGTTCTAATTAAAAGCCCCCTCTCTCTTGCAGCTCTTAATAGAAGTGAAGTACTCAGGCTACCCGAATCTTAATTCTCACAGGAACTAAGAGACGCTCTTCTCTCCTTTCCCCTCTCGAACAGTGTTTCCCACTGCTCTCAGTAATCAACCCTCCGCTTCTTCAAAAACTGTAAATACACACACACACACACACATGATGTGTCAAGAACTCCCACTCTTCAGAACCGGCAAGATCCCACACAAAAGCCAAAGCCACGTTGCAGTTTAGAGTTTAAGCAGCTGATTGGTCTTGTCAATGAATGTGTGACAGGTCATTTATTGCTTCAGTGAAAGTCATTATTGTCCATAATAATGGGGGGGGGGGGGGAGGGTTTGGAGGTATTAAAGTAAGAGGTATTAATGTAAATGACCACCGAAAGAGCATTACAGAATACCTGAGAACATTTCTCATTTGCGAACTCATTGCAAGCTAAACTAAACTAAACTAAACTAAAATATATATATATATATATCACATGGTCCAAGGCAAAACAATGTTCATGGTTTCTGGATGTCCCTTGTGTGCTGTTGTTGTAATTCACATTTACCACCACAAGGTGGGGCTTGGGGTTAGAATTTGAGACTGGACATGTGGCAACTAAATCAGTCTCGGCCCTTAAGATTGTTTCAGGCACTTTAAAAGTTATACACACAGTGATTTCACACACATTTTGTAAGAATTTTTTTAAAATAATACATTTTCTGCTGCCGTATGAAGGATCGAACAAGTACTGTAGCTCTGCTGAAATCTTTTTTCTGAGTGTCTACTTCAGGTGAAAAGTGAACGGTTTTTACTGGCAAAGTAATATGGCAGGATCCGCAAATAAAACTGTTGTACAGCCCCTCTGTCTGAGAACTGAGAGTGAGGAATGATGGTACAGTCATTTGCTAGTGGAGCACATGCTCAGTTCGTGCCCATTAAAGGCAATGAAAGAGCTACAGAGAGTGTGCAAGTTTACTTTACTGGTTTCAACTTAGCTCAGCAGTTATCGTAAAGTTTGACAGAGTCTGACAGTCATCAACTGAAGTGACAAGCTTTGGTCGGTGTTTAACACATGCTAATAACTAGGAGCTCAGGAGGTGTTTAATATACTGTATACACAGCATGCAAAAATATTCAGTTAAATAGTACATTTTGGGCCAAAACTTCAGTGGAAAATAAATAACGGTAACACTTAACAATAAGGTTTCATTAGTTAACGTCAGTTAACTACTTTAGTTAACATGAATTAGGAATGAACAAGACTTCAACAGCATTTATTCATCTAAATGAATGTTAATTTCAACATTTACTAATACATTATTTGAATAAAAAGTTGTTTGTTAACTAATGAAACCTTATTGTAAAGTGTTACCGAAATAATTATAAAGAGCATCTGAACAGAGCTTTTGGTGTACCAGCTTGAAGGAGAGCTAAAGGCTGCTAAAATAACCATCTGTGCTTAAACCACTGACCTGGCCTCAGATTTACTAACCGCACCACTTCACTGAATTATGGAATAAGAAGTCCTGGAAGTTATGAGGACTTCCTCCTGGGTTTTGCTAATTGGATTTTGGAGGAGTGCATGGAACCCAGGAGCAGAGGGCGATCTTAAAAAAAGGAAAGTTAAAGAGAGCAGTGACTGTAATTTAATATAAGGGGCAGATAGGTTAGCATTGCAGATAGAGGATAGAGAAGCAGTGCCAACACTTACTTTGGGGAAAGAGCTTTAGAGCTTTTTGTTGGATTCAAGAAGAGATTCCCTGAACCTAGCCCATGGCCACTGCATTAAGCACCACCAAAACCATAATAATCACCATTAGTGTTCACTAAAATACAGTTTCAGCTCCTTAGAGACTGTGTCAACCCTCAATAGCTTGTTCCTTTTCCCCAGGGCCTTAATGTCCTTTCCATCTTGTCAATTTGTACCTTAACTACACTTTAGCTATATCTACTAATCTTTGTTTTCTAAAGAAAATGCAGGTCTTTGCTTGTGCAGTATACTCACCACCACAACTGTTGCAATACAGTTGCAAAAATAAGAGGTTCTTAGCGTGTTGCTATGTAGTTGCTAGGATGTTACTTAATGGCCCAAGTCTCTATTATATTCTGGTCCCTAGATATAGCTAGGTCCTTTCCTCTGTGGGGCTTTTTTTTTTTTTTTTTTGCCAATTATATTGTCTTCGGAAAAATAATAGCACACCAATTTGCAAGAGTGGTAAGATTTATGCTTGCACATCCAGCCTAACATACATAAACCTCCAGACTAACATATATAAACCTCTCACAGTGTCTATTTTGCATAGCACTGTCTCCAGGCTGCACATCCAACCTTAAATTGTTTTAACACCCCTGGCGTCCTTTTAAAGACAGAAGACAGCTCTTACATTGATTAGTTTCATTAGTCTCTTTTCCACTGGAATATGTTTCTGAGTGCTGGCAGCATCTGTGAGTGATGTTTCAAAGGCTAATGCAATGCTTCTGGTCGAGAGCCAGGCCTGTGTAATCAACTTCAGAAATTATGAAACCAGTTCAATGGTTCAATAAAATTGGGAGGGAGGCTAAATCCACCAGAGAAAGTGAGAGAGCTTAAAATGGTATTATCTAACAAAAGCGAAAATGCGGTTAAAGGGACCTATGGAAAATTGTGAACAATTATTCCTCTTAAGTGGTCTGGTTTTAAAAAAAACATTCTGGCTATTGTCTGAGAGACACAATCTACAAGATTATGTTATGGGATAACATGCTGGTTTACTTGTTATAGACTTGATGGTTAAACCGAATAAATAACTGCTAACCTGACTGCAACTCCTTCGGTGTCTCTTTAGAAGTCTCTCAGCCAAACTTTGCTTCCATTTACAGATGGTGACGAGAGACGGCCACTTAATCGGCCCCAGATCAGGAGCCTTGCTCTTCAGGGCCTCCATGCTGAGCCGTTTGTGAAGCGGTCGTAAGGATTCAACTCGAGGAGGGGCGAGAAGGTTGGGCGCGCTTCCTCGGTGGAACTTCTCCCGAAAAAGGCCATTATTCACCAGCATGTAGCTCATGGCGGATGGCAGTTCGCCCAGCAAAGCTGGACAATGTGAAAACTTCCACAAAAGCCTCTGTCAAATCAATGGACAGCTTCGCAACAAGGTCACCCTAACACTGATACAATGTACATATCCGCAGCCCAGTGGAGCCAAGCCACAATAAAATGGACTTTTCAGCGCTGGTGGCTAATAAACAAACAAATCCATTGATTCTTTAGAAAACCGAAAGTCGGTCAAATATCAGAAGCCAAATCCAGCGGCTTTGGGTGTGTAGAGGACGGTTAGAACTCCAGGCTCAGACAGGCGTGTTAACTCCCGAACAAATCATTGTGCTGCTCGGAAAGACAGCAGCGGTCCCAGAAGTCTGTTCATCCTTGGATGAGTATCTCCTTCCATCGGGGGAATGGCGTATGGGAGTCGAATGCCTGAGATGGAGATTTCTGGCGGTGGCCTGTGCTATGGTAGGCTAGGCTAACCGAGGCTTAGTTGTACTTTTTTTCAGGGTGTGGTAGGGAGAAAAAAAGTGCACAAATAGAGTGACAAAAACTCAATAAATCAGGGGGGTGATGGGGCGGCCGAGGGGAGGAAGATGAGATGAGATTAGCAAGGGGCAGAGCTGAGATGCAAATCACGTGGGATATAATTAAAGCCTAGGGGAACATCACTCCAGTGAGTGGCCACCACCAGATTACAGCCAATCAATAATGGAGCCGACAAACACATAAACGCGAGCGCTGGCACACACATTCATACGCAGAGATGGTTATCAGGCTCAGACACGAGCCAAACTTAAATTCACCACACTGGGAACGTCACAGCAGGCTTAAACGCGAGTTACAGGATGTTGAGCGTGAAAGGAAAATTAAACGTGCAAAGCGCAAAAACAGCAATTAACCATGTCCTGGGCTCCATGCTGCCAAATCAGACAATGGGGGATGATGGGAAATCCCAGAATAGACAGGCTAAATGTGTTATCTCTTTGATTACAGCTCTAAACGTCACTAAACGGCAACAAGCGGATAATCAGGATCGCAGAGGAAACGGTCTGACGGCTGCTTGATCATTATAGCAGTTGCAGCCTGGTCTTGAAGAAATGCAATATACAGTACATGATTCAATCAAAGGAAGTGACTGTGCTGCATTGAAATCTAAATAGTAGCATGAATATAGACGATTTATAAGTGGTTCTTTAACCTTATGCACTTTAATTTCCCAGGAATTATTATTTTTTGTTTTATCAAAACTAACTTCCTTTCTTTACATGAAAATCACAATTTGAAAATTTGAAAATTTATTTTTGTCCCAGATCCAGATTGTCTAAATTCATTATATATATATATATTTTTATTATTATTAAGTTTTTGTGGAATGTTAAAATTAACATTAATGAGTGACAAACAATTTTCAGTATATGAAATATGCATTCTTCAAAAATTCAAAAACTGTAAATCAGGATCACTTTCACCACCTTCATTTGCATCACATAATGACATTGAACATTATAAATGAGGTCAAAATTTTCATTAAAAAAACAAACAAACTACAAATCTTACAATTTTATAGATATCAATACACTACTGTTTGAAGTTTTGGGGTCGGTAAGGTCTTAAGCTTACAAAGTCTGAATTTATTTGATAAAAAAACAAAAAAAAAACTGTTTCCTATTTTAATATATTTTAAAATGTAATTTATTCTTGTGATGTGAGGGTAAGAGTGTGAAAAGTGTTGTGCTGTTAGATTGTTTATTCACAGGGCAAAAAGTGCATATAGTATAGAAAAACCCTCACATAATCACCATATTTTTTTCTAGTGCTTTGTTGCTTTTCATTTTACAGTTGCATCAGATGCTACCATGGTATTTTTTTGATGTCTACGTTGCAGGCGTTAAAGCTTTGTGCTGTCTGCGTTTCAGTGTTAAAATTGGAGTTTGTGACGAATTAAAAAGAAAAGGGTTTGCTTGGAGATACCCAGGGTTTGATTTGGTCAAAACTGCTCTGCTCACATTCATTGTGTGGTGTAGGAATATCCAACCGCTGGTCAGCTACAGATAAAACGGCCCTGTCTCACTGTGTCTTTCTGTCTCTCTCTTTTTCCCATGGGCTGGGAGGATAAAGTTGAGGCAAGGATGAGGAACATGAGTCGGGTTGCCTCGTGACTACCATACACAAAGACAAAGAAAGAAAAGCAGACCCCTTAAACAAGGCACTTTAGAAGTGGGCCAGCGCTCATCTCAAGAAGCCATCCTTACCCATCTCTCTCCGCTCATGTTTATATCCACCCTGCTCAGGGTATACTATCAACAGTATGACATTTTGAAATCCGTAACTCAAACTCCCCCCTTCTGTTACCTGCTGCCGAGAGCTCCATCTATTATACATAGGTTTTAACCTGCACATCTTGTAAAGCTTCCCGGAGAGATACAGACAGTGGGAGAACGTACAAAGGGGCATGAAGTGATAGAAGAACATATCAAATCTAAATATTATTGTGTATGAGAGACAAAGGTGGAAAAAAAATGAAGACAGAGTTTGAAATAGAAGACATTCTGTCTAAGCACAGACATATAGGCTACTAGCTCATGAAAAAATATGTTTTTGTTTTGTTTTGTTTTTGCCTGGCGATGAATCAATGATCCATATGCATGACAAATTTCAGGGTAATTAATTAAAATACAGAACTCTGACTGCAGAGCAATGATCAAGGTACCTGCTCAGAATACATCTAAGGCCATCAAAAGATCTTTGAACATCATAAGGGATACTAGTCTTTTGATTTAAATTGTTGTGGACAATCATTTGAGTGGGCAAATTGATGCTTCATAATTGAGCAATTTATTTTAAAACAATTTAAAAATAAATAAATTAAAAAAAATGAAAAAAATATTACATATAAAAATTAAAAAAAAGAAATCATTAAAATAAATTAATTAAAATGGCACAATGAATTTAGATTAGATTATAACAGATTATTTCACAGTTACTTAAATGTGAAGGGTGTCATTTCTGTGGGACTAACATTACCAAACAAAACTGCAAAAATAACAGTTTTCAAACATGTTCACTCTCCCCATTTCCCATTGGATGGACAAACATAGTCAGTTCTCAAACGTACACCACTGGATGAGCCAATGTTGCTCATTTGTGCCAGTATGCGATGCACTTTTTTTTTTATAGCACCACAAAGTAACAGTTTCTACATTTGTTCAAGCAAATCAGCCTATATGAATGTATCACTCATAGATGTTTCTGCATATTAACCTGCACAGAGAAAATATTTAACAATTACACACTTTAAGCAGGTATTCAACAGGCTGACGTTACCGTTTGATTTTGAAGATGAACTAAAAAGCTATTGTACATGTCTGCTCTTATCCAGGACTTTTAAAGCCTTTACAATGATCTTATCTCAAGACCAGAAGCAGGAAAAGAACGCTTACATCTGGGTTCTTTCCAGGTAATGGCGTACTGCTTGTTTTCTCTCTCTCTCTCTCTCTCTCTCTCACACACACACACACACTTCTTTTCTTCAGATCTATAAAGCAGTGGAGCAACTAATGAGATCTTTTTTTACCACTAAATACATCGCTGGAACTTCACATCATTAATCTTATAAACAAACAAATAGAACAAACACAGAGCGGTCTAAATCATCAAATAAAAGCAACACAAATACAGCCTAATGATTCAGTTCCTTTGGGTGAGCCATACAGTATAAAACAGTAATCATTAGTAACCAATGTAAAGGCTGGTACAAAAAATACCATGGTATTAGCATACCATATTTTTTGGACATTTGCCATGGTAATGCCTAGGGGTGTGCCGAGATCTCGTGCTACGAGACTAAAATGTGACGAGATTTCCTGTTGGGTGAAAAGCTGTCTCGAGATATCGCCATGACGGAGTGTGAGGGTGAAATAAGCATTGAATATTCCACCGCTACACTCACATTCGCCTCAATTGTCATTTTGCTGTTTTTATAAAAAATAAAAACCATTATGAACTAATGTAAAAGTCTGCTCTGCTCATCCAGCACGAGTTCATTGACAACGTGACGATGGCGGATGATTGGTTGCGCAACAGAGCCTAAATGTCCGATACCGGTAAATGTCTCATCTTGTAGAATGCGCGCTCAGCACTGCTGCTCCCTGCTGTACACAGAGTATGCGTGATCACGAATTTGAAAGTGAAAGTAAAACAAGCTCCCTGATGCGCGCAAATTAGGCTCCATACATACAACTAGCCTGTCTCCCAATACCCATCTCTGGACTGTGTAGTTGTGGCTATGGTCTCTGTTTTGGTCACTTTGAATATTGAGAGAGTACTGTAACGTTTGAAGAACGACAGACAAGGGAGACTCTGTTTCTGAACTAATAATCGGAACGCAAGAACAACTGTACGTAAACGCACCAGCCTCGTTTCTCTCCACCCAAACTTTTTTGAACTCACCGCATTAACCCTATAACTGCCGGTGCAAAATAAAACAGCAATTTCACAACAATTATAAAGAGTCTGTGCGCTACAGTACTTTGATTATTTGCACTTGAACTTATTGTTTGATAAACTGATTTACTGCACTTATTGTTTGCACTTAATAAGACAAAGATAAAACTGTTATTTATTTTTGTTTTTTATACTGTTTTTATTTCTGTGTTCAATTTGTGTAAAGGAGTTCAGTTGTTAGGAAGTCACACACAGCCTCAATCAGAAGTTCTGGAAGCTCATAAATGTACAGTAAGGTCTGAAGAGAATCATGAAAATCATACAGGAGAAAAGCCAGTCAGTAAAAACCTTTTACAGTGCTTGTATATTGTTTTCTTTCAAATGCATTTGATAATTCATACTCATAAATTAGACCTGAAATGACATGCCTTAGAATATTTTTAGTTAAAACATTTCAAAATGCACCTGCATACTAGTTTTGTCATTGAGGATTTCTGAAAAACTGTGCAAAAGTCTCGTTCTCGTGAACCCAATCTCGTGTCTCGTCTCGTGAGATAAGTGTCTCGTCACACCCCTTGTAATGCCATGATATCGCCATTTAAGGGTCATTACTAGTTCTGTTTAGTTCAAGTTTAATTAAATAGTGTTGGGTCTTCTTGCCTGTGTTACAGTTTCTGCCAATCGGCCTCTTCAAGCATTCTCGCTGTGGGAATAGACTGTCAGTCGCTGACAGCTTGTCCGCTGGCCGACAGGGACGTGCTCAAGCCTTAAGCCCAGGGGGAAATGGTTTGTGTTAGTGAAAGCCATCCTAATATTAACAGTCTCATTTCAGAGTGACGAGTGGCCGAATTCACCTGTCAGATCCGTCTCAGGACATGCGCAGCAATTCCCCCTCCTGAATCAGAAAATGTCAGACAATTTGCTTTCCTAATTAAGAGTTAAATGAAGCGTTCAGCTTGACATGGAGTGATGAATCTAAGCTGTCCAATTCAGAGAATCATATATTCATTAAATTAAAATGGACCATATTTTTCTTAATAAATGCCTCTGGTCTCATTGTGTATGATTCATCAGTGCACATTATACTGATTGTTTTTATTAATAAATAAATAAATGTACATAACTATTAATCATTTATTGATAGTTATTATTAAAGTATATTATTTCACTGGATTTGTATGTAAATACATTGCTATGATAATATACACAGGTTATTATAGGCCAAACCAAATGTCCTTGGCCTGAAAAAAGGTTGAAGATATGCAACAAAGAAACTAGCTGCATGAACTTTGAGGCTTCTAGCTGATGGTTAAACAATAGCTAAAGCTAGCAAAGCTGAGATACCCCATAATAATTCTGCAACAGTACAAGAGAGAGGAAGACACTCTGAATATGCAAAGTGTCTTATCTATTCTGAGCGATAGACAGAGAAAGAGAGTTAGGGGTCGTTTTTAGTGCAGTCCTTTATGATCTGGCCATTCTGCCTGTTAATGCCATTGTGAAGTTCTCATGATGTTCATTAAGGCAGTGCTAATTAAGCTCTAACTCTGGAGCTCTACAAAACACTTAAACAATGCACACTCATAAAAAAAGAGGTGGGACAATGAGACAAACTAGTTTTACCATCCTTCTCAAAAATGACCCAACATCCTGCCTTTACGCTGCAACACTACAGCTCTTTTCCAAAACATTACGAGATATCTACCTAGACAGCGCTTTAAGGCACAGTAGGCACACTTTCAACATGAAGTCTGTTCATGAAATCTATCTATCTATTAGTGTTGTCAAAAGACCCGGTACTTCGGTACCAAGTCGGTACAAGAAAAATGTAAACGTCACGGTACCAAGTTTTCTTAAAGGGATACTTCACCTCTGGAAAGATGAATGTGTATTTAAATTGTGTCATTTATGTAGTAAAAATGTGAAATTATTTTTGAATTTGGAGCCTTCTAGACTGAGAAAAGCCAGAAAATGTATTTTTGGCTCATGTGGATGAAAGACAACAACTCCCAGAAGGCACTTGCTTCGCTGCTCTACTAGGCCACTCCCAAGCCACGCCTACCGGTTAGAGAGCAGTTGTAAACAACAAAGCTAAGCTACTAACGTTAGTCTCCATGAGTCTGCCCAGGTTTTTGAGATCGCACAAAATGTCCGGGATTTGGCTTTTGCGTTCTTTCAGTCGCGCACAGGACGAGACTAGGGCCGCGGGAGAACGAGGCGAGGCCGGTGGCGTGATTACTGATGACCGACACCTGTGAGACGCACTGGTCTTGTATCTCTAACGGAGGAGCGGGTATTTTCTTAGCAATGATAAAACGCACATCAACCGATCACGCCACCGGCCTCGCGTCATTCTCCCACGGCCCTTGCCTCGTCCTGCTCGCCACAGTAAACGTGATGAATGGCGCGGGAGAACGAGGCGAGGCCGGTGGCGTGATTACTGATGACCGACACCTGTGAGACGCACTGGTCTTGTATCTCTAACGGAGGAGCGGGTATTTTCTTAGCAATGATAAAACGCACATCAACCGATCACGCCACCGGCCTCGCGTCGTTCTCCCGCGGCCCTAGACTCGTCCTGCTCGCCACAGTAAACGTGATGAATGGCGACTGTAGAACACAAAAGCCGGTGGCGTGATTACTGATGAGCGCCTGTGAGATGCACCGGTCTCGTGGACTATCTCTCACGGAGGAGCGGGTATTTTCTTAGCAAGGGTAAAACGCACATCAACCGATCACTTGTTAAGCGTTCATGTAAACACTACATTCAAATTCACCAATCGGAATGAATTCAGTTAGATTGAAACAAAAGGTGTGCATGTAAACAATGAATGGTGAAATCAAACACACTGGCACTGATCTGTGATAGGTCTGTTAGCGCATTAGGTCCAACCCCCTATGGGCGGGTTTGAAAGGGTGGGAACTAGTGCTTGTAGTCTCAACAGAAATCCCCCCCTCTTACACTTCCTCCGACAATGATGCGTCATTGTGGGAGGAAGTGTAAGAGGTAAATACGGATTTCTCCCGTCTCAGGGGAAAATGAGAGAGTGTTGCACGACCATTCAATAGTATGACTGGGTTTCTAACAATGCAAAGCTTAATGCAAATGGGTGGAGTGTTCCTTTAAGTACCGGTGGTACCGAGGACCCGTTCAAACCCGGTTCCTTGATGCGCATGCATGCACGCATGCACTGAGCGCGTGCAGTTGCGCGTCCTCTTTATTAAAGCGCTGAGACATGGCGACCAGCGGTGCTGCTGATGTGGTGGCTGTAAATCCACTTGTTGATAAGAAAGGAGGAAAGAGACACATATGGAAATATTTTAGGCTAATGTTACGTTGCCATAAGTGGCCGTTCACATAGCGCGTTTTTTGCGCGTGCAGATTCGTTATTCCAAATGTAGGCGCACGGCAAGCGCGCTCATAATAGAAGCGACGTGGCACGCTCGTTTTTCCAGGCGCGCCTATGTTCATGGTTGCATAGCAACGACAGACGCCACAGGAGAGCAAGCGCTTGTGGAAAGGAGAAACTTGTCGATCTCCGAATGCAACGTTACATGAGGAGAGTAAAGAAGGAAAGATTTTAAAGATTAGTTCCATATAAATTCACGGATAATTTGTTGTTTTGTCATTAGTGAAAATCAATATTGACCTTGTATTTGAAAAAGGATCCTCATATAAAAACAATACTAAAATTCAGAGTAAGTTCATTCGCATTCGGAGATCGACTATTTTTGAAACGGTGCGAACTGCGCTCTCTGTGATGACGAGGAATTATCAGCAAAGAAATTGATTTCTAGCCCTTTGGTTACCGAAATTGGTACCGAGAACCGGATTTTCACTGGTATTGGCACTGAATACTGAAATGTTGGTACCGTAACAACACTACTATCTATCTATCTATCTATCTATCTATCTATCTATCTATCTATCTATCTATCTATCTATCTATCTATCTATCTATCTATCTATCTGTCTGTCTATCTATATATCTCCCACAGACCAAAGTTAATAATTCAATGAAATCAAGTTAAAAAAAATTATACTTAGTCTAAAGTATGCAAAAGAAAAAAAAAAGAAAAAAATATTATTATATAAATGTATCCAATATATTTAAGTTATTTAAAACTGTGTATGTATGTGTGTGTGTGTGTGTGTGTGTGTGCGCGTGTGTATCCTCAACAAAGCCCAAAATGATGTCTTTTGGTATCAGCTGAGTCACATCACTAGAGTACCATTATTGTTTAGCATGTATGTCCTGTGGAAATGTTGCCTATGTAGACTGTTTACTTACAAGGTTCCATTTTAGTTAGGATAGGCAGCTGTTTACATAAGCAGTAGACAGTAAAGAATTACCAGGTTTGGAAAAATCTTGCAACTCAAAATACAAAGTGAACCTCAACACCTGAACCTCTCAAGGCCTTTGAATGTACAGCCCATGTGCTGACAGACACTTTCTGTTCTCGGTCCATCACTGCCTATTAAACCGAGTGACATCTCTAACTTCCTGTGATTAAACTTATCACTGCTCACAGCAGAGCCTGTGGTGGCACTAAGCCACATCTGTCATATATCCCCTCCACCAGGGCCGGTTCGGAAAACACGTGGCCTAATCCACAGCGGAACTGCAAACATCCCCTATTTAGGATGCAATCCAGCTCCAGGATTGGTTTAAGCTGGAGTTCAAAAGCTGGACATAACAAATCTAGTCGACACCCAAACATAGGCTGATGTAAGTCAATTTGGAGTTTCTTCAAACTATAGTAGTCAACATTTGAAGTGGATCAAAACCTTTCATCAAAGTTATACATGAATTTTGAACAATACCCGTTTTCGTCCAAGGAAGACTTTGTTGAACTTTTTTTGATCCACTTCAAATGTTGACTACTATAGTTTCTGACTAGATTCTGGCTGGATGATCAATAATGCAGAGGCTATAGTCTGAATCAGCAACTCTTGAAATGCTTCTCGGGAGTGAGGACGAGAGACACCTCAATTTGTTGGAGACAAGAACAGGTACAGAAAGCGAGACAGACTCTAACAATAGCGCAAGCCTGTTACAGCTTGTATCGCCTCGGTCTTTACAGCTCTTGTGACATATGCGATGGCAACAATATTTCGGAACAAACAAACCACATTAGAGGATGCTGAACTCAATCGGCTAAATTCAGCTCCAGGTAACATTGAATAAGTGTGCTGTGAAAAATCTCAGCCTCAGCGAATCACCTTCACACAGCACCTCTTATTTACTGTTATCCTACACATAACCGCCTGTCACTCCTGATAGCCTATTAATTATTCATATAACACAAATGTCAACATGTCTCCATAGTGATAAAAACTACATCACATAGCTTCTCCTATTCTTTTAGGAAAACCAATGTATTACTTTGAATATATATAAAAAATGACCCCATGCTTTTTTCCCCTCTGCTGTAATATCTTTAAAACATGCTGGACCGCCGCCAGAGCGCTATACATATACAGTGCTGAATCACTAAATAGCAACATTAATAAAAATAAAAAAATCCTCATCATTCTGCTAATGTAGAAGCCTCATTTTACAGGAATAAAGGCTATAGCCACATTCCAATATGAATGCGAAGAACAATGCGGACGGCAAAGTTGCATTAAATAAATCAGGCCCTGCACGAAAACCAATTTTAAAAAGTCATCGCCGCATGATAAAACCTTACAGAGGCAAATGAGGGAGACAAATGGGGAAGGCTCCAGCCAGAGCCGAATCTAATAACGTTTTAGGCCACACACGCGAGACAAAATGTGTTGAACCTTGCAGTTCTTTTTATGAGGGCTCAATGACCGGCATGAAATATGTGAGACTGCACTGTACTCACAGAAAGAATTAGAGCAGAACTTCATCACCACTAAAACTATTTAGGAAAAGACAGAGTGCAAGGTTTGCTAACAATTCCTGCATGTCATTGGCGGAGCTGCTATTTCTGTACACACATTCACTTCGCTATCTTAAACTAAACATAACAGAAAGAAAACCTTCTGCATTTTTACAATTAAAAAAACACCTTTATTTTACTGTATTTTATTTAAAGCATTTGTGTGTGTGTGTGTGTGTGTGTGTATATATATATATATATATATATATATATATATATATAAAGAACTTTAATATATATATACACACACACAGTATATATATATATATAAATATATATAGCCTATATATATATATATATATATATATATATATATATATATATATATATATATATATATACACTCACCTAAAGGATTATTAGGAACACCATACTAATTCTGTGTTTGACCCCCTTTCGCCATCAGAACTGCCTTAATTCTACGTGGCATTGATTCAACAAGGTGCTGAATAGGGCTGGCGATACGTCCGCGATTTTAATGCGATATGGCTCAGCTTGTCAGTTAACTACGGCTCTTTGTAGTAAATGCCGCTCCATCTGAAAGCAGGTGATGGCGATTTACTACTAATCAAGGAACCGGCTTTACTGACGAGATGCGCATAACAATATCACGATTTAAATCGCCCAGCCCTAGTGCTGAAAGCATTCTTTAGAAATGTTGGCCCATATTGATAGGATAGCATCTTGCAGTTGATGGAGATTTGTGGGATGCACATCCAGGGCATGAAGCTCCCGTTCCACCACATCCCAAAGATGCTCTATTGGGTTGAGATCTGGTGACTGTGGGGGCCATTTTAGTACAGTGAACTCATTGTCATGTTCAAGAAACCAATTTGAAATGATTCGAGCTTTGTGACATGGTGCATTATCCTGCTGGAAGTAGCCATCAGAGGATGGGTACATGGTGGTCATAAAGGGATGGACATGGTCAGAAACAATGCTCAGGTAGGCCGTGGCATTTAAACGATGCCCAATTTTCACTAAGGGGCCTAAAGTGTGCCAAGAAAACATCCCCCACACCATTACACCACCACCACCAGCCTGCACAGTGGTAACAAGGCATGATGGATCCATGTTCTCATTCTGTTTACGCCAAATTCTGACTCTACCATCTGAATGTCTCAACAGAAATCGAGACTCATCAGACCAGGCAACATTTTTCCAGTCTTCAACTGTCCAATTTTGGTGAGCTCGTGCAAATTGTAGCCTCTTTTTCCTATCTTTAGTGGTTGATGAGTGGTATCCGGTGGGGTCTTCTGCTGTTGTAGCCCATCCGCCTCAAGGTTGTGCGTGTTGTGGCTTCACAAATGCTTTGCTGCATACCTCGGTTGTAACGAGTGGTTATTTCAGTCAAAGTTGCTCTTCTATCAGCTTGAATCAGTCGGCCCATTCTCCTCTGACCTCTAGCATCAACAAGGCATTTTCGCCCACAGGACTGCCGCATACTGGATGTTTTTCCCTTTTCACACCATTCTTTGTAAACCCTAGAAATGGTTGTGTGTGAAAATCCCAGTAACTGAGCAGATTGTGAAATACTCAGACCAGCCCGTCTGGCACCAACAACCATGCCACGCTCAAAATTGCTTAAATCACCTTTCTTCCCCATTCTGACATTCAGTTTGGAGTTCAGGAGATTGTCTTGACCAGGACCACACCCCTAAATGCATTGAAGCAACTGCCATGTGATTGGTTGATTAGATAATTGCATTAATGAGAAATTGAACAGATGTTCCTAATAATCCTTTAGGTGAGTGTATGTATATATATATCATCACACAGAAGATATAGATATTCATAATCACAAATAAAAGGTTGTGTATTTTTTTAGTAGTGTTTATGTAAATGTTTGACATAATGTTTCAATATTAATAAAGAATGAACACAAGCATTTATATCTTTAGTGTTTTTGAACATTGCTTTTTGATGAGAAATGATACCATGTTACAGGGTCCAAAATGTCTGTAAAGTCTAACCTTCACTTCTATCTGTTTAATAAAGAGGCTTTTAGACATTCCTCCTGTTTGCCTTTGTGTAAAACCCAATTTGAAGTATCCAATGTTTTGTACTGTTTGCCCATTTATCCAGGGTTTCCACACAAAAAAAATCTGCCCTTGGACTGCCTCAAATGTATTTAGAACCATTTATTTTCACTGGTTTGTTCAGGATCCTTAAAGAGATTTTACCAATGTATCTTTCTTCCATGGAACATAAAGGGAGAAATTTATAAGCTGTTTTATTCCACATATTGAAAGTCAATGGTGACCATGACTGTCATGCAATTTTCAGTAAATAACGACAGTCTGTTCCTCACATAAAGCTGTCTTGTGGCTTCAGGAAACTTACAGCGCAGTTAAGAGTAATTTTGAGTAATTTTATTTCACGAGAACAATATACATCACAAAATAAATTATAAATAATTAGCTTTAAATAAAGTTTTCATAATATCAAATTTTCTGATACCATTGAAATTTCATAAATGTTCCAATATATTAGATATATTAGATGAGACGGCAGCCTAATAGACCTGATTGATGATGTTTTTTTTGTTTTGTTTTATTAATTTATAAAACTTATATTTTAGGTTCGGTCATATTATTCAATAACTTTTCTTTTTTTTTTACCATGGTATCGATTCAGTATTGGTATCGAGAAAACACTATCGTGTTTACCGGTATATAACCCACCCCTAATATAGACTATGTTAGTGATTTGTCCACTTTCATTCATGATGACAATTTTTTTTTTTTAGGATAAACTATACTCTTAAATACTGTAATAAGAAATTCTTACAATAACTTCAGGTCATATTGTAAGCGTGGGTATATTTGCAGAGCAGCTGCTGGGGTAGCCAGGTCAAAGAGAGGAGAGAGACTGTCTACCTTCACCTGTTCCTCAAGTTTAATGGTTCTGAGCACAAGCGGGCAACATGACCTGAGAGCGCATGCTGTCCACGTTTGACCCAGACACATATTTTATATGAAGGGCAATTGAACGCACAAGGACAAAAAGCCACACTACTACACAAACAATGTCTAAAATAGCCATCTTTCTGGAGATAAAATTCCAAAATATTCACATAAAGCACTTATTTTTTGGGAGAGCTTGTTAAGGCTAAAGAGCAGGGAGAGGTGCAACATCAAGGACATCTTCAAATTGTTTAAAATAAATTACTTTTGCTCAGAGGTTATTCACCAAAAAAATTGACTGAGCAGACATTTTCTGCTGTTCAAATGATAAAAAAGGTTTCATTTCAATTTGATTGCATCGCTTCAGTAGTTCCTCTATAATAGTACCTGTAGGTGTGCTGAGAGGACACGAATAAGCGTGAAATGCTCTCCAAATCCAGGTTGAGCGTTATGAACCGGGGCAAACAGCCATTAGATCTTTGAAGATAGGAAAGAAAAGACGAGCATGTCTACTAAAATGTTCTATAAAATATAAAGGTACATTTAGGTGCTTATTTATATTTGGGGACAGTAACATGGTTGTGATGGTTTCTTGGCTCTGTCCTTGAAAAGATTGAGCCAAAATAATTTTTATTTGTAAGTCCTGAAATACACTCATGGCACATCCTCAGAGGTAGTACAGCATTAGCAAATCCATGAATAATCATTAACGCCACAAATATGGTTAAAAAGAATGATAAAGGCATGATCAAATCAATCTTTGCCATTTTAATACATATTGGATTACTCTTATTCTTTTTCATATTATTTCCTGTGCTCAGCTCACCTGCACCAATCATTCAAGTGTATGAGTGGTGCTTATGTATGGATCCATAAACCAAAAGAAATTACCGGAAATCACTCCTTCCCTTAGCTTTAAACACAAAGCCAGATGTCAAATTAAAGAATTTCAATAACTACTAAACTGCTGCTCTGAGGTGCTTTTCCTAAAGCCAACTTTGGTCGTAAGTTCTGTCATTACCAATAGAGTTCAAAGTTGGCTAACGATGCTTTTGGGAAACGCACCCCTGGTTGATAGATCTGCCCTCAGAGACAAAGATCATAAAACCTCACATAGAACAGACAAAAGATCATCATCAGCAGCAGCAAGAAACAGGTTCCTTTAAAGACCTGTGGACAGATGAAACCAATCTCAAAGTAACTTCAGTGATGAAGCCTCTGCTGGAGAGTGTGAAACAGTGCCAGCACAGGCAGACAGGTGAGCAGGGTGTGAAACCCTCCTGCCAAAACAGAAATCAATACAACCATGAAGTGAATTTCTGAACCAAGAAAATGTCAAGATTAAATACCACCTAAACCTTACCCTAACCATTAAATAATACATATTTAGCTTGAAGCATATTTTAGGACCATTACGATATTTGCACTGTGACATCATTTTCATGTCATTTAAGCACCCCACCCCCCACCAAATGATTTGTTTATCAGTGGCAGAGTAAAGCATATTTCAGTACTATTAACTGATGCAGATGGTTTCAAGGTAGTTACTAGTTAGAGTAAGTTTCTTGGTGTCCTTATGTGGCCTACGGTCATCAGCATTCGCCCACGTTCTGCTGTTGTGGACATACAGTTCCAGAATGGGGGATGTGTGTCTTTGGTTTGTCAGCATAAGTCAATTTCTTCCTCTTCTGTCCTCACTTCAGAGGCTTGATCATATAAACATGCATGTGTTTAAAAAAAAAAAAAAACAGATACAGGATTCCTTCACCTAAACACTAGGTTATGGGTTGCTAGGCAGCACTTTGCTGGATGTTCAAATGAAGAACAAAACCTGCACTAAAAACACACAAAGGTAACCAAAGGGAGTGAATCTTTTTTATTTTGAATAACCCACTTTAGGGCCATTTGACATTATTTTCACTATCCTTACATTGTCCTTGAAAGGTCTCACAACAGAAATTCACATTACTTTAATGTGGTAAAATATGATATATTATTTAAAAATGATGTGCTGTTTTCCATTTATGCTGAGTTCAATTAAAAGCCTGTATTGCAGTAACTGAGAATACAAATTAACATCACTGAGAATGAACATAAAAACTACTAAAACTACTAAAAATACAAACAAAAGTATTAAATCAATACAGAAATATGGGGAGAATGTACATAGATTAAATGTCATGAAAATAGTGTACTGTAACAATGCAAAAAAATGTAATGGTCCTAAAATTTTCTTTAAACAAAAATATATTTATATATTACAGTTCAAAAGTTTTTATAAGAAATTGATACTTTTAAATGATAGTAAAGTTTACACTGCAACAAACAAATAGCAAGGTTTAAGCAGCACAACTTCCATCATTCAGCTTTTCCATCATTGGGCCAAACCGTTCTCATTGCTTAACTGTTCCATTCCGTGCCGATCCGGCACAGATTGGAACTGTGAGGCTGATAATGGAGACTCTTTGGAATGTAATACAAATGCATCAGTTGTTGCCTCTGCAACGTAAGACTTTACAGACGATATAAAGATGTAAATAGCGACCTCGTTATGGAGGATGATTAGATCTTTTTTTAATTTGATTAACTTGTGTTTACTTCACTCTAGTATAGGGCGCTTTGCCAGCTACAGAGAACAGACAAGTGACCAATCCTGTGTGGCGATGTCACTACATGTATTCTACCAGCACGGTTCAGCCAACTGTTCTGAGAATTTTGATTGACAAGCGATCTGACCAATACTAATCCACTAATCCAACATCCGCCAAATCCGCCATTTTGCATGACAAAGCAGTCAGGAGAGTTAGTAGATTAACGTCGGTGGAGTTGAAGTTAAAAATCGGCGTGTACTGACGTCTTTCAGCGGTTGAAACAACATTCCTTCTGATGGTCATTCATGTTTATTTGATGCTATAAATTAACTAGAAGAAAGAGATGATCGGTTAACAAGCAGCTTTAAATGAGGCGCTATAGCGGTCTGTCACGACACATTAAAGAGCCACAAAACTTTAAATTTCTTTAAAAGATGACCAAATTTGAAAGTTGAGACTTTGTTTCATATCAAAAGTCCTGTCTGTCCTGACTGTTGTCAGTGTCTTCTTTGCTCCGCGATGTATTCTTCACTGCGTGAGAACATGATGTGTGGCGTGAGAGAGGCATGGCTTGTCAGACAACAGAAACTAAAGGGGGCAGGTCTTTACGAACAGACAATTCCGGGCCATGAACGGTTATTAATCGTGCCATGCCGTACCAAGCTCAAGTGGAAATAAAACTGATAGGGATGCACCGGTTGACCAGTCATAAATCGGAACCGTTTTTTTTTTTTTTTTTCGGACGATTTTTCCGGAAGTGCGCCTGCGTGCACAGACTACATTATCATTCGCAAACATGTCATGCAGAGCTACCTGTCTGAGGCACAGATACCAAGAAGCGAACAGCCGTTAGTGAACTGGCGCACAAATAAGAGCCGCTTTCCAGCACTCGCTGAAGTTGCGCAAGTGTATTTGTCCGCGCCCCGCACTAGCGTAGACAGTGAACGTTTGTTTGCCTCAGCTTCTTGTGTGTTGGATAAGAAACGAAACAGACTAACTTGTGACAATTAAAGCTGAAATACTTATTTTTGTAAAGAAGAACTTGGATGCAGTTTTGAAAAGCTAGAAGTAGGCTAAACCTCAGTTCTGTATAAGATGAACATTTTTATTGTACCTTAAAATTACATTGAGTTAATTTGATTTAAAAAGCACCTGCTGTAGCATCTTTGTTTTACACGTTGCACTACACATTATTTGATTTAACATTTTGGAATTATTTATTTATTTTGGTTTTATTTAATTTCACTGGTAAAGACATTTTTTCTTTACACCGAATTTAAAAACAAAAACAAATGCTGAATGAATGCTGATTAAGTAGCCTAACATCTTTGTTTGGATTGCTGAATGTGTGTTGATTGTGTTGTTAGGGTTGCAGAACTATGCAGTTGCTGCATTTCATATGGTTACAGTTAATGTTTGAATTTAAGGCTAGTTTTATGTACTTTCAAGTTTAACCCAAATTAAAAAAAAAAATGTTAGTGTCAGTATCTATAATGTGCTTAATGCGCAGTTATTGCCGTTAATTCCAGATGGTTACAGTTATTGTTTTCAATAGCCAAAAACCAATTTGGCCTTTTAAATACCAAATAAACATATTGTTTATCTTCTATTCTTTCTTGTTTGTTGCTTAAAGAAAATAAAACTGGAAATCGGAATCGGCCAGTTTGCTTGTAAAAAAAAAAATCATGAAAAATCATGACCGGTGCATCACTAATAACTGAAACCGTTTCTTACCATTGTTCGGCCCAATGGTGGAAAAGCGGCTATTGATAATAGTAATAAATGTTTCTTGAGCAGCAATTCAGCGAATTAGAAAGATTTTTGAATGAAAATGTAACAGTGAAGACTGGAGTAATGGCAGCTAAAAATTCACCTCTACCATCACAGGAATATATTACATTTTAAAATGTATTAAATTGGACAAAAAGTTATTTAAATGGTAATAATATCTCACAACAGACATACACT
Organism: Squalius cephalus; assembly: GCF_949319135.1. Taxonomy (NCBI): domain Eukaryota; kingdom Metazoa; phylum Chordata; class Actinopteri; order Cypriniformes; family Leuciscidae; genus Squalius; species Squalius cephalus. Next base: position 12,907,147 of record NC_137145.1, read on the forward strand.
CTGGACATACATTGGGAGATTCCCCCCATAAAAAATTCCAACCCAGACCATTTGCACACCAAGCATGCAGGTAATACCTGTCGCATTCAAATCCCACACCTTTAGTAACTGATAACTGAGAGACAGAGAAAAATTAGAATTGAAGTGAGCCTGTCAGAAACAGGACTAGTATAAAATGAAAAGCAGACAGGCTAGGTTAGGACAACTCGGATATGGTGCTGAACATCTCAAGACTGCGAGAGTCGGCAGAGGGAGAGAAAGAGTGAGAAAGAGAAAGGGACACACTGGTCAACTTCCCAGATGGTACAGCGTGGTAAACACGACGATAACAGGAGGACAGCAGGTTAAGAGGATTTTCTGCAGTTTAATGAGAATGATACAGATCATTATTAATGCTTTGTAAAGCAATCTGAAGTTAAGATAATGGGATACAACGTTGTTATATTACTTCCACTATAAGACGCTGAAAATTAGATCTGGCGGGGTGGGGGTACTCAATCTCAACCGCTTTTTAGCATTAACAAACTTTAATGAATATAAACGACAAACCTGACAACAATATTCACACTAATGATACTTCAACCACAAATCCACCTTTTGTTAAACAATCTGGATTAAGAAGTACTTCAAACAAGGTAATATTCTTCAGAGTGAACTCTACGAGGAGTAAATGAAAATCTCCCACACCTACCTTCTGCATTTTAGCCTTCCTAGCATTCTGAAGCAGTCTGCGTCCCAGCTTCTTGGCGTACCAAATGGAGGCAAACATAGTGTGGCTGAGCGGAATCTCTCCGTATGAATTATGAGTAAACACTGTGGAAGAGTCACCAGCCACAGCGTCAGAGAGAGAGAGAGAGAGAGAGAGAGAGAGAGAGAGAGAGAGAGAGAGAGAGAGAGAGAGAGAGAGAGAGAGAGAGAGAGAGATGCTCTTCACACTCCTCCCCCCTCTGTAATAATCTACACACACACACACACACACACTCAGCCTAGAGCAGGTGAGAGAGAAGGAGGGAGGGCAAAAAGAGACACAGACTGCTCAGAGAAGTCGCAAATCTTACATGCACTCTCTTTCTCATTAACATCTCACTGATTTCATTCTCTTGTCTGCAGGTTTATTTACATATTGTCAGTTGGAGGTCCGAGCAGTAGGTTTTCTCCTTGACGGTATCGTGTGCATGATCTGAATCTGTGCTAACAGAATGGGCGACCCTGGGCCACTACAGCCCCCTTGTCACTGAGGAGTAGTACATGAGTCTGCCTGGGCCTGGTTCAGGGGCTCTTCTGGCTGTGTGAGAGATGAATGTGGTTCCCCAAGCTACTGGGCTAAATCATCTAACACTCCTGAGGTTCCTCTGGGACCAAAAACACAATCTGTCTATGCCATCGGTTAGGATAAACATGAGTTGTATCCCTCACACTTCTGAAATGCTTTGCTCAAATTCACATCTTCGTGAGACCGCTACTGTCACTGAACATAATGCAGGAATCTACCTATAATTGTATCATGTACTGTAATTCGACAACAAGCAACTTAAATTGTGTTGGAAAGAACAAAAAAACACAAACAAGATCTAATTAAAGGTAAAGTTCACCCAAAAATGGAAACTCTAACATCATTTACTCACCCCTTTCTTCTGTGGAATGATGAAAAGTGTTTTTTTTTTTGTTTTGTTTTTAAATACAATGAGTCAATGGGCTCCAATGTTGTTTGGTTCCTGACATTCTTTGAAAAAATTTGGAAACTGACAATTAAATATTGACTCAACAAATTGCTTTCAATTAATTATCCCCAAACAAAAATATGCATTGTGGTAATTTTAGCTTAAAGTCTGAAGGTAAAATTTAACAAAAATATTCAAAATATTGTGTTCAGTCAATCCATCAAGTAGAAGTGAAAAATCTGTGTTTGCCGAACAAGCCTTGCAAAAAAAAAAAAAAAAAAAAAAAAAAAAGCATTTTTTTGTACTTTTTTTCTTTTCTCAATGTAACCCAGCATCGTTAGGTCTGACTCACCAGGTATCATTTAGTGAAGAAAAGGAATCACTATGACTTTCACAGTGAGTATTTAACAAGAGTTGTTATTGCATATTTGTTCATTTCATATTTGTGTCAAATACTGTTAGCTCTTATGATGTGTAATTTGTGTTAAGTTGCTTTATTGAGAGCTGCCATGAGAGCACTCAAATTTTACAGTGTAATTCCGGCTGCATAAGCTACGAAGTTACGATGTCTGTCATTTTGTGTTAGTCTGGGGGAAACTTAGTCTGGCTATCACAAGACCAAGCTCAATCTTTAAGATTGAACGTGGTCTGGGGTGTCTGATACGTATTTTCTATTGCTCAAATGACTGTACGCAATTGGATAGTCCTTCAACCAATCAGACCATGTACTTTGCAGAGCGACGCGAAAACTCCAGGCAGGAAATGTGTAACCAAACGTGTTGATCAGCAGTTTGCAGAAGCAGCAATGGAATCGAGCGATTTTTGCAGGTTATGCAAAAAAAAAACATGAAAGTTAGTGGTATTTACACCCACTCGAGCGATTTGTTTTCTAAAAAGAAGCCATTGAGCATCGTCGAGAGGTTAAAAGGAATTGGACAGAGCTGTAACGGCTCTGGAATTGTACTGGATTAAACCCGCCAATAGCGCGCCAGGTGGATAAGCCAGTTTGTGATTGGTTCCCGCAAATTTGTAAAAGAAGCAGCAGAGATAAATGTACAGGTTTCCAGCCTGAGCTGCAGGGCGAAATCAAATCGCCGGCAGATCAGGCTGGGTTTACCCAGTCTAGGTGGAACCCCTAGTAATGTTACCAGCTTGTTGAGGACACAACATGATATCATTTTAGGTAACCTGACATCCTCAGTTGGTTCTGGCTTACTTAGTACCTTAGCAAGTTACTTAGTAACTTAGCAAGATTAGAAAGCTAAAAAGCTCCCTGAGATGATATGGACAGGACAGACAAAGTTTTCATGCTATACTCCTGGTAGAATCATTTTTGTTTAGCAAAATATCTCACCATTCACTGATGCGTCCATTCAGTCACCATTATATGTTTGGTCTAAAATGCAACTGCTCTCATGTTTTGCAGCAGGACAGCAATTGCGAGTACATTTTCTGTCTTCTTTCCAGGACTGAGATATGAAGAGTGTACAAAGTAACATATCTTTAGCAACAGTGTGAAAATGAATAGCACATAACTGACACAATAGTGGTATAAGCATACATATCTATCGATACAATATGAGTCACATGACTATAAAGGCTTCATCATTTTCGAATATCGTTTTCAAATTTATCCACTTGAAAAAGTGTTTTCAAAAAAGTCAATTTTCGCAGGACAAAAACTCTGTCTCAATGTGGACAGACGGCCAAAACGAATAAAAAAATATGCATTTTCAAACGAAAATGTATTAGTGTGGACAAGTCTAAAGTTTGGACAAAATCTCCTGAGCTATTAGCAACCACTGAGAAATAATATTTACCTCCTAGGAATGGCTTATTCTACCATTCAAAATTTTGGGGTAATTGTTTTTAAAGGAAATTAATATTTAGCAAGGATGCAGTAAATTGATCAAAAGTGATAGTAAAGACAAGATTTCTATTTAAAATAAATGCTGTTCTTTTGAACTTTCCATTCAACAAAGAATCAACGGTTTCCACAAACACGTTAAGCAGCACAACTGTTTTCAACACTGATAAATAAAAATAATCTTGATCATCAAATTAGCATATTAGAATGAATTCTGAAGGATCATGTGACAATATTTTTGTTTAAATAATTGCAGCCTTGGTGTGCATAAGAGACCCTCTTTTTATCATGTTGTACCGTATATTGATTGTACTGTTTGTAATCAAACCATGAAACCTCTGCTAAATCATTGGATGAAGCCATGAAGTCATGATAAGTTAAAAATTGTACTTGTCTATAATGATTAAACATCATTTGGTAATGTTTTTGTACTGCTAAGTTCTAATAAGAATGCTTTACATTTTTCAAGAGCTATCATTTTTAACACCCAGTTGACACACAGATCAATGGTCAGCCCTCATACTTGTAAGACACTCATATTTCACACTGATCTTCTAAGTGCGAGTATTACGGCAGGAGGAGAGATTTCATTATTCTTCCTTCCGCTTCCCATCACACCCCAGCATGCGTTTTCACACGCTGCAAATGAGCTCCATTTCAACATCACCGAACGTCTTCGCTGACAACGTCACACATTCACAGAAATGCACTCATCAGCAAAAGTAAATGAACATAGCCTCTGAAATCCCAGAGGTTCTTTCAACCATTCCTAGAGTAGCTCACAGTCCTGGATGCACTGATAAAAGCCATCAGATCATCTATTGATGATAATAGTAAATCTGAATCAAAACCTTTTCAGGCTAAATGTACATTATGGTGGTAAAAAGTTAATTCTACTACATCAAAATGGGAGCACTGAGATCTGAGCAGGCAGAGTGAGCTCTTTCAGCCAGCAAATACGTCAAAATGTTAACATGAGGGTGGTGTGGGATCAACAATGAAGGAGGGCTATGATTCGTCCCGTGTGGGGGTGAGTGGAGGCGCTACAGAGTTACGGAAGCCTTGACTCATGATGTTACTCACTGATGTTCTTTCAACAGCATGGAGCTGTACAAAAACATTGGAGTACGCCTTAAAGACGCAAAACACATTAAAGGAGTGGCAAAAAAAGCCACATGCATAGAAAAATATAGCAGAGAGTTCTAATGAGATATAATAAGGGGCACAACAGAACACGTTATTGAGCAGGAATAAATAGGCTATTCTGTGCTGGGTACAGTTTTACAAGTACATTTTCTTTCTCATGTTTCAAGATAATGAATACATGAGAATGTGAAGAAAGCCACATGTATAGCTCCAGGTTCATACATCAAATTCTAATTCAGTTAAATATTTACACAAATTAAAGCTGTGAAATTGTGAAATTCTCTTCTCAAATAAGGAGATTAATCAAGCGGGTTTATAGCTGAGAGCTAGGCATGATTCGACCCCATATCCTCATGATTACTAAAAAGTATAGCAGATATTAAATCTAATCAACCTGTGGGTTTCTATAGCTAAAGAATAAACAGTGGCATCTAAGCAGGAATAATAACTGAGAATAAATTGAATTTGAGGCAATAAATCTCTCCTGCATTGAATCAATAAACGGCTCTATTTTGCTAAATGACGCACCTGTACACCTTGTGCTTGTTACATAACTACTGCACTTCATCTTCAATTCACATTCTAACTGCTACATATTATTATGATTGTTACATAATTCAAGGACTGAGCAGAGTAAAGAGCTCTTGATTCTCCTCCGACGCAAGCTGATTAGAGAATATTGTTAAGGAACTCTGGTATATATGCATCACATTCACAAGAAATAACTACACTTTACAGTAGTGTACATGCAACTTTTACTTTCTTAAAGGTGCAGTAAGTGATTTCTCAGAAATGCTGATGAGTGGTTCAGACCAAGCACCACAACACACTTGCAGCCAATCAGCAGTAGGGGTCGTGTCCACTCATGATGGGGGAGGAGAGAGAGTGAGCAAAAGGGAGATTTAAAGAAAGACTATAGAAAGAGAGATAGCGGAGAGACATTACAAAAGAGAAAAGGAATATCACTGGAAAAACAAGGTTATGATCAGGCAAGAGCTTCAGGGCCTGTGTTAAAGGGAAAGTTCACCCAAAAATAAAGATTCTGTCATCATTTACGCACCTCAAGTTGTTTGTTTCAAGTTTCTTTGTTCTGGTGAAAGAAATTTATACAGGTTTGGAACAACTTGAAATGAGTAAATGATGACAGAATTTTCATTTTGGGGTGAACTATGCCTTTAATATTAGAAAAGCTAAGCGGGAAGGCCTGAAAACAGAAGCCAGGGTAGTATTGTGTTTGCTCTATACGTGAGTAACATTGGTTTTGCTATGTTTCACAGAACCAAGATATTCTGTTGTTGTAATGTTAGCTATAGTAATAAGAAAGTTTTGAGTGGAACTTGTATGGTACAATGAAATATAAATCTTGCTCTAGGCAAATCACACTTATTTATCAAATGACAAGTTTGATACATAAATTATGGTCCATTGGAAACTTCATTTTCGTTTCAACTGGTGCTGAAATATGCTTGCCTTTGCAGAGCTCCTTCATTATCAGATCTGGCTTTGATTATCCTGCGGCGCATCTGTAATAGATGGGCTACAGTAGTGCATTTTTCAGACTGCATGCGTTGCAGCAGCTATTGATTTTTGCACACCAGGGAGCTCCGTATACACAGGGATATTTCCTTGCACTGCCCGCTCATGTCTAGGAAATAGGCCGAGGGGCATTGCATTCTCTAAATAATAGGTCTACCCCAGAGGGAATGTGCGTAAGAAACCAGCGGTACACCATTGTTGATTCTCTTAGTGAGTCAGAGGACCCTACACTCCATCATCAACACAGAGACCATCAGAAGCAGCAGACTGAGGGGTCATTCAATCAGACACTGTCCATTAAACAAGGCTTTATGGAGTAAGTCAAATTGGGATAGTGGCTTTGAGACCACAACTTGTTTAATAATAAGTTCAGGGCTGTTTCAGGAACAAGCATGAATGTGGACGGCGGCTGAAATGGCCGTTCTGTTGAGAATAAGAAACAAGGATGCATATATAATATATTACATAATTCATCCTGAAAATACATTCTAAGCACTTATCACACCCCTCAACAATCACAATCCGACTGTACACACAAACACATTAAGATTCAAAGCATGCATCCAGAAAACAGTTTTTCCCTTTCTGAAAGGGTAAAATCATTTCTCGCTCAGATATGTCACTCATGGCCGAAATGCTGAAATCAATCACATTTCATCTGAAGGTGATAGTCACTGAGATGGCAGTAGAAAATGTGGCTGTACGCCTTCACATGACAGAGCCCTGAGGAAATGATGAAACCAAAAGAGGCACTAAGCATGTGCATCTAAAGAAAGAAAGAAAGAAAGAAAGAAAGATTAGTGGGCATTAACATTAGGTAATCCCACAGTTATTACTGTTGGCAGATGGATCAGATTGTTTGTACTCGAAAGGTTGTAAGAATAAGATTAAAATGTGTGTATTTTGCAGTTTTATAGTAAGAGGACACACATTCAGATCAGTATTTGTCTCTCAGCAGAGTCAGGCAGTCAGAATCACACAGCCATACGATCCTATTGATCCCAGTTAAATTACGGAGCCACATCATGACCTTGACTCTATAGACATGGCTGCGTGTCCACCACATGCAGAGTTACGTCATGTCAAGGATGAATCATGGCAACGTAACCATGGCCTGTGTAGCTGACATATTCCCATCTGAAATTATAAATAATCAAACAAATATAAGACACGATCAAATAGATACTATTTACTTTCTCAATACACATTCCTGATCCCCCCCCCCTCCAAAAAAAAAAAAAAAGGTGTTGTAACAAATTACAAAACTAAGCCCTCTTATTTTATTTTTTTTAAAAGAGAGACCACACCCACTTTTCACAATACAATCAAATATTTAGGTATAAAATTAAGTCCTGTCCTAAATACATATGTGCATTAAAGGCACACTATGCAGCTTTCCGTTTTTGTCAAACAGCGACCCCTAGAGTCGCTGTGGAGTACTTGTATTTAACGTTACTGTCGTAAATAGCACTCGCGCAGAGCCGTCTCTGCACTCACGGCCGGATCCCTTCCGCCCTCTATACCGGTACCTGTTCAATAGGATGGAAGCTGTAATGAGTGGAAATAAGGTGTGGCCCCTTTAAGAGCCGCGCGTGCCCTGTTGAACTGTCGTCGGCAGTCTGTATTGTATGTGCACCTCGAACACCCCTATGCGGGTTATTTCAGTTTGATGCTCATTCTTATCCTACTTTTGTTTATCAAGTAAAGATGTGGATGGTAGAACGGGTGACAGACAGTTACACGAGTTCGACTGCGGAATAAAGTGCAAGTTGTGAGATGCCAATCGCCTCCGTGAGTCTGTCTGGCTCTCGGTAATAACTTCATCTGTGAGCTATCCCTATTTCTCCTCCTGACAGAACGCGTTACAAAGCGTCGGACATCGAACAGGCACAGATAACCTCTGAAGATGTCTACTAGTCCATCAACAAGAACGATATTTACTCGAGTCTGACTCCTTGCTCGGTCAGTCTGCCGTTTCCTTTCTTTCGTCCTCCGACAAAGCTTTCCTAGCTTTGTGTGCAGTGCCGTAAAGCAATTTGTTACATCGCGAGACCTGATATCACGCGATACTTCCTGACGCGACCCGCCGGCCCAAAGTTGCAAGGGTGGTTTTTCCGCTCACAGGCGCTCGGGGGATGCGCGACGACCACCATTCAACCCGAAACAAGTCATATAACTATTCCAATGACTCCGAAGCTGTTCGGTTAAGATAAAAAAGTTACTTAGTGCACCTTTAATGAACAATGTATGTTCAGTCATAGATGTGTTGGTATGCATGAGGAACATACAGTGGGCTGGACAGATTCCTGGCCCACATAAAGGGCAGAGGCTCTGACAGAGGTCCACATCAAAGTCATCTGTAGCTCGTACTCCGACAGGTCCCTCTTACCCCCTACTGTCCTGCCTATAACACCTTCTCAATTTGCATCTAACACTGTGACCGTATAGCACTAGGAGCCAACTGCAAAGAAGAAAAAGCAGTGGACATAAAAAATAATAATATACTTTCAAATATTAAAAATACACAAAAATATATACTGTATATATAAACAACCATTCAAAAGTTTTTGAAAGAAATGAACACTTTAAAAAAATTGCAGTAAAGACCTTTACAAAACAGTATTTTTATTAACTAAAAATATAACTAAAATTATTAAACAATATTTTTGGTTAATTTAAATAAAGCTGAAATACATTAAAATATAAATATTAGAAGAAAAAAACTTGAGCTTAAATTAGAAATGTTGCCTAAAGAAAAGTTGTTTAATTAGAAATGATGCAAAATTAGGAATGTAGCCTTGGCAACTAATTTAAATAAGAAATAATACTAAAACTGATAAATTTAATTTAAAAATAAAATTGCTTAAAAAAATACAAATTAATTAAAGCTAAATAAAAAAGACTGGCTGCTGAAAATTCATAAATTACATTTAAAAAAAAATATATCAAAACAGAAAACAGTTATTTTACATTGTAATATTTCATACTATTACTATTTTTACTATATTTTTGATCAAATATATGCAGCCTTGGTGAGCATAAGAGATTTCATTCAAAAACATTAAAAAAATCTTACCGGCCCCAGAACTTTTCAACGGCAGTTTATATGAATTTTTATGATATATATATATATATATATTTTTTTTTTTAAGATTGTGATTATAACCGAAACTGAACTCGAGAAATCTGTATCTCAATTTGATCTCTATCTTTATACAACAGCACCATTCACGCAATGATACGTCATACCAAATGTTTAGTAATCATTGTCTGCTCTGCCCTTCAAAAAGTCAATGACAAAGTAGGTCAAAGTCAAACATTTTGTAAAATTGATGCCCCAAAGAGTTTAACGCATTGGCAAATGTTCGTGAAACATGTGAGAGGGACATAATTCTGCCTCCCTCCGCAAGTGTTAACAGGAAACAGATGGAAAGAGCCTCAAATGAGACGCTTCTCTTTAAATTGCTTTTGATCCATCTCAAATGGAAGAGCAGAAGGTATACTTTTATTCAGTGCATGCTGAAATATCAACATCAAATTAGACACAATTTTGCGGATGGCAGTTCCATCAAGGTTTTGTAAAGGATCACGGGAAGAGGGCTCGGAATCTGCCCCTTCCAGGAAATCTCCCACCGCCTGCCATATGCATTTACCCTCTAATAGCAAATCAATTTCTCTAGAGGCCTTATTGTGTAATGGATTCTGCCTGAAACGCAACCTCCATTGCCCTCCCTTCCAGTTTTCGCTGTCTTCTCCTTCCGACTGCTCCTCTCTCTTGGTTTCCAGCCAGTAGTGGGTAATTTGGGGTGTTAATTGCAGTGTGTTATTGTGCCCTGTCAGGTTTGAAAGAAAGCACTGGGAAGCCACTTTAAGATGCCAACATGCATATGTACACGGAGCTCTCCATGGTGCTGCAATGCCATCGTTTGTGTACTTTACACAAACGATCTGTCTCAGAGGGACCCAGGAGTGCTCTTTCTCTCTCTCAGCCAGTGACTGAGCTGCTTTAAAGTGCACTAAAACTGAGTTATATCACCAATGCAACAGCCCATCCCCAGCAATCACCTGAACCACAGGAAAGACTCATGTGCTCTATATAAACTACCAATGACTCATTGTTAAAAGCAGATACTGTGGCTGGGAAATAGTTTTAAGTGCATTGTACAATACATTTCTCGCTTTAACAAAGCTGTGAGGTGTGCACTGATCAAGCTAAACTTGAGTTTCCAGGTGCACTCTGGGAGATTAAAGGCGGACGAGACTTTAGACACTCTGACAAATCAGGAAGTGTAACAGCACAGCAGTGCACAGCAGCAGAAGGGGAATGAGGCAGATAAGAGCTCTCAAGTCAGAAAAGGTTGAGGACAGGAAGAGATTTGGACCTTAGAAGACCTACAGTCCTCTTATTTTTCACCAGAACAGTGTAATGTGATATGGAAAAAAAAAAGAAAAAGATCTGAATAGTGGCTGCGTTTACACAGCAGGAGAAAACAGCTGCCATTTCTGATTTACAGTGTTAAATACAGTTACATCCACACGCTTTGGTTAAAAATGTTATAATCTTAATTTGGATCATTAAAATGTTCAGTACCTAACACTAAATAGTAAGGAATCAAACTGGAATGTCAGTCTGCAATGCATCACGCTTATGTAGTTATATCATTTTGATGATAAATAAATAAAATAACACTGTTGTTCAGACATTTATGATTTTTTTTCCCAAGACAACTTCTCTTCAGAGGGAGTTTACTTTCTGTCAGTAGCTCAAGTGCACAGAATGTGACAGGCATGGTTTGGGTTATGAATATTCATAAACGATTTGCTATTCATAAATTCATACATTATTTTATTATTTAAATGATTAAAAAAACAATCATTTTCTGAAAGGTGGCCGTAAGTAGGTAGCCTTAGTCACAGTGGGATTTCATTTCACAGTTTAAGTGTTCGTTTAGCCCACTGTGAAAACAACTGACTGCTTGATTGTAAAATGTGACTAGGTTTTTTTTTTTTTTTTAATTAACACTGAGGTCAGGATTAAACAAACCTCTTTAAAATATCTGGGCGAATTTTGTCATTTCTAAAAGTCATTATGGTATGCCCCAGCATGTGATCAACAAATATGGACAGGTAGCCGTTACTCTGAAAAAAAAAAGCAACAATCTATCAAGTTTTTTTTATTTTTAAAAAGGATGACACGGTGGGCAGATATATAATCAACTGAGCAGAAACAACATAAACATGTGCTGTGCATCGGGTCCTGAAGGTCTCCGAAAACCTGTCAGTAAAACACACTTCACATTCTCTCTGTCATTTAGCACTTGCAGTGCAGCATAACCCTGTTAGAGTTAGTTACACTCATTAGAGATACAGGGTGAAGGTCACACACAGACACACAAACGCACACACACAATAACAAGGTCAGACTCAAGCGTGGGTCTGATTATTAAAAACATTTCAGTCGGGCACATCTGTTACCAGGCAACTGCCACGATCTGACTGCATTCATGGGTTTAAAAAAAGAAGACAAACTTTAAGATGGGAGAACACAATAGCTGTCTATAAAACATCAATGCTGGGATTTGCTACAATAACTGAGACAAATCAATATAGTCGCATAGAGTTCAAAATACTCACTTTTCAACATTGATTTGGCCCAAACAGACATTTCATCACCATTAAAAAAACTCATATTACTTTCAAAACTGCATTTGGCTTGAAGGATGCATTTCAAATAGTCTGCGAGGACTGATCAGGGCGCCTAGATATGTTCTCTTATAATTCCCAGTCTCCTTAATCTACAATTATGGAGACAGTTTAGTATTCATATCGCCATGTTTGCTTTGGTTAAGAATGACCTTGCTCAGCATTTGTGTGAAAGAAAGAGAGCTAAGGAACAACAAGATACTTTTGCTTTGACAAAACACTACACCTTCTCACGGGTTAGATACATATTACATATACAGATATATTATAAGAGAACGAAACATAAGTATCAATGCGGTGAATACACTGTAGATAAGGAAGTTCCACCTTTAATTTAAGCACCTATCAGCTTATTCAAGTACAAGATTCTTTTCTTTCAAGATGGCTGCAGACTGCAGAGTGATTTTCAATAAAGACTTTGTTAAAATGTTTTACTAATTCAACTGTTAAACATACCATAAAACAAGTTTGAGGTCAGGGACAGGTTCTATGATTAAAGTTATAATAAAGCTAGAAAAGAGAATGTTCTACCAGAATGTACAATGTACTACCAGTGTTACAGCCGCCAGCTGGAGAGCCCCGGATAACCCCAAGAGTCTGTCCAAACGGCACTGTAATTTTTACAGAAAAAAAATGCAACTGTAAAAATGCTACTGTAAAACCCTATTAGTTGGTTAAATGTAAATTATCTTACCATACAGAGTGAAAAATTCTAAATGGTTTAACATCACATTATATATGTTATACTGTACAATTTATGGTTTTGCAAGTAAATCTATTAATTATTGTATAATTTATAGTGAAAAACAGTAAAAGGACATTCCCAGAACTCCCTGCATGGCACATCACATATGATTATAGTTGAAGGTAAACCGTAGATTGTTATATTAACATTCTACCACATAATGAAATATATGATTATAAACTGTAAAATATACAAGCACATACAGTATAGAATGCCATCCCATAACACCTGAAACATTGTCACCATATTTTTACAGTGACTTCCAAGCTGAGTTGCACAATTTATCATACATTTAACAGGATATTTAGAACTTTTTCTAAATGATCTAATATTTGATGATAGAGGTGCAGAAATGATATACTCACCTAAGCAGCAGCTGACAATAAGCAAAAAGGTAAAGTGCTTCTTAATAGGCCTCAAAGAGTCTATTCATGAAAGGAAATCCCACACTGGCAAAACAAAACCAATGAAAAGGACTATTTTCTGTCCACACTACATTTAAAAACCACATAGCCTACTCTCCTGTAACTCTCCAAACACACTCTTCAATCTTTCCTCCCTGAGAGTGTGTGAAGGTGTGTATGCCATTGGAAACATCACAAGACCTGACTCCTAAAACCCCTTCAAAACAAAACAGTCTATGAACAGACTAATGAGTTCATCTCTAAAAAAGATAAGACCCCGGAGCCAATTTCATTAAGCTCATGCTTCAGGACAGACATAAGCGCTTTAGTTAAAGTGATGTGACAAAAATGAGAAGACCTGAAAACAATTAGTATGCTAATGGAGCAAATTTAAATTCCTTGACTTCACGTTACATGCGCTGGGAAAATTATGCCTGTCTGTGGCTGATATTCTGCACTTGTTGAAACACAACCGCGGCAAAATAGTGCCACTCATGCTGAATATGAACAGAGATACGGCTGTTGTGAGAGGTATGGCATCGCTATGTAGATGCTGAAAATATAAAAATAAAAGCTAATTCTAAATATTAATAAATACTATAATAGTATACACATAATACTAAAATAACGCTGCTGCTGTGTGAAATTTCTACACATTTGACAACAGATAATGGACCTTTTTAGTCACACTTTTTGCAACAATGTTTAAAGGTGCTGTATGTAGTTTTCAGCGACCTCTAGCGGTGATGTTTCAGATTGCAACCAATAATTTTACAAGCGCGTGCTCTTGCGCGTGCTTGAATTTATGAGCGAGCACTGTGGGTACCTTCCAGACTGAGACGCAACACACCGGAGAAAGCATCACAAAATGCTGGAAACTAAGGTAAACTCCCAATGCAACGTTACAATAATAGGCTACTTTTATCAGCTCGACGTTAAACTAATTCTCCATGCTAAGATAAGTGATAAGTCACCATGATAAGTATGGAACCCCATGCCGAATTTTGCCACTGCAAGCACCACTTCACATTTTCTTCAGGAAATGTACATTCTAGGTTTGTAGATAAGGTTTCTCCATGATTCAAATGCCCTGCCGATGTTGAGCCATGTTTTTTCACCCGAAGTTCATCCGATTCACGTCTGGCCTTACGAGCTTCAACAGAAAAAAACTTTTTTTTGTTTTTTATCAATATGTGGAGTTTGTGTTGGAGTCTGTGTTGTGCTGGGAGCAGGTCGTTTCTTAGTGTTATCAGACATGTCATAAGTTGCATAAGTCATAAGTCCATGTCATAAGTTGCAGTGTCGTCGCTGTTGAGTGCGAGAGGCTCGGGAGCGCGCGTGCAGGTCACGTCACTGTATTTCGCGGTAAATCCGACCCGGCACCTTCACATAAAAATAAGAATACTTGCTTTCCGAGGTAATAGCAAAACCCGCAAAGTGGATCATTTTAATGTGAGATTACAACCCCTTCACACACAGGCAATAAAAAAAGGATTCATTTTAGTAGAAAAGTTACATACAGCACCTTTAATGTTTAGACACTTGTCCAAAGAAACACTGCTTTAACATATTTCTTCCTGTTGGCAGGTGGGTTATATTATTTTGATACGGATTTAACAGTAACCAATTTCGCGATTAATTAATGAATTTAGGTCTTTCCACAACTCTCCTTTCCTTTTTTTTTAGTTCTCTCCTTCGCCTTCCACCTCCTCCTCCTCTCTCCTCTTTTCTTTTCGAGGTAATTGCCTGATCTCTAATTCCACCCAAGGCTCATCTCCCAGACAATCAAGCCTGGTCCTTTACTCCGACCTGGGCACACACAGAGCCCTGACTCTGAAGTAATCATTTCACCAGGGAGGAGAGATAACCAAACAATCACCATTAACCCTGAGCCTTTGCTGTCTCTCACTACTTTTCTGAGATGCTCTCTCTCGGGAAGAAAAGAGCTCTCCAATCACACGGATTCTGCTAATAAATATCATGCCTCCCCCCTGCCAAGCTCTGCTCATTAAAACCACAGATGTTTGCTCGCCTCCTCGACTAGTGGATGGCTAATATCTCAACTGGAAGGTGCGTGTCCTTTCTGGTTGTTCTGTTATTCAATAACGCGGCTTGAGGATCGATATCATGCCATCCGACTGTCAAGCTTCTGAGACACCCGTCTTGTGCAGCGGTACAATTAGTGCTTTGTGTTAAAGCAGCTTTTCAGTAGGAGGACTGAGGCTGAAAACAGGCGGCGGGTGTACAAGCTGATTCATAATGTTTAGCCCTGCAGTGATTCAGGGAGAATAATGGAACTACATTTCTGCGCTCACCTCTTGGCATAAAAGTCTCACACTCACTCTCTCCGAGCCACAAGGGGACAGCAAGGCTCGAATATACACGCAGAGAAAGTCAATGTTGATTTAATCAACAAGTTTGGCTGTTGAATAGAGTGTATCAAGACTGAGAGCTTCTATTAGTGTCGTGTAGACAGACCTTGACCATTGACAAAATCTTGACCAAATCTGGTCCCTTAACTTATTCTGGGAAATAACTGCTCACTTAGACAGGAAAAAGTCATCTGCTCAACATGTAAAACAACCAACCACAATTTAGAGATGGATAATTCAAAAATCTGATGTAACCCTGGGAGCAATACAGTTGTGCTCAAGAGTATCTTGTTTACTTGTTTACTAATAAATCCAGCTAATCAGATTGAAGCTTAAGGTTTTTTGAAAGCTTTAGCTATTATTTTTTTTTACAATATGCATCAAATGAACCATGAATATGCGGCGTCTGAGGCTAAAGATGCGGTCATATACTTTGTTTTCCATTCACTTCCATTTGTTAAGTATATGAATACAGGAAATGCAAGCATATGTGCTTAAGTTTCAACTGTCGCTGCATACCAAAGTCTGGTGAGCTCTGACCCGTGAATTGATAAAAAAAAAAAAAAAAAAAAAAAAGGTTTAATTATTATATATACATATATAAACAGATTTATTTTTAATTAATAACATTATCTAATAATATTATTATAAATATAATATTAAATAAATTAAAAATATTTAAAATATATTGAATAGATTAAAATACAGTATTTAATTTAAAATATTATTTAATATAAGTAGTACTATATTTTTGAATATGTAATATTTTTATATACATTTTATATTAAATTATAAATTAAATAAATTATTCAAAATATTTAAAATATATCAATAAATGATTTTTTTTAAATAAATTTTAAAATAAATTTACATTTAAAATAAATTACAAATATTTGTTTTTAAAATAATTTTCATATTAAAAAGTATAATATATCAAATAATAATAAAATAATAATTTGTATTACCTCAAAATTGATGCAAGAATGTCCACTGACATTTTTGTTTTTCTCAGGATTAACTTGTACCTCATTCAGTCCTGAGGTGTGACAGATCTACACATTGAAGCTGTAAGCTAATTTTCGGTGGAGCGTCCCTGGCGTGAGCGGGGAGACTTGGAGAGGACGGGCTGTCATGGTGACGGTCTACTGAGGCCGTAGCATTAGCACAACTAACAGACTGAAGAGGCAGAGAAAACGGTTGAAGTGTGTGTAAGTGTGTGTTTTCTTTTGTGTGTGTGTGCATACAAGTAGTCCTGGAAGGCCTGATAAGACAGAGTGACACCAGAAGTGTGACACAAACTGTACCTGCCATACAGACTGTGTAAGATCACTAACTGCTAATGCAAGAACTGGAAGATCTTGTTAAGATGCACATTTGCACACACCTACACACATACACTAACAACCCCACACAGACTTCTTTCAAAAGGTCTGTGTACAGTACCTCATATGCAATAAACATCAAAATATCAGCAGCAATCACACTGAACGACATATTTACCACGAAACAAACATCACAGGTAAAATAATCAAAAAGACGATTATCACATAAATTGATTTCATTCGCGTAAACCATATTTGGAGAAAATAAATGTGATTTCACTGCACAAATGGCTTTCTTCAAAGGGAGGTTCTGTTTGTCTGTTATTCAGGCCCTCTGAAGAATTTCATGCGGATGTCAAAACGGTTCGGAACATTGGCACAGACGTAATGTTCCTGAGTACGGATGAACCACAACAACAACCACCACGACGACAACGAAAACAACAAGAACAACAAAGTAACGGGAAGACACATTCAAAATAAAGATCACAAACTTGCCAGGTAGTTTGCTGCGGTCACCCCTGGGTATGTTAGATCAAACCGGGTAACCAGAGCAGGCTGCAAGCGAGAAAACACAAAAAAGCATCACCAGCAAGTCGGCTGCACTCAGGGAAGGAAGAGAGAGGCAGAAGAGACAAGATGAGAGATGAAGAAGACACAGAAATACTGCATGTACCATGAGAAGAAGAAAGAAAAAAGATGGTAGGATGAGGCTTTGATTTTAAGGTTATTTTGGCTCTGACCCCCTAAGACAACCTTCCGACCATCGATACACACCACTGGTAAAAGCAATCTAAAAGGCAGTTCACACTGTGCACTTGCTTTCAAAAACAGCTGGACGGAGAATAACAAAACTGAATGCATGGAGATGCTTTTTTTAAAAGTTGAACTGCATTTAACTTGACACGCCATCTTGGCGCAAGCTGCTGAAAAAACAGCGAGATGCGACTAAAGACGTCTGTCTGATGCAAGTGTGCATAAATCAACTACTTAAAAATAGCCAGGATGGAACGTAAGAACACGTCTTGTGTGTAACAATGCTTTCACCTGGCTCTGTGGAACAGGAAGTGAGAGGAATAAGTCAGTGATTTTTTATTTATTTAGTTCTACTGACAAGTAATATCCTGTACCTGAGCGTATTCAACTCTGAGAAATTATGCCGGTAGACAGAGGTTGTTATGTGACTGGGGGAGAAATGGCTGTTGGCAAAACAGAAAGATTGAGATCTTAAAACACTGTCTACACAAGAGATGACAGCGCAGAATTCTGATGAGCCTAATGCTTCAGACAGGTCTATACACTCTGGACTGGAATAAATTCATACACTCCCTCAGATCAAATAAAAGCAGAGCTTTTGAATCATCTGCAGACAATCAGACGAGGCACAGGCTGTTAATGTCTCTCTGGCACAGAGCGTGACTCCAGCAGGGTCATATCTGATCACAGAAAAACAGCAACAAAAGCTTTCAATTGTGGAATAAAGAAATGTGTTCTTTATCTGGCATTTTTCATGAAAACAGTACACTTAACAAAAAGGCACAGGGGCACAAATCCAACGTTTGTTTTTATGTGAGAACTATTTGATAATCTATGTTTGATGGAACATTATCAATTATCCAATGAATTGATACACAATTGTCAATGCAGTAAAAATATTTGTAATTAATTAACTCATTTTAAATACCACAAATATATACTACCGTTCAAAAGTCAGTGTCAGTAACATTATTGTTTTTTTTTTGGAAATCCATTAAAATGATAAGAAGTGACAGTTAAGATTTTTACATTGTTACAAAACAAATACCATTTCAAATGCTGTTCTTTTGGACATGAATTTAAAATATATATATATATTACAAAAATATATAAGCAGCACAACTGTTTTCAACATTGATAATAAGAAATGCTTCTTAAGCACCAAATCAACATATTAGAATGATTTGTAATCATACTAATGATCTGTAATCATACTAGGATTAGTATCTATAATCTATGATTCGTTACCTAAGTTCAATATATATTAATAATTATTACTGATGATTTTGCTGCATCTGACAAATATACCACAAAATAAGATACGTATTTTAATATCATTCATGACTACTAAGAGAATAAAACTGCCAGAGTCAAACAGCGCTATAATTCAGCCAAAGTCAGCCTGCTTTTTAAACTAGCAACTGAGCCCCATCTAGTGTTGAGAAGTCATTTTACAACATTACATTTCTGATTACAACCTCTTGTACTTTCACAAATTAAAGATCCTCTCCACAATTACTTAATGATCATTTTTATCAAATATTTTTTCACAGCACGAGCACGAGCACCCATAACCTAAAGCACTATTCTAATAATGTCTAAATTACAAGTCAAACTCTTTTCAACAAATATGTAAAAAAAAAAAAGGAAAAGAAATCTTTAGATCTTTTTAAATTACTATATGAATGAGGAATGAAAACGTGACATGGAAAACTAAACACTCATAAAGAAGCAACCAGATCGACACACACACACACACAAATGAAAAGAGAGAGGAGGAGAAAGACACCAATGTGAAGAGGGGTGTCATGTTACTCATTGGATGGTCTGAAAAAGGGTGACTTACCTTAAGCGGTGAAATGTGAGAGTGGGAAACATAGCCGTGCACATTCTCGATTTCTGAAAGGTTCTTCTCCGACACATGCACCAGCTCCGGCGCTCGGACTTCATTGGTGAGCCGCGGGAAGTTGTGTTCCAGAGGAGGGGAATCTTCATCCTGATACCGGTACTGTACACAGGAAAAGTAAGAGGAAGAAATGGGGAAACAGAGGAAAGCAGAGAGAATGAAATGAGAAAAGGCAGAAAGAAAACCCACAATCCACTGTGAGCACAATGCTGCAAACAAACACAATTTAAAACATGACCTTCAGCCAATGAGGTTTGTGCCCTGTGAGATGAACAAGCCAAAAAACTCCCATAATTCATTATTTGAAGAACTGAGAAGGACTGAAATCATGATGCATGATGAAGATTAACGTTTTCTGTGAGCAACCTCATGCACACGCAATGATAAAGCAAAGCGCTGGTGCTGACATGCTCCAATCTAGAGAGAGAAGTTCTAAACAGTTTGCTCTGCATTCAGTTGAGCTGAAAACAACACTGAAAATGTGTAAAATGAAGACATAACATAGTGCAGCACATCAGTTCTTGACAAACAGTGAGGATTTGGTACGGCGCGGCCCCTGTCTTTCTGTCTCACCCAGGGGGAGTTCATCAGGGCAGGATTCATACATGCTGGAGATTGGCTTTGGTGCTGCGAGCCTTGTACCGCTGGAGGCCTGTTCTGTAAGTACACATACACACACACAGGAGCCCAACTGTGAAAAACCAATCACAGTCAGTTAAGCTGAAGCATTTAAATAATTATACATAAACTAGAGTTCAAAAGTTTGGGGTTGGTGCTTTTTAAAGAAGTCTCTGCTTTTATTTGATCAAAAACACAGTAAAACAGTAATACCCACTGATCTAATATCACAACATATTACAATTTAACATGGGTGTTTTTGTATAATTTTAAAATTTAATTTCTGTGATGACAAAATTCAATTTTCAGCACCATTACTCCAGTCTTCAGTGTCACATGATCCTTCAGAAATCATTCTAATATGTTGGTTTGGTGCTCAAGAACTCTTATTTTTATCAATGTTGAAAACAGTTGTGCTGCTTAACTTCAAAAGAAACAGAATTTTGAATAAACAGAATAAATGTCACAGTCACTTTTAATCAATTGAATGCATCTTTGCTGAAAAACAAGCAAGCAAGTCCTGACCCCAAACGTTTGAACAGTAGTGTAGACCAAAAATTAACATAAGGGAAGAAGCCTTGACCAACAAAAACATACAACCTCACGTGCACACACACACATAAATACACAGCAATCAAATGAATTACAATTTACAATCCATTTTACGTTTGAAAGCCAACATCTTGCCTTAATTTGGATGGCAAATGAGACACTTTCCAACTCAAATGTACTATTTTTAATTTCTAATTGTTCTACAGAGGGAGGAAAAATAGATGGTTCTCAATAATTAAAACAAAACAAAATCTTCAAAAGTGCTTTTTAAAAATAAAACAAAATCTCCTTCTTCTGAGGGACAAAGGCTCTCACACCGTGTAGCTGCAAACAAAAAATAAATAATACAATTAAATTAAATTAATAACTGGAGCCTTCATTCCTGTAGCTCTAACAGTAGATGAAGCTAAAATTACCAGGGAATGCATGCAACTGATGCAAGTCCCTTTAGATAAAGGCGAAAATCCACAAATGTAATGTAAAAAAATGAGTTATTATGAGTAGAGAGCCATAATCACCACTTCTGCAATCAAAAAAGCTCAAATATCAGCATGACAGAGAATACATCACACTATGGAGATAACCAAGTATAATCATATTTCAGGAATCAGGCTGCACCTGCCCACCCGCAAAGAACATGAGAGCTTTAATTCTCTCTGATGATATGACTCCACACACTGCAAAGAGTAATTATCCTACACCTTACTGACTAGCATTAAGCACAGAGGTGGGCTGTGCTTTGAGTTACAGTGCTTCTCATTATCCTAATCCTCAGAATGTTGCAACATAGAAGTGACCTTCTGTCAGTTCAGAATTTAAGCACATCATCACTTAGTTCTAAAACCCAGTGATGCACCTCACAGCCTTTTAAGGCAGCATTCTTACTGACAATAGGCTGATAACAGTTTTTAGCAACATTTCTCTCCATATTTGGATGTACACAACCCTTCAAAAAACTGGGGTCGGCACATGTGCGCGCGATGAGAAACGCACTTACAACTGTTTCTTTTTTTTAATTGGAAACTTTAAAGTGCAAATACATCACCAACTAAATACAGATCCGGTTCCAGAATCAAATCACTAATGGTGCTTCTGAAATTAGTGAGGGTGCTCTAGTAAAGTGCAGATGTAATGTGTAAGCAACAGCTCCACCATAACAATAATAGCAATGCACCATGAGAAACTTAAGAATATTTAAAGTAATTAATTTATCTATTAGTCTGCATTCAAATTGCTTGATGCGTATCTATTTTTACATGCCAAATTTTTGTCCCATGCCATGATTATGACTGTCAGTCATTGCAATTTTGAGATGAATCCTGTATTTATCTTTTCACTTTTGAAACTTTGCAAAATGTAATTGGCCGTTGGTCCTCTTGAAATCATGTCTATGCTCTTAGCAGCATGAAAAACAAAACTTTTAATCCATTGATTGTAGGCTATATAGCTTCGAAAGCGTGCAAAGAGCACCCCCTTCATAATCACAAAAAAACTTTCACTAGTCTCAGTTCATCACGAGCGTGCAGAACTCACTGATCAAAAACTCAGATGTTTTGAGCTGTGAGTGGATTCTGACTAGTGGATTCTGACCTCTGATTGGCCATTGCATTCAGGAGATCAACAAACATGTTTGTGATTTACTACATTGCTCACCGCAGCAAAAACAAGTTGTAAATAGAAACATTAGATGTTCTCCAGAAATGTGCCTTGGGCCTTTATCAAATCAGTTTCGAAAATATGATATTATTACAGTATCAACTGAGGGTGCTCTTGCTTACGTTTTTTGAGGGTGCTTAACATCCTCTAACACCCCCGAAGAACCAGTTCTGACCAAATATAACCACATTTATTCACCTCTGTTTCCATGAGCAAATGATAGGCCTAACTGGGCTAAGCAAAGTGACACGCAACAAATGCCCCTTAAAACATATAAAAATGCTCATTACACAATCATTAATTATGCTTGGTGTACAATTAATTATTAAGAATTAAACTCGCACATACTCGCGAAGAGGAACACACGGACTGCAAATATCCTACAGGTACATACCAACCAAACAAAAACACATTCTTTCCATGAGTGCTCTCTCGCTGGGAATAACCTACCTGATGATTTGAGAGATAATTACTTAAAATGCAATTTATCACTGTGCCAAAAACAGAAAGCACAAGCTCTTGTGTCAGGTTGTAATGCTAAATATAATGGTAGAATTGTGCGTATTATTTATGTCCTGCCAGAACCCGATGTGAGATCAGATCAGAGAGGTTCCCGAATCTCAATCGATTTTTTGATTGGTTAAAATGAATGGAGAATATATTGTTTTTCTGTAGGTGATCGGCCATTTTGGGATTAGCTCCTATGGCCTATTGTCACATGACCCTTTGGATATCATTCTAATATGCTGATTTGATGCTCAAGAAACATTTCTTATTATTATCAATGTTGAGCATAAGCTGATTAAAACGTTTGTGGAAACCATTATATATTTAGATGATTCTTTGATGTATGAATTTCAAAGGAACAACATTTAATTGAAATAGAAAACTTTTGTAACACTATAAATGTAACTTTTGATAAATTGAATGCATCCTTGCTGAATAAATATATTAATTTATCTCTCGCTCTCTCAAGAAAAAAAAAAATACAAATCATACTAACCCTAAACTTTTGAACAGTAGTGTATTTTTCACAAAGATTGGTGCAATGCATTCAGAGTCTGCAAATGACATGATATGCTGCCTTTGCTTACTGACCAAAATAACATATATTACGATGCTGCCTTAAAATGCTGCACAAAGTGGATATCTGATGGTTTTCTGAGAGGTCAAACGTGATGGGCATTCTAGGGTCACACAATATCCAACTCTAGGCACATTAAATCTGGATTTCTGAGCTACAGACTGCCACACGGGGCGTCAGCTGGCACTCTAACAGCTGACATATGTGAAACGGTTCATCTGAGGGAAGAAGTCACAAGAGATCAGAATAACAGAATGAAAGTTGTGCTAAGAATACACACATACCGCAAACACACTCTTAATCACTATGAATTCAACGCATGAATTCAGACATGAAACCCTTCATTTTGATGTTCATATGAAAACTATTGATACAAAAAAGTAATTTCACCCAATATCTGTGGTGAAAGTGTATCAAATGATTAGCTTAGCAACATGCTAATGACATATTCTATTGGAAACAACTGTAAGTTTGCTATGCATAACATTGCTATCCATCCAGAAACCTTGTGTTCCATTTCAAATATGATGTACCCTAAGGTATCTGCCAATGTACTTTAAAGTTAGCTCACAAGGTTTTTTGCAGTGAGAAGCGCCTTTTTTCAATTGTTTTCCTGTGGCAGTGAGCATTCTGCGCGCTGTTTATGCACCCCAGGCGCCTCGCGTTTTACCGCCTGCTGTGCCTCGCGTTTTTGCAGTTGAAAAAAGAAGAAGCAACTTCGAGCGGAAAAAGCGCCCGACATCACCGAAAAACGCGTTAGGTGTGATCGGGGCCTAAGTCAACGCTGAGTTTAAGGACACTCACTATTTTCATTGTCATTGTGTTCCAAGCTGCACACAAGCAGCGTGCTGAACTGCTGTGTTATTATATGCGAAGGCAGAGATAAATGAAGTTAATGTAAAATAATGACAGGTGGGTGAGAAAAGGTCGTCCCCAGGGTTCCCACAAGGCAGCAGGTCGTGCAACCGCCTCACCTTTCTTTAAAAGCTGCTATTGTCTCCCTCTCAAATGATGTAAGCATCTCTTGTTGCCCATGACTTGTTCTTTCTACACTGTCATTACCTGCAATTATCCAGCCCAGACTAATAGCAGCTCTCATACTCCATAACAACGAATGGTAGGGAAATACCTTCAGTATAAAATGCACACTCAGATTCAGCTATATTTAGGCTGTCTCTGACCTCTCAGAAGCAGAAAACTTCATGTTGACACTCCATTTGAAGGATTTTCAAACTTTCAAAAAATACCAGCTTTGTGTTGTACTAGTCAACCAAACCAACTGCTAGTTATGCTAGTACAAAATGTTCTATTATGAGGAACATTTTTGTGCAAACTTTCTCCTCAGTATGAAATGTTACATCTTTTCAACGTCTGAAATGTTTTAAACTGGATTAGCTATTTCGAATGGGTGTTCTGAGCTTTATTAATGAACTGTGATTTGGACAGGATTTTCACTCAAGAGGCCTGTTCCCCGACTCCAGACCTCTGAGGACATTCATCATGCCGTTTGAAGATTATAGACTTTGCAGGCAAACCGCCTGGAATTTTTCTTAAAAGAAAACTGAGAAAATATTTGCCAGCCACAGCTAATCTGCTTGTTGTTGCAAACGTAACAAGGGAAACGTAACAAGAAAAAAGTGATAAACAAAATGGAAAATAAAGATGCAAATCCTCTCTCCAGAGGCATGTCGGTGAATACAAAAAGGGTTAGTGGGTTGCAGTGATAGTGATGGGATTGAGCAGGTTTCATTAAAACCCAGGGAGAGCAGAACGCGTATTGAACTGAAGACACTACAAATCACTACAACATTTGGTTTTCTTTTACCTGTAAAGACCAACAAGAAATGATTAGTATTTTCTTCAATTCTACAATTCTTCAATGATCACAAACTAAATTATACTAGGGCTGTCTTAATTACTTGAGTACTTTTTCCATTTTTAAGTGCTATAATCGGGTCCCCTGTGCATCTACCAACCCAAAATACATGAAAAGTGACAACCCAGTAACTTGGTTTTGGTAAGTCTTTCTCTGCAAGCATGTCAAAAAAATCAGCCGATAAGATTTAACTCCCCTTCTGACATAGGAAGGGGATCTTATAATAATATTACAGCCCCTTGATCTGCACGTTTCCACCCACGGCGCCACCATTTGGTTTTTGCAAGCGACAACAGTGTAACCAGTTCTAACGCAATGGCAAAAGTTCAAGCAAAGCATGCAAACTGTTCTGTCGTTGGCTGCACAGACGAGCACAGAAACTATTTGACCAAAAAAATGTCACAGCTGTCTTATAAAGACCTCAGGGAACTGTGCCAACTTGTGTAAAAGTTAAACATGATGGTACATGCAAGTAAATGAGATTAATCAATGTAACTCCACAACAACTACATACATGTATCCACTAACCATTCAGAAACATTCAGGTGCGTCTAAAAGTTGCAGCCTCTTCCTGAGTCTCCGTAAGGCCGCTGGTAATTTCTGAGATTTTGGATGAGTGAGATTATTCGCATTGTATTTTGTTAATGTCGAGTCTCCAAAGCTCATGTAAAGGATCAGCCGTCTTCTGAACAGAGGCGGGGAGCAGCAGCTCATTCGCATTTAAAGGGAGACACAAAAAAAAAAACACGGCACGTTTTCGCTCACACCCAAAAAGGGGCAACTTTGACAAGCTATAATAAATTATCTGGGGTTTTTTTGAGCTGAAATTTCACAGACACATTCTGGGGACACCAAAGACTTATATTACATCTTGTGAAAAGGGGCATAATATGTCATCTTTAATGCTTAGCTGGTTGTTATACTCAAATTTTCTATACTCCTGTGCTTTTGTTTTGTCTAAATTGGATATAAACATTACTGTTTCAAATAGATCCTGCCTAAACAACTCTCCTTCGCTGCAAACAATCGTGACATTAATAGACATTTAGGAATAAGATTACATGGGTAATTCTTCAATCGAGATCGCAATCTTTTAACGATTAATCGAGCAGCTCTTTTACTTACACACATATATATACAGTACCAGTCAAAAGTTTGGAAACATTACTATTTTTAATGTTTTTGAAAGAAGTCTCTTATGCTCATCAAGCCTGCAGTTAAAAAAAATAAATAAATAAATAAAAAAAAAACAGTAATATTATGAAATATTATTACAATTTAAAATAATGGTTCTCTTTTTTAATATACTTTAAAATGTAATTTATTTTTGTGATGCAAAGCTGAATTTTCATCAGCAAGTACTCGAGTCTTTGGTGTCTTATGATCCTTCAGAAATCATTCTAATATGCTGATTTATGATCAATGTTGGAAACAGTTGTGCTGCTTAATATTTTTTTTATAACCTGAGATACTTTTTTCAGGATTATTTGATGAATAAAAAGTTAAAAAGAACTGTATTTATTTAGAATAGAAATCTTTTGTAACAATATACACTACCGTTCAAAAGTTTGGGAACAATAACTTTTTTTTTTTTTAAGAAATTAGTACTTTAATTCAACAAGGATGCGTTAAATTGATAAAAGGTGATGGTAACGATTTATATTGTTAGAAATGTTTTTATTTTGAATAAATGCTGTTTTTATGAATAAATGCTGTTCCTGAAAAAAGTATTCCAAAAAAATATATTAAACAGCACAAATGTTTCCATCATTGATAATAACTGAGTATCAAATCAGCATATTAGAGTGATTTCTGAAGGATCATAAGACACCAAAGACTGGAGTACTTGCTGATGAAAATTCAGCTTTGCATCACAAAAATAAATTACATTTTAAAATATATTAAAAAAGAGAACCATTATTTTAAATTGTAAAAATATTTCATAATATTTCTGTTTTTTTTTTGTTTGTTTGTTTTTTTTAACTGCAGGCTTGATGAGCATAAGAGACTTCTTTCAAAAACATTAAAAATAGTAATGTTTCCAAACTTTTGACTGGTACTGTATATATATATATATATATATATATATATATATATATATATATATATATATATATATATATATATATATATATATATATATATATATATATATATATATATATATATATATATATATACATATACATATATCTACCCCAGTGTAGTGATGGGGACACTATACTGTCAAAGAGCACCGT
Organism: Squalius cephalus; assembly: GCF_949319135.1. Lineage (NCBI taxonomy): Eukaryota > Metazoa > Chordata > Actinopteri > Cypriniformes > Leuciscidae > Squalius > Squalius cephalus. The sequence goes on from NC_137145.1 coordinate 12,934,591, forward strand.
CCTTCGGATGAGACGTAAAACCGAGGTCCTGACTCTCTGTGGTCATTAAAAATCCCATGGCATTTCTCGTAAAGAGTAGGGGTGTAACCCTGGTGTCCTGGCCACATTCCACACATTGGCCATTACCAATCATGGCCTCCTAATAATCCCCTTACATTGAATTGGCTCTATCACTCTCTCTCCTCTCTCCACCTATAGCTGGTGTGTGGTGAGCGCACTGGCGCCGTTGTTCTGTGGCTGCCGTCGCATCATCCAAGTGGATGCTGCACACTGGTGGTGGTTGAGGAGAGACCCCTGATATGATTGTAAAGCGCTTTGGGTGTACAGTAGTACATATGAAAGCGCTATATAAATGCCTCATTCTATTCTATATATATATATATATATATATATATATATATATATATATATATATATATATATATATATATATATATATATAGGACTATTCAATTAATCACCAAAATAATTGTCTGATTACTTAACCAATATAATAGTGAGTGAGAGCCCTAAATTCTACAATCATCATTCAAAATAATTTAACTTTTATGATGACAATTATCATCATTATCTTCTTTAATTCAAACACAGCTTCAAATCAAACAAAACCCTGAGTTTCCCCACTGGTGTAAATGTAGTGGCATAAATGAGATGTACAGTACAAATATTTTACAAGTCATCAGAGAAGTTCTCTTGAGAATATCAACCAGCATTCCTAAAACCACCTTGTTTTGACTTTAATTGGATCTTTAAGAATGTAAAATTAATCTGACAGCTGTGTGTAATGCCCATCAGCATTTAACAGACCAATGATAATTTAATTGAATCTTGAAAGAGAGCATTTTTATGGATTCTGGAATATCCAAGAAATATCAGCCAAATTACTAACAGCATAGAATGCCGCATTTTGTGTGTGTGTGTGTAACTGACAGAACCACTACAGCGACAATAAATGAGTCACAGTTCATTAATAATGCTTTAGTACTATACTCAACATATAACAGTCAGGTCACTGGTCACAGCTTAGTAAATGGACCATTACTATTTCGCTGAGGCTGCTGACTCTAACCTAATTTGTGGAGATCTGTAAATCAAAAGCCTGAATATAGACAGTAGAAATCAAATCCAGTCTAAAACAAACATAAAATGGTCAAAGTCAAGCCTGGTTCACTGGACTATTAAAAACGCATCAGGCTAGCATGCTAACTGCTACGGTCTGTGATGTGAAGTATATTTGATGTGTTAAATGTGGTGATAAGCAGTCTCACACCCCACACACAAGTGCCATATACAATACTACAATAAGTAATAAATCAGCTCTAATCAGACATATGTAGCATGATAATGTGATAGATGGCAGCTAGCGTGGTCTACAGCAGAGAAGCTTGGAAATCTTCAAAATGTGCAAATATATTTGTATGAGGACAGATGTGTATGTTGGGGGAGGTGTAATGTATTTGTGAACAGGCTGTGGGTTTTCCAACACACTCGTGTTCACGTGCCACTGTGGCTGCTTCCTCACTTCCCTCTCTCTCTCGCTCTCTGAGATGAGAGGAGATGGGTATATGAGGTGGCATGGCTAAAGGCTCTGTGCTGGATTGTGTGGAATTTCCTTGCGATTGTGTGCACTGACCCCTTTTCTGCGGCCTAATAAACCCTGAGCTCGTCATCTTCAGCTCACGGGGTTCATTCAGCCTGCAGAAGAAGAAAGAGTTAACAACAGTTGGCAAGATCCTTCAACTTTTACCTTCTTAGCTACTGAGAAAATTTCCAGAGGAGACTACAAGTTCCAAATAAGTCTATAGTGAGCATTTTGAAGAGATAATTTACCCCCCCCCCCCCCCCCCCCCCCAAAATGTAAATCAAAATGTGTATCATGCTCTTTTCCATACAATGAAAGTAGATGGTGACCATGGCTGTTCAAGCACGATTTGCAGTGAATAAGAACTAATTTTCAGTAGCTATCAGTTCCTCAAATAAATATGTGGTTAGGCTTCCGAAGACTTGGATAGCGCATAAGTCACATGCAACACTTTTAAATTACTTTTATGGAGTTTGATAACCTCTGTCCGCACCCAGTTTCATCATATAGCCCTCATGTAGCCCCACCTCCTTTCAGCACTGTGCTTGTTGTGTTCTTTCTTCTGGTTTGTATTTCCACCGCATGAAGGTAAGATCTTGCGGCTTTATGAATGAACCGCTTGTTTTAAAATCTTCCTGGTCTAGTGACATTTCTTATGACATCCGCTTCAAACATTACAATGCTCATGAAGAGATACAATTACTCTACAATAAGTAAGACCACTTCACCACCTAATTACTCTTCAACAGCAATGCCATAGAAATATACAAGGCTAACGCAAAAACGGAAGTTCAAAGACAAAATTCTAAAGATGGCTGCGTGCTTGTTTCTCTGTTGCTTTAGGTCTATAGAAGCAAACAGTTTGAGCCTTTCTTCAAAACCTTCTTAAAAGTCTCACAGGTTTGGAACAGCATGATAAAATGAGTTACTGCATACACAAATATGCAACTTAGCATCAACAAACATACCATACACTTTTAAAACACTCAGTTGATGTCTGAAAATTGGACTCGTGAACAAATACTGTATTCAACACATTAAAATGATGATTCTGCTCCTTTGAACTTCACAGTTAGGGATTTGGTTGTGAGCCAATACAAAAGTGTCCACGAATGGGAACAGCTTGTTAATGGAGGGAAATAAATATGTCATAAGGAGACTACATCTCATGAGGGTATTTGCGGGACTCAGAATGACTCAGAATGCTGAAGGAACCTCAGATTTAAGCTAAACCCTTACACTAACACTTCAGGTCAAATATTAAATAATAATGCTCTTACGGTTACTGTAAAGATTTAAACAGCATAATTCTGGGTTAATTAAAGCAGCAAAGAAATGCCACTGCTTACACTACAAAAACGAATCCCCCACCTCCCCTCTCCATTTCTCTCTCACTCTCTCATTCAGGCAGAACGTGGATCAGTGGCTTTAAAACTAACTGTACTTTATGGTTGAAGCTTCCACTGTGCCACAAAGACAAAATCAAACAATAAAATTGCTATACCCTGGCATCTTTTACATAAGCAATATTTAATACAGAGAGTATCATTGCAATAATTATAAATATCATATTGCTAATATTTACTGTGGTATCATCAATTATAAAAAAATAATAATATTGTTTTTGTTGTTACTATTAATAATAATAATAATTATTATTATTATTAGCAATTATTATTAGTAGTAGTAAGTAATCATTATTATGTGTAATATAATACATCTCAGCAACAATAAAAATAAATAAATAAATATATATATATATATATATATATATAGAGAGAGAGAGAGAGAGAGAGAGAGAGAGAGAGAGAGAGAGAGAGAGAGAGACAGAGTTGTTGTTAAAATTTGCAAACAATTAATTATTATTATAATTACATAATATAATAGTTTACGGCATATAGATAAAACACACGTACACACTACAAAGTTGTGGGAGTGACAGCACATTTAAACTTCTCACAGACATAAACTCAAATATGGATATCAACACAGTTTAACCCCTTTACAGTAGTAGAGCTGTTTTTAAATAAATCTTAATTTGCATTATATTATTAAATGTGTACATGGCCGAAGTGAAGCTACTCAGTCTAACAAGAGTTTTTACCTTCTCAAAACACTTCACACCAAATTAAAGACACTAATCTGCATGTTTCCATGAGTTATAAATAAACCCACCCTACTGACATCATAATGCCAAGCACAAGTGACAGAATTCCCTTTGCAGCTGCAATTCATTTTACATCCAGAGCTGAATCATCTTATTAGCATGCCGAGCTGCGGACTGCCTCTGCCGTCTGAAACTAATTGGTTCTGAATGAAGGACCGTACAAGAGAGCAAACAAACAAACAAATGTAGCACGCCAACTAAATACAACATTCACCCCGGGAATAACATCTTGATCCAAATGACATTACATGGGTTTACAGATGTTTCACTGTTTAAAGGCTGAAAAAACAAAACAAAACAAAACAAAAACAGCAAACTTAAGTGCTTGTCATTTAAAGTGAGGGTTGTAAATCCCATCAATTACTTAAAACACGCTAAATCATTCAAAACACAAAAGTGATAGTGAACAAACACCTGCAGTACAACATGTTTCAATAAATCAACTGCATTCCAATAATCCACATTAGAAGCAAATTCTGAGTGTCAAACCACTGACACACTTCCTGTTCTGGCCAAAAGGCAGCATTCCCAGAGCTTGTAAAGTGCTAATGCTTAATGCATCTTAAAAAAATATCATCTTTTCTACAGAATGACACATATCATGATGGAAGCCTACCTTACATCCGAACATCAGCGACAAGGTGTTGTCATGGCATGCGACCTTACAGTGGCAGAGCATTGGATTGAAACAGTCGGGGTTCCTCAGTATAGGAGACATTCCTCTCACAACAGGAGCAATGCACTCATGCTACGAGCATTGACGTAGAGAGAGAGAGAAAGCACGAGACTCTTCACTCCTGGATAAGCAAGAGTCCGCCTAATGCATGAACACACACACTCACACGTGCTCCCTAAACACACACACACACACACACACACACACATACACGCAACTGGGATGCAGCCACTGTTAAGATCTCACTTCTCTCGCTTTTTCTACTCTGGTCTGAGTTAGACGTTATTTCACAACCCTGTCTACTTAAAGCGTTCTTCTTACTCTTCTTACTTATGCTTTAGTTTCTTTTTGCAAAACTTGTTTTTCTTTTCTTTTGATTTTGGGGTGAAATAATACCAGGACCATGAGATTAACTAGTAATGCCAAGAACAATGTTGTGGTAAATTATCTACATAATTGGCACCACCCGGCTTTATTAGCAAGGCCCAGTGTGATTTGCTAGACTGATTTGAAATTCAGCGAGAACTTGCGTGATGGCAGAGTCACCGGAATAGGTCTGAATGCTGTTCTCTTTAAATATATACATTTGCGGGCTTTATTTGAAAATTTCTCAGGGGCTGTTTCCTTGTTTCTATTGCCATTTTGGCTGTTCATTAACATGACAACAGCATTTTGGTGGCCTGAAAACAAACTTTTGACACCCTGATCATCTCCATGTAAACTACAAAAAAGTGAATCTGCGAAAATGGTGACGTCATGCACATGCGTAGGCTATTATGTGTTTAGTCTATTAGCTTTTTGAAAATTAAAGGATACAGATATTAACAGTAAGAAATGAGAGAGGCATACGGACATCATTTCAAGTGGTTATAGGAATTACACAAATTAACACAATATAACATTTTGTCATCATAAAAAATTAAAGGTTCCTTACAACAGACTCAAGGATGATAAATGTTTTTGAAGGCTTTGTGTTTACTGAAGGATCATGTGACACTGGAGGCTGGAATAATGATGCTGGAAATTCAGCTTCACAGGAATAAATTACATTTTATAATATATTCAAATAGAAAACAGCTATTTCAAAAGCGTAAGACACTTCTATGAAAATATATACAAATCTTTCTGACCATAAACCTTTGAAGGATAGAGTATATAAATGTATTTGGACAGAGTCATGTGGGTTTTGAACAACATGATGCCAGCATTCAAAATCACAACAAATACAATACTGTTTTCAATGGGCATCTTTGCCAAGTTGAGGATGTATATCAAGATCAACTCAGATCCCGGCAGCAGATGTGCTAGCCGACAAATTACCACAACAACTCCAAGAGATGAGAGAGGATGTTTACAAGCCCATACAGCAAACTGCCAAACCCAGACAGAGTGCAGGATGGCATTATGCCTGTGTGTGTGTGCGCTCCAGAAGGAAAACAGAGGTGTTCTGGGATGGCAGAAATCATGCTGGAGGTGAAGAATTGTAAGTTAAACCCTCAGCGGGTGAATTTATGTGTCACGATTCCCTGTGTCTGTTTCATGGACTTATTTTGATATTTAGTTGTCTTGCTGTGCCTCTGTTCTCTTCATGTGGTTTAGTTCTTGTTTCCTTGTTTCTATTGCCATCTTGTTAGCTTCCATAGATGCCCTTGTTTGTTACCATGTCAACTAATCACCAACACCTGTCCTTCTTGTTACCTTTGTGTATTTAAACCCTCAGGCCCTGTTTACACCTGGTACACATAACCTGGTATTTTAATCTGTCTCTTTTACCTAGTTTCAACCACTTCTGTCCTGATTTCTTCAGAGGGAGGATCTATGCGTGGTTAATTGTATGCAATTTTGTCTAATGGACAAAATAAGCTCACACAATTTACATATGAACACAACTGGAGAAAACAGAAATATATACGGAGAGCAGTAGCTTTAGATTCTGCGCTGACAGCCGCAACACCGCACTGAACACTGTGAGTGCGTGTTAGAAATCAAGAATGGAGAGAGAACATTGAGCTCGGTACGTTTTTCATCTTCAAACCAAACTTGGGTCTCCAGCCAAAGTTTAAATCCCATCTACCACACTTCCCATGTTCACGCGTTAAGTCAGTAGGCGAAGGAGAGTAGGCGGTCTTTTGTGTCAGTTCAAACACATTCGCCCACATGTGCATTTACACTATGAAAGCAATCCGGTCGAATAAGTTTTCGACTACCTCTAGATGTGGTTGAAAGTGGACAAGCTCAAAACATTTAGTGCATTTAGTGTCGTACTCTTGTGATCGACCACAACACATCTTAATACCAGGTGTAAACGGGGCCAAAACCAAAAACTATTTCAGTACCAGAGCAAAAACTGTTGAATTAAGTACTTAAAAAAAAAAAAAAAAAAAAAAAGTCCCGTTTTATCTCGTCCGTTGGTTATCACTGTCAATCATCACAGTTTCTGATTCAATCACACATTTAAATACAGTTGTCAATCCAGAAATTTTGCAGTATAGCCTGCTTAGCAGCATGAAAAACTAAACTTGTTTTAATATTGTGAAGGGGTAATAAACAGAACGCAAGAGAAGAGCCCTCCCTTTATAATCACTAAGTTTGTCAATCTCTCAAGCGCCAGCTCACTGAATTCTGAACTCTCGCGAAAAGTCCCGTTATAATAAAAAAAGCTGCCTTCATTTGACAATGAATCTCTTCTTTATATTGTGTTTACCATTTGTTGGCTATAATGAAACAGATTCGCCATTGTGTGGCTCGTGTTGAACAAAACAAAACCTTTGATAGGCCATTATGTTCACACACTCAACATATATGATTGTGATTGGCTAAACACTTGTAAAAACATGCTGTAAATAGAAAACTTTGACTCTCAGAGAGCACTTGAACAAAAACATGAGATCAGCTATGATTGGCTGATCAACAGTATAATAATGTCCGCCTATTATGTTCACAACTGCTCTGCAAACCACCCTAAACCACCTTGTTGCTACTGTATATTAACAATATTGAAATTATATTTTAAACAAATAAAAAAGTATTAAGATTCTTAAAGTATAAACATCTTATGAAACTGAATTACGGTATGTGTGCTAATATGTGAAGTAGAGCCCTGCACGGGCCAAAAACTCCAGCCCTAACCCGACCCTGGCCCGTTGTGTTCAAGCCCTACCCGGCCCCAGCCCGACAACGGCTGCAATTTTTTCAGCCCGAACACGACCCGACCCGACCAACATCAATATCACTTTAAGCTCTCTCTGACGCGCACTATTTGATGCACGTTCTCTGATGCGCGCAGTCTCTGCTACACGCGAACACACGCACGGCACATCACACGCTACTGAAAGGTAAACTTTTATTATTGGCCTGAAACATCAACAATCATGCCCACAAATATTGAACAGACTGTCCATTAGAGAGAAGCATAAGCATGCAGTAGAGAATATAGCGCTACGGGATCCAACTGCAAAAATAAGTAAATAAACGGCCTACCTTTCTTTGCTTTTAAGTAACTGAAGAACAATGTTCAAAACAATGTTCAAAAATGAAGAACTCTTCGCCAACTGGCTAATGTTAAATAATATTAATGAAAAAAAGAAAATCCAACTTCTTCCTGATCCTCTGCATGGTCAACTGTCACCTGTTAATGCACGTGAGTGACGCATGCGTATATGCGTATTGCGTTTGTGTTGCTTAGGCGATGTATAATATTTATAATATAATAAATATAACAATATTTCATACACATTATGTGACGTGTGCTCTGCACGTACATTATGGGCACAATGAAAGGAGAGAAAATAAGCCAGAGTCCGACCCGAGCCCGATCTGTAAAAAAAAAAAAATGGCCCGAGCCCAGCCCGAATGGGCTTAGCGTGTCGGGCCCCGTCGGGTCCTGACGGGCTTGCAGACCTCTAATGTGAAGAGCAACAGAAGGGGATATGTCTTTTCCCTGTAAATGTGGAGATCTGAAGGAAGCTTATATGAGATCTTAGCATATGTATTTGTGCCAGTTAACCTTTGTGCCAAACAAACCCAAAGAAACACTTCTAAAAATACCAGGGCGTAAAACCCACCTCAAATGTGTGATCACAGCTAAGAGGGAAGCAGCTCTATGTTTTATTCTGTTCAAATAGAGAGTGGAGCTAATTAACATGAATCCATAGGGTAGCGCGTTATACCGGTCCTGGAAAAAAATAGGTATATGTTTTATTTAAAACGGTGTGATATCATGATTTTGCTGATTTTAGTATTGGATATGCTGCTTTCCTGAAGTTCACCACCAGTGTGCCACTGATGCGAAAACCAGCAAATGTGACAAAATAGAGGAACAAAATGGATATGCGAAATGGAAGCAGGTGAATCTCACTCAGCACGACCCAAAACTAATTAATAAAGAGGGCAGCAGGAGTGAATTTTGGAATTACTTTGCTTTAAAAAACTGATGAAAATGGCAAATCAACAAACCTTACCACACCAGTCTGCAAATGTTGCTATAAATCATGTGTTGCCTCGGGAGGAAACACATCAAACCTTGCCAAGCATCTGTCGCTTGGTTTGAACATCCTAACTTCTACAAGGCATTAAGAGATTGGTGAATGTGTCATTCAAACTATCTAATTTAGACTTTTATTTACTTTTAACACTGACCAAAGCATCATTTTGTGTCAGTGTGTATTTGACCATTTAAGCGCAATAAGTTGTGAAAAAGAACTCACTTTGGAATGTGCGAGCTCTTTGAGAGGCGGCTTTATGTGTGTGCGCTGTGGGTATGAGTGCAAAGAAAACCCTCTCTCAAAGAGCACAAGTACTACTGAATGATATAAAATCGCTTGAATGTTTAAACTGACAAGGCTTAAAAAGACGTGGGCAAGTGACATTTCCATCAGCTGTCCCGAAATGCGAGCGAGAGTGTTGTATCGTAGCACGCAGCTTGCTTATAGTGCAGAAGCGATGTCATTTGAAGCCAGAAGCCATTTGCTCATTTTGAGAGATAGAGAGAGACACACAGTACTGTTGATTCTGTTTGTGAAATAAAAGCTGTTTTACTAATAAATCCTTGTGATAATTTCCCGCATTATAAATGCGAAACAATCAGGAATGAGTAAATTAGTAAAATTATGCGCAATATCCGTGCCAAAAAACCTGTGTGGTATCGGTTTAATATTGATACTACGGTATTAGAATGTGGTACCGTACCGAAGCAAAAATTGTGGTATCGAGCCAACCCTAATCCATAGTCAAACACACATAAAGTACACAGTGAGTAGATCTGCACTAAAGCCCTGGGCCTTTGGGAGGTACAGAGTACACACAGGCCTGTGCGTGTATGTGTGCAGTGTGTGTTGTGTGGTCATGCATGAAACGATTTATGTGATGGGTAATGATGCCTTAGGAAGGATCCTGAATACATTGTACACACACACACACACACGCGCACAACTTCTATTTTACATATGCTGCATAGACACATTTACATTGAAACATAACTGCAGAAAAAATATATATATATACTGTATATGATGAAATTAATGTTTGCATTAGTACTTTATCATATTGAACTTTGTACATTAAAAAAAAAAAAAAAAACATTGTTAGATTCAGACTAAATGCACAGATGCATTGACATAGAAACACAATTGTTACAATTATAATATAATAATAATCATATATTATATAGAAAAATATAATACATTTTATCAAAATGTAATTGTACAGTATTTTTTTTTATGTTTTTATTAAATTAGACTAAATGCTGCACATATAATTTACACACAAAAAAAACACAAATGCAGAAAAAAACCCTAAATTAAATATTTTAAATATGACATGAATACAGAAACATGGAATAAATTAAAAGATGAAATTATAATATAAATATGTAACAAGAACATGTTCATATGACAACGACAAAAAAAAGTTTTTTTAATGCTGCTCTGATGCTGGATTTTACTTATACAGAATTAAATCAGCATCCAAATCTGTGATGCTTTGCCTGAATCATCATTACTAAAAATGTAAATGAATTTTATGTAGTTCCAAACCAATTTTCTCATTTGAATTAAAAAAATATTCATTTTGACACAATGACAGTGACCATGGGCTGTCAAGCTCCAAAGTAGACAAAAATAAAATAAAATAAAATAAATAATAAGTTTAAAAAGACCATGAAAGTAGTCCATACGACTATTTTTCTCTGAAATATAACAACATGCTGGTGTGAAATGACATGAGAGTGAATAAATGACACAACATTTTTCATTTTTGGTTGAACTACCTTTTAAATTGCAATATTCAAAATGACATAGCTCTCAATGCACAGAGCCCATGTAAAAAGCAATATAAGGTCATTCTATTTTAGGAATCTACTCAACTGTGCATGACATTCCGAGACCCGATCTGCCATGATGTGAACTGACTGCACGGTAAATGGTCAGAAAGTGAATCGTCGTTCGCATGGTTGGCACGGAAGCAAAATCTGGCTTTGGTCAAAAAAATATTACTCACAGTTTAAAACCAATCCATCCGTGTGCTGATCTTTTTGATTTTCTCTAATAGCAAGCTTCTATTTAGCTCAACATACAGTATAGTATGGATCAAGTCAGGTCTACCTTAACTGTAATTACAAATATAGGGTTTGGGTCCTAAAGTCATGAGTATTGCTTGCTTATTACGATATCGATGCTGTCAGGATCAAATATGGCACAACACTTAATTTACAATAAAAGCAGATATATTATTCAGAAAGAGGGTTTGATAGTCTCATTAACAGGAAGCAGCCAGTGCAAGCTATATTACTGAACTATGTGCACATGGGGAGGAGAGTGGAACGTGGGTAGGGTAAGCGCTCATGAAGTCCACTAGAGGGCGCATTCACACAGAGCGTCACACAGATGGAGTGTAGAGAGAAACTGAGATTGCAGCTAGCCAGATCCTGATATATTAGTCGAACCTCACATGACACTTCACGATGAACCACGGTGCACTAAGGGTGCTTGGGGATGAGGCATCACAAAGTTTGGAGTTGGTAAGATTTTTTTGAAAGCAGTCTCTTATGCTCAGTGCTCACCATGGCTGCATTTATTTGATCAAAAATACAGTAAATACCGTGATATTGTGAAATATTATTCCTAGCCGATTATTAAATATCACTAATGGACTGGTTCAAAATGATAATGGAAGATAAAGAAATATCCTCCAACTGCTCATCACTGCACTTATGATCACAGAAAGATCAACAGTCTGTTTTCATGGCCTCCTAATGTTAGCATCTCAAGTCTGTAGCACTGTAATATGTCTAGCAGGCCTGTTTTCATTTCTGCACTAGCATCAGAATTGAACCAACAGTACCTGCATCTAAACCCCCTCCAGCTGACATTAATATTTCAGCATGCCTTCAGCACAAGAAGATCCAGTCTGGCTTCAGACTGTGCTACATTACGGTAAAACAGTAAAGCATCAGCACTCAGTGGTGCAGGCTGAAATGGATGCACCTCTTCCTCCATGTGTCATTTGCTTTGGCCTGCAGCAAAAAACAGGAAGAAGGGATCCAACCTACCAATAACATTAAGGGCAAACAAATAGGTCTGTCCATTTAAATCTGTCATGAAGCATGTATGATGGACTTTATGGGTTTGCAAATCAATACAATGGTTTATGTGGAACCTTTGAGATAGCAACCCACAGTCATTACTAAAATCTCATTTTCTCAACATGTCTTTACACAGACAAGCACCTTGTCTGCTCCAAATTCAGCATCAAGATGCACGGAGCGAGCATAAAAGTTACACTAAAACAATGGTTCTAAAACTTTTTCTGCAGGGCCTACATACATCACCATAGGGCTGGGCGATATATCGATATAAAAAATATATCGATATATTTTTAAACGCGATATGGAATTAGACCATATCGCATATATCGATATATTTCAAATTTGCGCTGTGATCCTTGCTCAAGGCAACAGCTGACCTGGAGCTCTCTGCACTGCTCCCCGCGCCCCCGCCACCGCCCCTCCTTTTCCAGTTTGCGTGCGTGTTTAGAGCATGTATGTTATGAGAGGCGAATCATGACTACTTCAGAAAACCCAGCACAATAGGAACTACCAGGCAGTGACATAAGTGTACGCTGAAATAAAGTTTTTCACCTCAGAAAAACAGACTTTCTTGTCCTGTCAGCCGTTATATGTGCTCGTAGCGCACACTCATCAATTGCACGCGCAAATGCGGTGGCGCGCGCTGTTCGCTGTGTATCACCTCACTATCGCCAAACTGCGAGCATGCAACGCCGTTAGGCTACGTTGTAAATTACACGAAATAAAAGTAATGCAGGTATGATTTTCATCCTATTCACCAGGAGCAGTTTCCATGTTTCATTAACAGTTATTGTTAATATTGTGTATTCACCATGGTAACTGTCGTTTCCATATTAACCCCATGCCACTTTATTTTTCTTTGTGTTATTTTTTTATATTTTTTAAATGACTGTAGTGGCTCATACCAACATTGTATTAAAGCTATGGTCTACGATTTCAAAGATTGTTCATTATTAATAACCTCGTTTAGATGCTGGTTATGGTTCTACAGTACAGTCCTAACAATATGAAGAGAAAAAAGAATGAAAAAAATCCATTCACTCTATTGGGTGTACAGCTGCAGAGAAGTTGACCAGTGTAAGCTGTCCGGCCGGACAGCTTACATTGGTCAACTGCTCTCATCCAATCCCCCGCTCCTCTTGACGCTCGCGTCTCCACCCCACCGCACCCCACCCCGCCCCCCTCCTGCGTCATGAAATTTCGCGGGCAAGCAGCTGACAGTCTATGGTAGCTAGCAAAGTAGCATCAGCTCAGCAATGGAGAAAAAACAAACCAAAAAAAACGACGCTGACACGGCTGACTTTTTGTTGAGCAGGTAAGCATTTATTTTTTACTTTTATGGTGTGAGGTGTTACATAATAGCTTTTTATCAGTCTGACAACATGCTTATGCTGTCGGTCGGCATTGGAATGTTAGCCGTTTAGCATCGCCTATCACGGGTCAAAGTGATTATATTTCTTGAAGTGCTTGAATATATTTCAGTATATATTCAGTTTCTGTTCGAGCCGATCGGAATTTGAACAAGATGCGCCAATGTTTACTACCGGTGATCACAGCTTGACTGAGTGACGTTGTTTAGGTCGTTTCCCGGTGGGAGGGATCAGGTAGCACAGAAGGGAGGGGGGTGTGTGTGGAGGGGCGGGATGAGTTTTTTAAAACTTCACAACTGTCTCAGGCTTTCTCGACCGATTTTCAACATCGTAGACTACAGCTTTAACAAAAACTAGTTTGGGACTGCTATTTAATAGCTTTAGCATAGGCCTAATGTTTATTTATTAGTACTAGTCTGTAGTCTTTACTATTAGTCATATTCTTACAATTTATGTGTATGTTAAGTAAAGGGGGGCAGTACTTGTGTGTGTGTTAAAACGTGTTATACTTTGCCTATATATATATATTCAATGTAAATTCTGATAATCATAATTAATAGATCGCAATTACAATTCCAAGGGAATAATCGGCAATTGTGATTTTTGTCATAATCGTGCAGCCCTAAGGTGAAGAAACCTGTTTATTATTTATTCATTTGATTTTTCAAATGTTCACTGAAAGAGCCTGTTTCAATAAAACTACTTGTGATGTCATATTTGGCTTTGACTTTGACTGAACATTTGCTCTCACTTTGCAGAAAAAATATCGGGATATATATCGTATATCGATATTCAGCCTAAATATATCGGGATATGACTTTTGGTCCATATCGCCCAGCCCTACATCACCAACATAAACACACACTCAGACATGACCTTGCTTGCGAAAAACTACATAATTGAAACATTGTAAATAATACAGTTCTACAACTTCAATGGGCTTTTCTTTGTGTTTGTGATGTGAAGTCTATAAGTGGCGTCATACTGTCAGAAGCTAATATTTTGAAGCATGCAACACACTGTGGGTTTTGTCTTGGCGGAATAGATCTGCTACGCTGTTGCACAATATAGCATACATAAATTACCCGTAGCAGATCTATACAGGTGGAGCTGGGGAAGGTGGAAGGTTTCTGAAGCGCGCTGCACTGCTAAGGCAAATGCTACCCAAGGATTTGAAGGTTGAGCAGCGAGCTCATTGGCTACTGATACGGCAGGAACCAATCAGCTGCGCCCTATAGATAACGTCTGTGATTATGAACAGGTGAGTTAAAGGACCTATTAGCCTGTGCCATCTAGAGTTTCATGCCAGAACTTTTTATTCGTACTGGTGAATCAGGGGGCGAGATATGCCTTGTCATATTTTCTTGTTTTGAAGCCGTCTGCACTGGATGTGACAAAGAGAACGTTGCCAATCTATTTGTCCTTTGTGTCAAAAGATGCGCGAGTGCTTGGAGTACATCAGAAATAGAACGGGGCATAATAAGCAGCATGATTTTGCAGTGGGGTCTTGTATCACCATGAAGAGGTTTATTTTGCAGTTTGGGAACCACTGCACTAAAACATGCCAACAGTGACGCACCTCGGCCCCTTGATGATTCTCATGCAGATTTGATTCTGAGTTAAAGCAATGTAGCCCATATATTTTCTGTAAGATGAGAAGAATTCTGACTTCAAAGGTGTGGAGAGACATTCCCAGGGCTCACTGTTAGAGGCTAAGCTGCCAGTGGACTCAGGATCCAGAGCAGACTAGAAATTAATCAGAAGTTTGCTAGGTTTTTACAAGCCGTTTAATTACAGTGGTAAAGGACAATTAGATTTGAGCTCAGAGAGACCTCTTGGGAACTACATAAAAAGAAGAGCAAGAAGACATCAAGTGACTCAATACAAAATTACTCCCCGACTACACTATAGTTTCCCAAGTTAGACTTTATCTAATTGAATTTTCACCTGTGATATTTTTCCAGGTTAGAAAATCAAGCCATTATTAGACTCTGACATTTGAAATAATAACCCATTGCATCAAAACTTGGGTAAACGTATTCCTGTTCTACTCAGGGTTAAAAATTGCCTTAGTTCTGGCTTTAAAAAGATAAGTACCCTGTGTTAAGTGCAGTAGAAAAAGCCCTTGAGAGTGATAGCGCCAAAGAAATTCACTTCCTTTATATTAGGACAGAACAGTAGTTTACCACTTATGATAAAAACCTCATTAACTCTGTAGCCTAATTGTTGAACAATATAACAAATTGTGGACAAACGAACAAATCTCAAAGTTGGCATGTATTCGTGCTTACACTTTTGGATAGCTGTATGGGAATGAACAATAAGCTGAAAAATGGAGCAAACAGATTTTACACAGAACGGATTAGAGTCCAGATATGGATCTTGCTTTGAAAAATAATGCTAAAAATACCCTGGTTTACAAATCGTAAATGTGGCTCTGGGTTATATAAGCCTGCAGCGTGGGTTTACTCACACAACATGGAAAACCTAATTAAGATTCCCATGAAGCATCTCCCCCTCTCCACACAACAGCCCATAGCACTTGGGTAATCACTCTATTAATCATGGCAATGCTGTTAGTAATCACACAATTGTCTCCAATAAACAATTATCTCCAATAAAACAGGAAGGTGTAGGGGCAACTCCTCGGCTCACACCTGAGACATCTTGAAGTGGCAGAGAGCTCATTTTGACTGAGGAGGCAGAGCTGGGTTGTGGAAGTTTGTTTAGCATTAAGATTACTTTCACAAGGTTATTGAACTCGATTTATTGGCAAATATGTTCCAGGTTCAATACAAAATGTGCTCAATCAACAGCATTTCTGACAGTGTTGATTACCCAAAAAATTATTCTGGGTTACAGTGAGGCACTTACAATGGAAATTACTGAAGCCAATCTGTAAATTGTAAAATACGCAGATTGAATATAGCAACAAGATGTAAACAATAACATGACATTTTACAGCTTAGTTGCCATGGCAACATACTCCCTAAAACCCTAAAATTACTGTTAAATTAAGTTGCTTTACAGCTCAAATAATGTATTAATTCTTCTGTTAAAACTTGTGCAAGTGCTTTTATAAAATTAAAAGCTTCACATTTTTGCAGGGCAGTGTTGTTATTGTTATTGTTAACTAAAACGAACAAACCAAAAATTTAATAAAATAGTTTCCATCAATTAAAACAAAGCTGATATATATGTAAATATATATATATATATATATATATATATATATATATATTAAATGAAACTAACTGAAATAAGTTTAAGCTGAAGTAATTAAAATGACTAAAACTAAAGACTTAAATCAATATTTAAACGTAGAATCACTAATTAAACAACACACAAAAAAGGGGGAAAAATGTCCGCACAAATTGGGCAGAAAATAGCCCTATATTAAAATATTAAACATCAATATATCAATATATTATTCTTCATTAAAGGAGAAGTTCACTTTTAAAATGAAAATTCTGTCATCATATACTCACCAACCAGACCATTTTTGGGTCCCATTGACTTCCATAGTAGGAAAAAAATATACTATGGAAGTCAATGGGACCCAAAAACTGTCTGGTTACTGATAATCTTCTAAATATCTTCCTTTCTGTTCAGCAGAAGAAAGAAATTCATACAGGTTTGAAACAACATGAGGGTGAGTATATGATGACAGAATTTTCATTTTAAAAGTGAACTTCTCCTTTAAGTTCTATGCAACATACTCAGACTTATCAAAATAAAGTATAGTCATACAAAGCTAGAGCATGTGATCAGAGCAGGTAATTTTACCATTGTTGCCTAGCATGGCTATACCAGCTCAGCAAACAGAAGTCTACTACTGAGAAATTTCACGTTATTTGAGCGGACTTTGCTTTTCCAGTGCGTGATCGGTACATGATTGGAGCGTTTGGGCCGTTAACGACAGAGCAGAACCATAGACTGTAAAAAAATATGGACGTAATGTCCGTGACGTCACCCGTAGGTTTCTGAAGACCGTTTTTGAAGCCTAAAATGGGCGTGGCCGACCGTCGCCATCTTGGTAGAGCGTCACTCCCGAATTTATTTATTTTTACAGTCAGACAATTAGCTGAGGTAACGTGACAGCTAACAAACAGCAGACAAACGGCTAATGATGACTAATGACCACAGCAGCGGGAATCCACCTGTCACTCAAAAGTGGACACCCTTAAAGGAGAACTCCGGTCAATTTTAACATTGAGCTCACTTTTTTGTAAATTTGGAGTGCTGTCAGTACAGAGAACAACGACAAAAATCGGTGTTGCCTACACCGTGTTATCCTCTTTTTAAAATTTGCACCCTGTTGACTTCGATGGGGCAAGTTTTAAACCTGCTTTTAGCCTCTTAACATCCTTGATGTGTCATTACAAATGCCCAGCCATGTGAGTGATTCCTTCAGAGTGAACACGGGTGAATCTGAATGCAGTAGATGTGAAAGATATTAATAAAAGTGATGTTAATTCAGCCAGCGCACATACCTGTATTTACTTCCTGTTTTCGGTCGAAGTCCAAAGTAGTCGATTGTCGAGTTCACGCGCGTGATCATAGATAACTAAACCTATGCGCGTGAACTCGACAATCGACTACTTTGGACTTCGACCGAAAACAGGAAGTAAATACAGGTATGTGCGCTGGCTGAATTAACATCACTTTTATTAGAAAAAGAAAATTAGGCCCACAGCATTAAATATACAGCAGAGTATTTCATTTTACACATGGGGTACTTTTTTATCCCTGTGTGCACCAAACCCATCTTAAGTGTTTGCTGCCAAAAAAGCTAATGTTTTTGTTTCATCTGACCATAGAACATTTGAAAAGTAACTGACACTACTGGAACTTCAAACGGGATGGGTTCTATGGTCAGATGAAACAAAAACATTAGCTTTTTTGGCAGCAAACACTTAAGATGGGTTTGGTGCACACAGGGATAAAAAAGTACCCCATGTGTAAAATGAAATACTCTGCTGTATCTTTAATGCTGTGGGCCTAATTTTCTGCCAGAGGTCCTGGACATCTTGCTCAGATACATGGCATCACGGATTCGATCAAATACCAAAAGATAAAAAATCTAAACCTGACAGCCTGTGCTAGAAATCATGTAACGGAGAACAGGATGGAGAGATTCTGTATGGAGGAATGGTCTCTGATCTCTTGTCGGGTGTTCTCCAAACTCATCAGGCATTATAGGAGAAAACTCAGAGCTGTTATCTTGGAAAAAAGAGGCTGCAAAAAGTATTTAATAAAAGGGGGCAAACAATTGTTCCCAACGTGTTTTGGAGAAAAACATTTATTTCATAATGTGATTTCCCCCCCACTTTCAATTATTTTACTTCAATGAAAGGTTAGATTTTTGCACATTTTTTAAAATAAAATATCAAAAGGATTAAAAATGCAGATTTATTTTTTACAGCCATATTTGATCATATTTACCAAGGGGGCAAACACTTTTTCACACCACTGTATTCCTTTAATGCTGGGCTAGATCGTGGACCAAAACTAGGTAGAGAGATCCAGAATTCCAGTTGAGTTGAGTTTAATTTTGTCCTGCCTCATGGCAGAATCCAGGTTGCAAGTAACCGTTCAGAGTAACAAAGTTCTCATGATGCCACCGGTAGCTAAAGGACACACAGCACGAGCCTATCCCTCCCAGCATCTCTCTGTGCCTGTGATTTTAAAATAGCAACACAATTTCACAAGAAATAATTAACAAACAACACATGAGTTTGATGACCAAAGCTGTGAGAACACAGTGATAATGCTGACACTGAGAGAATGTGCATCTTGGCCCCAAATCATCCTCCTATCTGGGTACACTCCTCCTTATATCTGTCTGAAGGCCTTCTGGACTGAAAAAAACAACAACAAAAAACCTAAAGTGCTTACAGCACTGTTCTTTCTGGGGGCAACGAGCCCTTCCCATATTCAGCATCTACAGAATGTCAATTAGTCCTGACAGTGAAATATCAATAATTTAATCATTAGAAATTGTTAAAAAGCAGGTGAATAGCAGGGTGAATAACAGTAAGTCTTAAAAAGGGGTGGACTTCATCACTTATAGTGCACTGATTCATTTTTTTTTATATATATATATATATATATATATATATATATATATATATATATATATATATATATATATATATATATATACAGGGGTGATAGTAGAAAAAAATCCTGAGCCTGAACTTTTTTCCCTGGGAGATAAGTGGGCCCATAAGCCAAGATATATGCCCTAATCAACATAATTTTCAAGCGGGATCCAGGGGTGTGCTCCCCTAGGAGAACATTTTGATAAATAGTCCCTTAAATGATAGATTCTGGTGATTTTGTGGATATAAATGTACATCATTCAGACATGAGATGAAAAAACCCAATACAAGCCTATATTACAGTAGCAGGTTTCAGTAATTCAAATTTAAGACCTTTTTAAGACATTTTAAGACCATAAAGATTGAAATTTAAGACCTACCTATTTACGACGCATTGCCAAAAAATTATTCAAATCAAAGAATTCATTTTATTTCAATGAATTCAGTAATTGAAAAAGCATTAATTTAATTTACAGATAAAGCAATCACATTAGTAACCTTCCACACCCAACAACGCGTGCCAGAGAAAAGAACAGAATCAGATATTTTTTTAGAGAAAATTGTACTTTGCATATTTTACTGTAAAAAAACACATAATAAGTTGATTTTAGTTGATCATAACTAGAGATGAAATGGCATGAACATTTCATTTCACGATTATAGTGACAAAAATGATCACGGTTATCACAGAATCCTGTTCAAAAAGTACTAATACTACACAATGAAATCAATTCACCAAGTTTTATGTCGAAAACCAGCAAATAACAAATAAAATAAGCATCAATATGCACTTTTTGTTTACATAAACATTAAAATAATACCATTAAAAAAGATAGCCAGATTTTAAAAGTGTCTTGCAACATGTTATCTACTAACATGCATCAAGTTCAAATAAAGTTTTGACAAAAAAGTTTTTATAAAAAGATAAACCTCACATATTTCAGACTTTAAATGATTTTTATAAAAAGAATGAGTCAAAAAATTACTGACATTTACAATGCACTTTAGCTTATCTTTTATTATTAATAGTAAAATTAGGTCCAATTTTCCCGTGGCGTCTATCGTTGCTATGAAACCATGCACTGCGCTCTCCACAACGACAAAAAAGTTTTAGTGGCTAATGGATTTCCACCACCGAAAAACGCCTGGAAAAAACGAGCGCGTCGCTTCAATTATGAGCGCGCTTGGCGCGCCTACATTTGAATGAACTTGAGCGCGCAAAAGACGCGATATGTGAACGGCCTGTTGGCGAGTGACCTCAAATCAGGCCACGAGCTACAGCTGCTTGATGACTAGGGTCTAACTCGTGCCGTGGCAGCACTTTTTTCCCGCTAGTTCCATATAATATTTTCCTTGCGCACAAAGTGCAGAAACATGCTCCTGGTTGCCGGAATTTTTGACACCAGCTTCCAAAGGGCTTTTCGTCTCTACTCACCTCCTCTCTATCCATTTATTCTTTATGCCTTTATCGACAAGTTTGGTGTCTTCCCCTGGCTTCATAAAGTTGCACTCCATGACTTTAGCTACGTTTCGTGCTGCCAGTGTGGGAAACACATTCGTAGTGTATGGGAAACACAAAACAAATTTGCACGTGGAGTGACTGCTGTATCAATCTGATTGGCCAAAACCCAAGACCAGCCCCTACCCTATTACCGATTGGCTGAAGTAGGCTTACTGGTGTGGTTTAGTGAAAGCGCCTCTCAGATCTTGGGATACTTGTCAGATCACGTGAACGCGAACCTGTTTTTTTTTTTGTTTTTTTTTTCGCAGACACGTCTGTACGTCGGAAATCCGGCGTGGCGCCGGAGCGCTATCAGGCCTGTATATATTTTTTAATGAATTGCTGGTTGGCCATAATGCCTTTATTATATATGTAGGTCCTACTCGCCCTGCTCTGTGCGGGCCTCGAACCTCGCACGCCAACAAGGAAGCTAAAGACTGCAGCCTCTAGCGTCAATCGTTAGTGTGCCTCTTGAGATCAGGGGAGTAAGATTTACCAGCACAGCTCTTACTAGCTGGCCTCCGTTACACTCATCCCCTAATCCTCACTCCCATCTGGGTCACGGCACCAATGTAACCCCTCAGGTCCTACTCGCCCCGCTCTGTGTGGGCCTCAAACTCGGGTCTCCGGCGTGGGAGGCGGGAACGCCAACAAGGAGGCTAAATACTGCAGTCTCTAGTGTCAGTCGCTATTTAATGTCATACAGTAACTCAGCGTTTGTTGAAATGAAGTGCGGGCAAATAAGTCTTATAGAACCGAGCCATATCTAGGGACCAGGATTCATACTTAAGTTTCAAAACTCCCATTTTATTTTCATATAAAGCAGACAAAAAAACAGGGAGGCCCATATTAAGAGGAAAAGAAACGGTTCTGATCCAATGGCAGATGTTAGTGGGTAAAACTATTTTAAAGATGTGCACCATATAACACTTGTGTGTATGCGTGTGTGTCACTGATATACAGGAACAGACCCTGCATCTGTTAGCTGCTCATGTTTACCACTCTAACAAGGAACAGTAAGGGGGTAACATGAGCACTCTCTCTCTTACACACACACAGACAGTCTGGGTCCAAACAGCAGTGTAACCAGGCCGAAACACGAGAGCCCCTGTGAACAATGGCGTTATTCTGAGGGGAGCAGATGAGATGGCAGACGGATGAAGGATGTAGTCAGAGATCCTGATTGGAGCTGATCATCAGAGACCGTGTGAACACAGACTGGGAACATGTTCAACTCACAAAATCTCTATACATTCCACCTCTCTTTCTACTTTTTATCTTTCTTTTTCTCTTGTTTTTATTATGTCACTGCCCCCACAAAAGCCTGTAGGGGTGTCTGGCTAAGTAATGGCGTACCTCAGGGCTCAACATTATAAATGTGTGTGTGCATAGAGCACCCTTGAGTAGAAGTGTCTTCACCAGATTAAGCAAAAAAAAAAAAAAACACATCATGCAACAGGGGATCAGACCTAACCACAAACGCCTGCCTTAGCACATTAGCTTCAAACACACACACACCAGCTTCAAACACACACACACACACACACACACACACACACACACACACACACACACACACACACACACACACACACACACACACACACACACACACACACACAGTCTCAGTATACAGCCACATGCTTGCTGGTGTACACATAAGTCAAATGGAGAGTATCACATGTGCAGTATAACTAATAAAATAACAATGATCATAAAAACAAGGCAAGAATGATGATAAACAGAAAGAGAGGGATGATATCAAGTGCTTATTCGTCGGCTCTCTGGAATACTTGAATCACAAAGGAACAGAAGGAACAGGAAGAGGAAATAGATGAAGTGAAAGGAAAATAGAAAGTAAAAGACTGACAGACAGAGTTGCAACAACAAAATAACAACAAAAGGAATTGGAAAGAGAGAGACAACATTAGCTTTTAGGGTGAGTCACTTTGCTGCAGAGTTTCTTACGACAGACTGAAAACCACTCTCGACAACAGTTTGCATTGCAATGCCAACTTACAATGTTTACGACACTGACAACTAGAGCATCGAAAAACACTTAATCACTTCAGCTTT